>NW_016107507.1:3390085-3417335 GCF_001604975.1 Cebus imitator | reverse complement strand
TACAGGCACGCACCACCATGCCCAGCTGATTTTTTGTATTTTTAGTAGAGATGGGGTTTCACCATGTTGACCAGGATGGTCTCGATCTCTTGACCTCGTGATCCACCCGCCTCCGCCTCCCAAAGTGCTGGGATTACAGGCGTGAGCCACCGCGCCCGGCCTAGTTGTTTTAATTTTTATCTCTCACAAATGGATGAGAATATGTGAGGTTTGTCTTTTTGTGGCTGGCTTATTTCACTTAACATAATGTCCTCAAGCTCCATCCATGCTGTTGCAAGTGACAGAATTTCATTCTTTTTTATGGTTGAATAGTACTCCATTGTGTATATACACCAAATTTTCTTTTTAGAATATTTTTATTATTTTTAAAAAGATAAATATGAGATGGGGGTCTCGCTATGTTGCCCCGGCTGGTCTCAAACTCCTAGGCTCAAGCAATCCTCCTGCCTGAGCCTCCCAAAGTGCTGGGATTACAGGTGCGAGCTCCTGCACCTGATCTGTACCACAAATTCTTTATCCATTCATCTGCTGATGGACACTTATGTTGCTTCCAAATCTTGGCTATTGTGAATAGTGCTGCCATAAACACAGAGTGCAGATATATTTTTAAAATACTGATTTCCTTCCTTTTGAATCTATATCTAGCAGTGGGATTGCCGGATCATATGGTAGTTTTATTTTTAGTTTTTTGATGAACCTCCAACTGTTCTCTGTGGTGGCTGTACTAATTTACATTCCCGCTGACAGTGTATGAAGGTTCCCTTTTCTCCACATCCTCGCCAGCATTTGTTATTGCCTGTCTTTTAGATAAAAGCTATTTTTACTGGGGTGAGATAATATTTCATTGTAGTTTTGATTTGCATTTCTCTGATGATCAGTGATGTAGAGCACCTTTTCATGTGTCTGTTTGCCATTTGTGTGTCTTGTTTTGAGAAATGTTTATTGAGATGCTTTGTTCATTTTTAAAATTCAGATTATTAGATTATTTCCTGTAGAGTTGCTTGAGCTCCGTATAGATTCTTGTTATTAATTTCTTCTCAGATCGTTAGTTTGCAAATGTTTTCCCATTCTGTGGGTAGTCTCTTCACTGTATTGATGGTTTCCTTTGCTGTGCAGAAGCTTTTATTTTGTTCTGAATAGACAATGATGTCATTTATTTTATTTAAAATGTTTACTCCAAGAAATATATATATTTAAAAAATACAATTACAACACTAAACCAGGCACCTTAGACCAAATCACAACCTCCTCTTTGATTCTTCTTCATGCTAAGCTTCTTTCGAATTCTTGTTCCTGAACTGGAAGACCAGTCAGATGCCTGCAGGGTCAGCGCCAAGCACGTTCCCAGCTGGGCAACTGTACCTTCCTCTTGGAGTGCATGATGCCCTTCCCCCCAACTCCATGTTTTAAAGGATTTAACCCATAAGGAAGTTCATTTTCAATCCAAGCCAAAAGGAGGTGCAGACAAGGCAGTCTTCACTTCAAAGGTCTTTTTCCTGCTCCAGTCCCTGGGTAGGGTTCTAGAATTGGCTGGCTGCCAGGTTTACATAAGGCTTCCAGAAGATATAAGTCCAGCTCCGCCCAGGACAGCTCCTGCAAAGGCTGGGACCTCGGGTGCAGCATCCTCAACCCTCTTAGTGACCGTGACTCAAAGGAGAGACCTCAAGGATGCCAGGAGCTCAGGTGCCTGGGCTGCGTTCCAGGAAAGAGACCTGTCCAGGAAAATGGATCAGCCTGTTGCATGGAAGCTTGAGCCAGAGATGGTGGTTTCAGGTTATTTGGACAAATTAGGTTCCTTTAGCAAAGCTCTGAAGTGGCAGAAGCTTTTTAACTTGATGTGATCCCATTTGCCCATGTTTGCCTTGGTTGCCTGTGCTTCTGGAGTGCAAGAAGTCTTTGCCCAGACCAATGTCCTGGAGAGTTTCCCCAAGGCTTTCTTGTAGTAGTTTCATAGTTTGAGGTCTGAGATTTAAGTTTTTAATCCATTTTGATTTTATTTTTATATATATCAAGATATAGCAGTCTAGTTTCATTCTTTTTTATATGGATATCAGTTTTCCCAGCACCATTTATTGAAGAGACTGCCCTTTCTCCAGTGTTCTTGTCACCTATGTCAAAAATGAGTTCACTGTAGATGTATGACTTTATTTCTGCGTTATCTATTCTGTTCCACTGGTTGTACACCACCAATCAGATGTAACCCAAAGAACACTACCTCAACGCATTTAATAAGCAAACTCCCAAACGTCAAGGATAAAGAAAGGATCCTAAAAGCAACAAGAGAAAAGAGATAATAACATCCAAGGGAGCTCCAATACATCTGGCAGCAGGCTTCTCCATGGAAACCTTACAGGCCAGAAGAGACTGGTATGACATGTTTAAAGTGCTGAAGGAAAAAACTCTTCTATCCAAGAATACTATATCTAGGGAAAATGTCCTTCAATTATGAAGTGAAAATAAGGACTTTCCAAGACAAATGAAGCTGAGGGATTTCATCACCACCAGACCTGTCCTACAAGAAATGGTAAGAGAGTCCTTCAATCTGAAACCAAAGGATGTTAATGAGCTATAAGAAGTCATCTGAAGGCACAAAACTCACTGGTAATAGTAAATATACAGACAAACACAGAATATTATAACACTGTAATAGTGGTGTCTAAACTACTCTTATCTTGAGTAGAAAAACTAAAAGGTGAACCAATCAGAATAACAACTACAAGTTTTCTAGGCATGGACAGTTTAACGAGATATAAATACAAACAACAAAAAGTTTAAAAAAATGAGGATGAAGTTAAAGTGGCAAGTTTGCAGTTTTCTCTTTGCTTGTTTGTTTTTGCAATCGGTGTTGTCATCAACTTAAAATACTGGGTTATTTGCAAGCTTCATGGTAACCCCAAATCAAAAACCCTACAACAGATACACAAAAGATAAAAAGCAAGAAATCAAAACATATCACCAGAGAAAATCACCTGTAATGCAAAGCCCCACAATCACTGCACTCTCTCTCCCCCAAACACACAGGCTGTCTCTCTGTACCATGTCTGCACTGCCAGTGGATGGGGGAGGGGTGGTGTCAGCAATTCAAAACTGTCTTATACTCTTCAGTACCTCTTTTTTTTTTTAAATATGGTGTTCAAACTAGGTACTGTGATTACTCAGCTGACTTTTGGTTCTTATGAAGGTGCTTTCTCATGTGGATGGTTGTTCAGTTTGGGTGTTCCTATGACAGTGATGACTGCTGGAAGGTTCTAACCAGCCATCTTGCTCTGCTGAAAATCAAATCCATTTTGAGTTGATATTTGCATATGGTGTAAGATAAAAATTCAATTTTATTCATTTGCATATGGATATGGTTCTCTCAACACTATTTATTGAAAAGACTATCTCTTCCTCATTGTGTAATCCTGATGCCTTTGTCAAATAGTAGTTGATGATATATACATGGGTTAACTCTATAGTCTCTATTCTGTTCCATTAACCTATATGTCTGTTTCTATGCAAAAACCATACTGTTTTGATTATTATAGCTTTGTAGTATAATTTGAAACCAGGGACTATGCTTTCTCCAACTTGCTTTATCTTACTCTAGATCACTTTAGCAATTTGGGTCTTTAGTGGCTTTCAACAAATTTTAAGATTATTTCCCCTATTTCTGTGGAGAATGCCATTAGAATTTTGAGAAGGATTGCATTGAATCTGTAGGTTGCTTTGGGTCAAACAAAAATTTTGACAGTGTTAACTCTTTCTTTCTTTCTTTTTGAGTCTCGCTCTGGAGTGCAGTGGCATGATCTTGGCTCACTGCAACTTCCACCTCCCAGGTTCAAGTGATTCTCCTGCCTCAGCCTCCCTAGAAGCTGGGATTACAGGCACTTGCCATCACGCCCAACTAATTTTTTGTATTTTTAGTGGAGACGGGGTTTCACCATCTTGGCCAGGATGGTCTGGATCTCTTGACCTTATGATCCACCCGCCTCGGCATCCCAAAGTGCTGGGATTACAGGCATGCACCACTGTGCCCAGCCAATATTAACTATTTCAATGTATAAACATGGGATATCTTTCCCCTTTAGTGTACAGATTTTTTTTTATCCCCTTGGTTAAATGTATTCTTAAGTATTTCATTCTTTTTGAGGATATTATAAATGAGATGTTTTTCTTAGTTTCTTTTTCAGATAGCTTGTTGTTAGTGTATATTAATGCAACTGATTTTTATGTTCATTTTTATTCTTCAACGTTACTCATTTGTTTATTAATTTTAACATTTTTTGGTGAAGTAGATAAGATTTTCTATACATACTCAAATTTTTGGCAAACAAACATAATTTTACTTCTTCCTTTCTTATTTACATACATTTTATGTCTTGCCTAATTGCTCTTAATAGTACTTCTGGTACTATATTCAATAAGAGTAACAGGCCGGGCGCGGTGGCTCAAGCTTTTATTCCAGGACTTTGGGAGGCTGAGGCGGGTGGATCACAAGGTCAAGAGATCGAGACCATCCTGGTCAACATGGTGAAACCCCGTCTCTACTAAAAATACAAAAAATTAGCTGGGCATGGTGGCGCGTGCCTGTAATCCCAGCTACTCAGGAGGCTGAGGCAGGAGAATTGCCTGAACCCAGGAGGTGGAGGTTGCGGTGAGCCGAGATCGCGCCATTGCACTCCAGCCTGGGTAACAAGAGCGAAACTCCGTCTCAAAAAAAAAAAAAAAAAAAAAAAGAGCAACAAGAGTGAGGGTCTTTGTCTTTTTTGTGATCTTAAAGGAAAGGCTTTTAGCTTTTCACCATTGAGTATGACATAACTGTGAGCCTGTCATATCTGACCTTTATTATATTGTGGTACATTCATTCTACACTTACTTTGTTGACAATTTTTATCATGAAAGTTGTTTAATTTTGTCAAATGCTTTGTCTGCACCTATTAAGATTACCATATAATTTTTTTTTTTTTTTTTTTTTTGAGACAGAGTTTCGCTCTTGTTACCCAGGCTGGAGTGCAATGGCGCGATCTCGGCTCACTGCAACCTCCGCCTCCTGGGTTCAGGCAATTCTCCTTCCTCAGCCTCCTGAGTAGCTGGGATTACAGGCACGCGCCACCATGCCCAGCTAAATTTTTTTTTTGTAGTTTTAGTAGAGATGGGGTTTCACCATGTTGACCAGGATGGTCTCGATCTCTTGACCTCGTGATCCACCCGCCTCGGCCTCCCAAAGTGCTGGGATTACAGGCGTGAGCCACCGCGCCCGGCCATACCATATAATTTTTATATTTCATTCAGTTAATGTGGTGTATCACATTTATTAATTTGCATACATTGCCACTGCACTCCAGCCTGGGCAACAGAGCAAAACTCTGTCTCAAAAAAAAAATTAATTAATTAAGTTAGAAATAAAATGTGTCTCAGGGAAGTCCTCTTTGAATTTAACCTGTTTGGGTACTTTGAGTTTCATGTATCTGGATATATACATCTTTTCTCACATTTGGAAAGTTTTCAGCCATCATTTTAAAAGTAAGCTTTGGCCAGGTATGGTGGCTCACGCCTGTAATCCCAGTACTCTGGGAGGCTGAGGCAGATGGATCATGAGGTCAAGAGATCAAGACCATCCAGGCCAACATGATGAAACCCCGTCTCTACCAAAAATACAAAAATTAGCTGGGCGTGGTGGTGTGAGCCTATAGTCCGAGTTACTCAGGAGGCTAAGGCAGGAGAATCATCTGAACCTAAGAGGTGGAGGCTGCATTGAGCAGAGATCATGCCACTGCATTCTAGCCTGCTGACAGCATGAGACTCTGTCTCAAAAAAAAAAAAAAAAAAAAAAGGTAAGCTTTCATCATTTTTCATCATTTCCTCTATCTCTTCTCCTGGGACTTCTGTGACATGTATTTTAGCTCTCTTGATGGTGTCCAATAAATCCCATACACTTTCTTTATTCTTTTTCATTCTTTTTTCTTTTTCACCTCTGCCTAGATAATTTCAAATGGCTTGTCTTCAACTTCACAGACACCTTCTTCAGCTTGAACAAGTCTATTCTTGATGTTCTGTATTGCATTTTCATTTTATTCATTGTATTCTTTAGCTTTGGAATTTCTGTTCTTTTTTATGCTTTATGTCCCTTTGTTTATTTCTTGCTTTGTTCATGTATTTTTTTCTTGATCTTTATTGAGTTGTCTATCTGTGTTCTCTTGTAGCTCAGAGAGCTTCCTTAAAACAATTATTTTGAATAATTTGTCAGTTTGTAGTTCTCCATCTTTGGACAGTTACTAGAACCATATTAGGTTTTTTTGGTGATGTCATATTTGCATGATTCTTCATGCTTTTTGTAGCCTTGTTACAAATGTCTATGCATTTAAAGGCACAAACATATCTGTTTTACAGACTGGTTTTGGCAAGTAAAGACCTCCTGGGTCTTTACCCTGCTGGGTTCCTGGACTGATGGGTCTGTCTCCAGGATCACAGATGAGCTGGGCTGCAGCGAGGTAATTTAGCTGTTTACAATTCCACAGCTGGGTCTGTGGATGGCAGGCCTGTTACCATAGATACAGACAGGCATTGTTCCTGTCAGACCCTCAGGTGGACAGGACTTCCTCTGGAATAGCAGTCCAGTGGGTCTAGAGCCATGTCCCAGAGCCACGTCTGTGTCTGTAGTCAAAGCTACAGGCAGCAGGCCGGTTATCAGGTGCACAGACAGGTGTGGCTCTCACTGGGTCCCTGCATGAGAGGAACAACCTCCAGGACTAAACCAAACAGGACTGGAGCTGAGTCACAGGGCTGCTTCGGGGTCCACAGCTGGGACCTAAGTCAGCAGACCTCCCACTGGGGGCTCAGGTGGCTGTGTCTCCTGTCAGTTCCCTGAGTGGACAGGACTGCCTCCAGACCACAGCAGAGACTGGTACTGAGTGTCAAGGCTACTTCAGGGTCCATGGCCAGGACGGACCTCAGTGTCCACAGCCAAAACTGAGGTTGTTGGTCCTGTTAATAAGAACACAAGTGAGTGTTACTTGGGCACTGGTCAGGCAGGACTGGGATCAGGCATGGGTCTGGGTCACAGGGCCACTTACGGATCCACAGTTGGGTTCCTTGCTTGCTGCCTGTTACTGGGGACATGAATGGGCATGACCTCTTCTGGTTCTCTTGGAAGGTGGGACGGGCTGCAGGACCACAGCAAAGCAGGGCTGAAGCAGAGTCCTTAGGGGGATGGGGCTGCTTTGGTCTACAGCTGGGAGCGTATACAGTGAGCTAGCTAATGCAGTACAGGTTTGCCATCTCAAAGGAGCTCTTCTGGGTCTTAGACTTCTTTGGGGTTTCACAATCTCCTACCTGGATCTCAAAGCTCTCACAAAGGCACTTTAATCTGTGGATGGCTGCCAGATGATTCTGTAGAGGAATGCAAGCTGGGGACCACCTATTCCACCATCCTGCTCATGTTTGAAGAAATTCTTTTAACAATTCCTGCAAGGTCTAACAGCAACAGATTAATTTTTGTTTGTCTGAGAAGGTCCTTATTTCTTCTTAACTTAAAAAAAAAAAAGACTTTCTTTTTAGAGCAGTTTTAAGTTCACAGCAAAATTAGAAGTAAGGTATAGAGATTTCCCATCTATCCTCTGCCACCACACACGCACACGGTCCCCCACTATTAACATTCCCCACAAGAATGGTACATTTGTTACAATGATGAACCTACATTCACACATCATTGTTACCCAAAGTCCAGAGTTTATATTAGGACTCACTCTTATTGCTTGTTCTATGGGTTTGGACAAATGTATAATGACATGTATCCATTATTACAATGTCATGTGGAGTATTTTCTTTCTTTTTTCTTTTTTTTTTTGACATGGAATATCCCTCTGTCACCCAGGCTGGAGTGCAGTGGCATGATCTCAGCTCACTGCAACCTCTGTTATCCAGGTTCAAACGATTCTCCTGCCTCAGCCTCTCCAGTGGCTGGGATTATGGGCATGCACTACCATGCCCAGCTAATTTTTGTATTTTTAGTAGAGACAGGGTTTCACCATGTTGGCCAGGCTTGTCTTGAACTCCTGACCTCAAGTGATCTGCCTGTCTTGGCATTCCAAAGTCCTGGGATTACAGGCATGAGCCACCACGCCTGGTCTATGTAGAGTATTTTCACTGCCTTAAAAATCTGCTGTAGTCCAACTCTTCATCCCTCTATCCCTTACCCAACCCGACAACCATTCATCTTCTTATTGTCTGCATAGTTTTGCCTTTTCCAGAATATCATATAGCTGAAATCATAGAGTATGTAGCTTTTTCAGATTGGCTTCCTTTACTTAGTAACATGCATTTAAGTTTCCTCTGTCTTTTCATGACTTGGTAGCTTATTCCTTTTTAACACCAAATAATACTCCCTTGTGTGGACTTCCTCCAAGTTTGCAGTGGAAGAAGTCCCTTAGGCGTTAGACTGTCAAGACGTTTTGCAGGCCAGTTTATTTCTCCGTTCACCTATTGAGGTGCATCTCGGTCGCTTCTAAGTTTTGGAAATTATCAATAAAGCTGCTGTCAGCATCTGTATGCAGATCTGTTTGTTGACATAAATTTTCAACTTACTTGAGGGTTATTTTTAATAGGTACGCATTCTGAGTTTTACAAGATGAAAATGGTTCTGTGGATGGATGATGGTGATGGGAGCAGGACTATGTGAATGTGCTTTATGCCACTGAACTGTACATGTTTAAATGGTTAAGATGGTAAATTTTATGTGCATTTTACCACAATTCTTTTTTTCAATGAGAATACATTCCAAAATCTCCTACCTTGGTTTCTTGGTAAATTATCTTTAGTAAAGTTCCAACATTAGTAGGAATCAAAACCTTAAAATGCATATCTTTTGATCCAGCAATTCCATTTCTTGAAATGTATTCTAAAAAATCAGACATGGCAATAATATTGTAAATAGACACACATTTACCACCTAATATTTTTACATAATGAAACATGGCAAACCACTTAACTGTCCCAAAATAGGGAATTCATTAAATATTTCTTTGTACATCACCAAACAATGTAACTATTTTAAAAATTATGGCAGGCATGGTGGCTCACACCTGTAATCCCAGCACCTCGGGAGACCCAGGTGAACAGATTGCTTGAGTCTCAAAGTTCAGGACCAGCCTGGGCAACATGGTGAAACCCCATCTCTACTAAAAATACAAATTAGCCAGGCATATTGGCAGAGGCCTGTGGTCCCAGCTACTCCGGAGGCTACAATGGGAGGATCCCTTGAGCCAGGGATGTTGAGGCTACAGTGAGTCAAGATGGCGCCACTGCACTCCAGCCTGGGTGACAGAGGAGGCCATGTCTGAAAATAATGATAATAGTGATAATAATGATGTAGTTGTGTGATTTTCATGAAATTTTATTCCAGTATTTTGTTATGTTGAAAAAAGCAGATCACAAAACAGTGCAGTGTGTGTGTGTGTGTGTGTGTGTGTGTGTGTGTGTAAGGCTTTTCAAGCGATTTATCTAGAGAATTATCTGACAAGCATCAAGATCATGTTAAAATCCTGCCCAGATGAACCCTGGGGAACCTGCATAACCTTTCACACAGAAAACCACATCTATTACTTCTTGAGTGCTGATTCTGGGCCAGGCTCTTTATACACACAGTTCATTTAATCCTTACAGCAGCCCTTCGTGGTAGGCACATTTCTTATTTTTGTTTGTAGATAAGAACTCAAGGAAATTGAGTGCCTGGTTCAGGCTCACAGCCAGGCAGCAGCAGGATGGGGAAGCTGGACCCAAGCTGTCTAATACCCACACCAGTGGACTGCTGCCCCATGGAACCCTCTCCACACACAGGCCTGGGTCAGGACAGTGTTGCAGGTTCAAGGAATTGGGGAGCTGATCAAGAGGAAATAATATGACCACAAAGTGACAGTAGCACACACATGCTTTATTTGGGAGATGCTTTAGGAAGGGGAGGAATCCCCTCAGGCATGAGCCTGTCAAGAGGCTTGGACAGCCAGGAGGAACACCATACTAAAAGACAGGAAGGCAAAAGAGCTCCTGGGGACAGCGTGTGAGACATGGGTGAGCTCCTGGGGACCGGGTGTGCCAGATGGGGGTTGCACTTCTAGATGATGTCACATAACAGCCCGGTAGGGAGAATCTGGGTCAGACAGCTCCCAAGCGCAGCAGGAGCTGGGGGTCCCCATAGCCTCAAAGTTCATTTTATCTATGGCTAATAGATTGCGGACATGGTTTTGTGGGGTACGCAAAGCAGGTGACCCCTAAATGACTAAAAATATGCTTATCTGGGCTACACTTAAAACAGCTGCATATGTAAAATTTGAAGTTGATGAATGGATCTCAGCCTATTGTTAATGAAAACACTAGGGGCCAATATACACAGGCCAACTTTGGTTTATCTAACATCTTTGACTGATGTAACAAACCAGCCAGTCAAGGGCTGCATCAATCGTGGGTCCCCGAACTGGAATATATACAGCCTTGTGGAGGAGATGGGCTGTGTCAGGGAGGATGCGGGATACCCTTCCGTTGACCCACAGAGAGTGTGGCTGCAGCTGAAGGCAAGGAATGTCCTCGCTGTGGGGCAGGGACAATATTGCTTTCAGGTGTTTTCATTTTTAAAGTGATTATATATATATATGTGTGTGTATATATATATAAGTTGGTATATATGTGGCATATATTATATATATATGTACACCATAAAATTTATCATAGTAATAATTTTTAGGTGTATAATCAGTGACGTTAATTACGTTAACAATATTGTGCTACCATCATCTCTATCCATTTCCAGAACACTTTTATCATTACAGACTGAAATTTTGTACCCATTAAACAAGAACTGCCAGTTTGCCCCTTCTCCAGCCCCTGGTAACTGTGATCTAATTTTTTCTCTCTATGAATTTGTCAGTTCTAGGTACTTCATATAAATGCAGATATACACTATTTGTCCTTTTGTGACAGGCTTATTTCACTTAGCATATTGTTTTCAAGTTTCATCCATATTGCAGCATGTGTGAGAATTTCATTCCCTTTTATTGTTGAATATTTCTTTTTATGTACATACCATATTTTGTTTATCTATTCATCTGCTTATCAACATTTGGGTTTTTTCCATCTTTTGGCTATCGTGAATGATGCTGCAATGAACATTGGCATACAAGTGTCTATTTGAGTAGTTGCTTTCAAATCTTTTGGGGATATATCCAGAAGTGAAATCACCGGCTCATATGATAATTCTATGTTTAACTTTTTGAGGATCCACCAAACCGTTTCCTACAGCAGCTGCACCATTTCACATCCCAATCAACAATGTTGACTGGATTCAAATTTCTCCACCTCCTCATTCGCACTTGTTATTTTTTGGTTTTCTTTGTTTGTTTTTGACAATAGCCACCCTAATGAGTGTGAAGTGGTATCTCATTGTGCTTTTGATTTGCATTTTCCTAATCACTAATGATGTTGAGCACTTTTTCATGTGCTAATTGACCATCTGTATTTCTTCTTTGGGGAATTGTCTATTTAACCCCAAATTTTGATTAAATTGTTTGTTTTTTGTTGATGAGTTGTAGGAGCTCTTTATATGTTCTAGATATTAATCGTTTATCAGATAAATAATTTGCAAATTTTTCTCATTCCATAGATTGCCTTTTCACTCTTTTGATTGTGTCTTTTGATGCACAAGTTTTTAATTTTGATGAAGGCCAATTTATCTCTTTTCTTTTGTTGCCTATCCTTTTAGTGCCATTGCCAAGAAATCATTGTCAAATCCCATGTCATGCAGCTTTTTCTCCATGGTTTCTTCTAAGAGTTTTGTGGTTTTTAGCTCTTATGCATAGATCTTTGAAATATTTTAAGTTAATGTTTGCATATAATACTAAGTAAGGGTCCAACTTCATTCTTTTGCGTCTGGATATCTGTCTTTCTTAGAACCATTTGTTGAAAAGACTGTCCTTTCCGCAGTTGAATGATCTTTTCACCCTAGTCAAAAATTAACTAACTATGTATGTGAGAGTTTATTGCTGGAATTCGTTTTCTATTCCTTTGGTCCCAATGTCTGCCTCTTGCCAGTACCATATTGTTTTGAGTACTAAAGACTTGAAGTAAGCTTCAAAATTGGGAAATCTGAGTATTCCAACTTTGCTCTGCTTTTTCAAGATTGTTGTGGCTATTTGCGGTTCCTTACATTCCCATATGAATTTTAGAATGGGTTTTATTATTTCTACGAAAGAAAATGCCTTTGTATTCTGATAGGGGCTGAACTGCATCTATGTATCACTTTGGGTATATTATTATCTTAGCAATGTAAAATCTTCCACTCTATGTGTATGTATTTTTGTCTTCTTTAATTTGTTTTGGCAAAGTTTTGTAGTTTTCAGCGTACAAGTCTTTCAACTTTTAGGTTAAGTTTATTGCTAGGTATTGTATTCTTTTTTATGCCATTGTAAGTGGAATTATTTTCTTAATTTCCTTTACAGATTGTTTATTGTTAATGTATAGAAATGTAGCTGATTTACTGCATATCAATTTTTTATCTTTCAACTTTGCTAAATTCATTTATTACTTCTAATAGGTTTTTTTTTTCATGGAATCGTTAGAGTTTTTTTAAACATATTTTTCACTGCAAACAGAAAATTTTACTTCTTTCTTTACAATTTGAGTGTCTTTTATTTATGTTTCTTGCCTAATCACTCTGGTGAGAACTTCTAACACTATGTTGCATAGAAATGGCAAATGCCTGCCTCTGTGTCCTGTTTTTGATATTAGGGGAGTGTTTTCAGTATACAGTATGGTGTTAGCTGTGGGTCTTTCACAGTCCTGGAGATGAGGATGGGAGATCTTGGATAATAATTTTAGAATTTTATCACAAGAAGATCCCAGGACTAGCATAACGCTCCACTTAACAAGTACCTATAAATACTTGCTGTGCTTATTTTCTGTTTTCCCGCCAGAGCCTCTCCTTACCCCTTTCCACCTTACTCTGTGCCCTGCAGTTCTACTAGCCTTTATGGACTTCACTGATGGATTCCTATGTCCTCTGATTTCTTATTATGTTGCCAATGGGAGGCACAGCACAAAGTTAGAGTGCAGGAGGAGAGTGAGGATGGGTACTTATTCCCCATCCCCAGCCTCCCTCCCTGCTGAATCAACATGGGTCGACTGTGTACCTTTATGGAAGGCCTTTCATATGACTGCCGCCCCCCCCCGCCACTGACTGCTGCTCCCTTAAGATTCTGGTAACTATTAGAAATGCCAGATATAGTATGCACCTAAAGTAAAAAAATGAAAATAAAAATAAAATAAAATAAAACAGATTCTGGTAACTATTACTTATTTTCTATTAAGGCCTAGGGATGGTAATGATGCTGTACCTCCCCTTAACCCTGTCTGTACCTTTGTAAATAATGCTTTAGGCTACATTCTGCCTAATTACCTCACGTCAGTGTTCCATCTGTTTCCTCTTGGAATCCTGACTGACGAGATACTTGCATACAAACTTCTCCAAACCACCTCCATTCATTCATTCATTCATTTCCTCATTCAACAAATACATTTTTGATAATTAACTATATGCCAGACACAGTTCTAAGCGCTGAGGATAAAGCAGTTAACACATGAAAACTCTGTCCTCTCAGAATTTATATTTGGGCAGGGGAGAGGGACAAACAAAGAAGTAAAATATATACTATTATAAGGAATAAGCAAAATATTTTATCCTAGATGTGATCACTGCTGTGAAGCAAAAGAGTTGAAAGGGTGTAGGAAGCATGGCTAGAATTTTTGATAGGGTAGTCCAGGAGGGCCTCATTGAGAAAGCAGCATTTTAGCAAAGATCTGAAGGAGAGGAGAGGTCATGTCACTTGGCTATTTGGAAAAATACCAGGTAAAAGGGTCTTTTGGCAGGACCATGCCTACCCAAATCCAGAAATAGTGAGGTGGCCAATGTGGTTGGAACGAAGTAAGAAGAATGGCAGATGAAGTTGAGATTGAGCCCACAAAATTGGCTAGTCTACTTATGATCTGAACATTAATAATAATGAAGATAAAGTGTTATGGGTCATGTGTCCAGGTCTCTGAAATCTCTATAGTTATCTGTACTTGATATGTTTGGCTCATTTCAACTCTGAGATCATCCTGTCCATAAAGAGAGCAAGAGCTCACCCAGTCAGCATTAGGTCAGCCTTGCTTCTCATTCAACTCTGATGTTGAAATCTAGTTCTGATAAATAGAGTTAGGCCTTGTCCAGTTGTGCACAAGCCCCAGCACTGCAGTCCACATCTGATAACTGGACCACTAGCTTTGGTATCACACAGAGGTCCCGATCTGATGGCCTGGGCCACTGCTTTCTGCCGTCCACTTCCCACCAGTGGACTCCATGGACCCCCTGCTACTGCCCCTGCTGGGTCCTTGCCTGTGCTGGCTCTGACCCAGTACAACTGCCTGCTTTCTGAGTTCTTGTCCGCCATCATTTGACCCATCCCATCACCAACGAGGTTTCCGGCTGTTTTTATCACTCTAAATTTTAAATTGTTTTTACTGCAAGAATTTCAGTTTTATTTGGTTGTAAAAGATAATTTTTTTGTTGTTGAGACAAAGTCCTGCTCGGTCGCCCAGACTGGAGTGCGGTGGCACAATCTCGGCTCACTGTAACCTCCGCCTCACAGGGTAAAGTGATTCTCTTGCCTCAGCCTCCCAAGTAGCTGGGATTACAGGTGCCCACCACCACATCCAGCTAATTTTTTGTATTTTTAGTAGAGACGGGGTTTCACCATGTTGGCCAGGCTGATCTTGAACTCCTGACCTCGTAATGTGCCCGCCTTGGCCCCCCAAATTGCTGGGATTACAGGTGCCCACCACCACATCCAGCTAATTTTTTGTATTTTTAGTAGAGACGGGGTTTCACCATGTTGGCCAGGCTGATCTTGAACTCCTGACCTCGTAATGTGCCCGCCTTGGCCCTCCCAAGTGCTGGGATTACAGGTGTGAGCCACCGCACCTGGTCTGAAACCCTATTCAGTCAGGTATCAGGCCTGTATTGATTCTCTGCTTTAATTGCACCTTCTCTACTATCCTTGTCTATTTTACTTTCTTTTTGTTTTGCTTTCTGCGGAATTTCTTTAATATTACATTCCAATCTTTATTTGATGTTTTTAGTTCAGCTGCCATAATTTTGTTTGAGGTTTTTATTCTCTCTTATATCCTAATTCCTGTTCTGTTTCATGAATGTAATGTCTTACTGTCTGATGATATTAATAAAGGATTTTAGAAGTTTTATTCTGGCTGGGTGCAGCATTAATAAAAGACTTAAAAGTTTTATTCTGGCTGGGCACAGTGGCTCATGCCTGAAATCCCATCACTTTGGGAGGCTGAGGCAGGTGGATCACTTGAACTCAAGAGTTTGAGACCAGCCTGGCCAACATGGTGAAACTTCATCTCTACTAAAAATACAAAAATTAGCTGGGCATGGTGGTGGGCACCTGTAATCCCGGCTACTTGGGAGGCTGAGGCACAAGAATCGCTTGAACCCAGGAAGCAGAGTTTACAGTGATCCAAGATCACTCCACTGCACTCCAGCCTGGGTGACAAAGTGAGACTCAGTCTCAAAATAATAATAATAATACAATGAAAGTTTTATTCTGTTCATCATTTCTGTTTCCCCTAACTTCTGTTCTTCTGGTATTTGTTCATTTGGGTCCATGTGTAGTGTAGCAGCTTTTCTTCAAATAACAGGTAATGCCTGGTGATCTAGTCCCATTCCAGAGGGAGAGACTGACAGCTCAGTAGGGCATCTGGGAGGATAGCCCAGGCTTGTCAGTTTGGGACTTCTCTATAGGACATTCAAGTGGCAAGCCAAATTTAAAAAAAAAAAAATTCTTTTTGGAAGACTCCCAAAACAAGAATTCGAGTTTTTTCTACAGTCTTTTGAGATTTCCCCAGTAGATAACCTCCTGCCTTTGGGTAGCCAGGAGAGTTAGGAGTAGAACAGAAGCCTGAGAGCAGAAACAATCTACAAACAGTTGAAGAAGGGCAGCAGGGATTTTGTTGCTTAACATGCAGATTTAATTTTAACCCGCCCTCTCTTCCCCCCTTCTTCCTGTCAACTGAAAATAATCAAAAGGCTCAGGCTCCACTTAAAGGAGTTTATTCAAGCGCAAGTGTGAGGGTAGCAGACACCAAAAGATGGTGAGCCTCACTTCTTGGTGTGGGGAAAGGTGAAGATCATTCACATAAGCAAAAAACAGGGGTGCTGGACAAAACTATATTTTCCTTTCTTTCTTTTTTTTGGAGACACATTCTTGCTCTGTTGCCCAGGCTGGAGGGCAGTGGCATGATTTTGGCTCACTGCAACCTCCACCTCCCAGATTCAAGGGATTCTCAAGCCTCAGCCACCTGAGTAGCTGGGATAACACACATGCGTCACCACACCCGCCTGGCTAATTTTTTGTATTGTTAGTAGAGATGGAGTTTTGCCCTGTTGGCCAGGCTGGTCTTGAACTTCTGGTCTCAAGTGATCTGCCCGCCTTAGCCTCCCAAAGTGCTGGGATTGCACGTATAAGCCACTGTGTCCAGCCAGAGTTACAACATATTTTAATATAAGATAACACACGGGCCGGGTGCGGTGGCTTATGCCTGTAATCTCTTCACAACCGAAGTAAAACAGAAATGTTCGCATTTTTCTTTAAACACTCTCTTGAGTTAGCAATTTAATTTAAAATGTAAGTGAAAATTCATTCTCAAATCAATGCTAGCCATTTAATTTTGCTGACTTCTTGTGTTTCAGATTTGAAAATTAATGATCTCTTAGTAAAATCTTAAATGTTGATTTTCTTTTATGACCTGTGAAAGATGACACTTTCAGCAAAGTCTTAAGCATGCTAATAAAAATTCACTTTATTACTATTTTTTGTTGGATTTCATTGACCTATTTTGGGGTTAATCTTTTGGCCCTCACACATGCAGAATTCCTTCGAGTTCAATGGGTGTTATGTGCATGGAAGAACTTGAGAACTGGGCCTTTGGTTTATTTCTGAAATACTCGCTTGAATTGCCTCTGCTTAGTTTTCAAAAAGGGGCTTCCCGGATCTCTATTCATTTGTGCACTGTGCCCTCTCTTTCTCTTTGTAAATTTGGACAATTCATACCCCTACCCTCTCTTTGGTGTACAGAAGTTCTGGTCTATGAAGCACTGTTGCTTAGCAACAGGTTAACTGGCTCTTTCCCACTATGGTGGACTACAAAAACGCCGATCAGGACCTCCACAAACTTTTATTTATCGAGGAATAAAGATGCAGTTTCTTATGCTGCATTACTGATGGGCCATATGGTGTAAACTCTATCTTTAAACTGCAGCAAGATAGAAATGTATGTTTCAAAATCAAATTTTTAAAAATTCACATTGGTATATTTGTTTGGCTTGGTTTTAAAATAATCAATTTACTGAAAAAAAGAGTGCTTTTAAAGACATATAGTACACATTCCCCCTGAATTAATTAATTAATTAACTAGTTTGAGACAAGAGTCTCACTCTGTCGCCCAGGCTAGAGTGCAGTGGTGTGATCTGGGGTCACTGCAACCTCTGCCTCCTTGACTCAGGCCATCCTCCCACCTCAGCCTCTCAAGTAGCTGGGACCACAGATGCATGCCACCATGCCTGGGCAACTTCTTTTGTGTTTTTGGTAGAGACAGGGTTTCACCACGTTGCCCAGGCTCCTCTGGAATTCCTAAGCTGAAGTGGTCCACCTGCGTCGGCCACCCAAAGTGCTGGGATTACAGGCGTGAGCCACCTGCGCTTGGCCTCCCCCTGAATTTAAACAAGCAAACAAATAAAAACCAACCAACCAAACAAACAAAAAACCAGACACGCATTTAAGCTGATGACAAAAATTTTTCCAAAATATCTTCTCCTACTAAAGTTTCCTTCAGATAAATAGTGTTTGGAATAGAAGGAGGGTGGTAACAAAAAAAATCTTCCTATATCTTACATCAAGTTTAAATAAACAGTGGGAGCCAATTTGGGATTCACAAATGCAGTACTATGACAGTTGGAGAAATCAAAACCTTTTAGAAAGCACCTCTGGGGAGTTCTAAGGTTATATTCCGTTGAACTGGGAAACAAATAAAGCTAAGGTAAAGTCTAGTAGTTTCTCATCCAGTAATAAAAATCCACAACGTGCAGATTCTTCACCTGCCAAGCAAACAGTTCTAAAAACCTCTTGGTAGGGAAGGAGATAAAAAATTATATTTAAGAACACCTGATTACCTACAAACAAAAATGAAAAACAACCCCTCAAGTTTAACTTTTATAAATTTGTTTAAGTTTCGGGACTTCTTGTACCGGCCAAGATGGAGTAGGCATAGAGCAGTTTAGTTTTCCCACGCATCAAAACTAAAGCTAATAATTCTTTTTTTTTTTTTTTTAAGATGGAGTCTTGTAGTGCAGGAGTGCAGTAGTGCAATCTCAGCTTGCTGCAACCTCCGCCTCCTGGATTTAAGTGATTCTCCTGACTCAGCCTCCTGAGTAGCTGGGATTACAGGCATGCACCACCACACCCGACTAATTTTTGTATCTTTAGTAGAGATGGGGTTTTCCCATGTTGGCCAGGCTGGTGTTGAACCCCTGACCTCAGGTGATCCACCCACCTCAGTCTCCCAAAAAAATCTAAGAATTCTAAACAAAACTAAATGCCAACTCACTGAGGTCTCTGGAAAGTAAATAATGGCAGGCGAATTGGAAGAAGGAGGGTAACAATACTTGAGGAAGCCACAAAACAGGCATGCATTTCCCAGTTTTCTGTACTCCTACCCCTTTCCGTTTTTTTTTTTTGTCTGTTTGTTTGTTTTGTATTTTTTAGACAGAGTCTCTCTCTGTCACCCAGGCTGGAGTGCAGTGGCACAATTTTGGCTCACTGCAACCTCCGCCTCCTGGGTTCAAGCAATTCTCCTGCCTCAGCCTCCCAAGTAGCTGGGATTACAGGTGCCTGCCACCACACCTGGCTAATTCTGTATTTTTAGTAGAGACTGGGTTTTACCATGTTGGCCAGGCTGGTCTCGAAGTCTTTCTTTTTTTTTTTTTGAGACAGAGTCTTGCTCTGTCGCCCAGACTGGGGTGCAATGGCATGATCTTGGCTCACTGCAAGCACCACCTCTCCGGTTTAGGCAATACTGCTGCCTCAGGCTCCCAAGTAGCTGGGATTACAGGCACTGCCACCATGCCCAGCTAATTTTTTTGGTATTTTTTAGTAGAGATGAGGTTTCACCGTGTTAGCCAGGACGGTCTCGAACTCCTGACCTCCTGATCCACCCACCTCGGCCTCCCAAAGTGTTGGGATTATAGGCGTGAGCCATTGCTCCCAGCCTCTAAATCTTGACCTCAGGTGATCTACCTGCCTCAGCCTCCCAACGCGGTGGGATTACAGGCATGAGCCACCTGACCCAGCCCCTTCCAGCTTGATATAAAGGTAGCCCCCCAAGTCAAGGAACTTCCCAGTTGACATGTGCAGTAAAAACTCCAAGAAAAGTTCAGTCTTTCTGGTCAGAGGACCAGGAAAAGGAGCCCCTGTGAACCAAAGAATGCAGGGGGAACTCCCCCCCTCTCTCTCTCTCCCTTCCTCCCTCCCTCTATCTCTCTCTTTCTTTCTCTCTCCCTTTTTCTTTCCCAGCCCTGCTGTGAGGGAGACCCCAGTCATGCTACCATAAAGAGGCAGATGGGCAGTAAAACTCCAAGAGGTTTCTGTGAGCCAAGCAGCATGTGTCGAGGAATCCTAGAGAAGAGAGAGCTAGAGGAGGGAAATCCCTAGCACTGGGTATGGGCTGGCACAAGTCCTGGGCTCAGGCCTAAGCCACACATGCACAGACAGACACAAGAAGTGAACAGTGCCTTTTAAATTTGAAATGCCACCGGGACCACCACCACAGAAGGAGAGACAGTTGGTCATCTGAAGTTAACTGGATTGGTTATCTGCTTAAAATCAATTTTCTCCAGGGGATTTTAACAAGTTGCAGACTCTCAGGACTTGATATTCAAAACATCCAGGATTCAATCCAACATTACTAGATGCTGAAGGAGCCAGGTTAGTATGACCTATCCACAAGGAAAAAGACAACCAACATATGTCATTCCAAAAGTGACTCAGATGCTAGAACATCAGACAACTTAAAACACCTTTTATAATCACGCTCTTAAGATGAAAACAAAGGGCTAGGCATGGTGGCTAATGCCTGTAATCCCAGCACTTTGGGAGACCAAGGCAGGTGGATCACCTGGGGTTGAGAGTTTGAGACCAGCCTGGCCAACACGGTGAAACTCCATCTCTACCAAAAATACAAAAATTAGCTGTGTATGGTGGTATGCACCTGTAATCCCAGCTACTCAGGAGGCTGAGGTAGGAGAATTGCTTGAACCTGGGAGGCAGAGGTTGCAGTGACCTGTGGGTGATGGCTCAGTTCACCCACAGACAGCAAAGTGTGAATAGTGTGGCCTCCTCGTCTCCCAGTGATAAATCCACATGGCATTTTACACAAATGGATATTCAAAAGAGAAAACTGACCAACAAAAGTAGAAGGGCAGCAAAGAAACAAAAACTGTAAACACTGAAAGTGAATGCAAATCCAACATAAACGGGGTCACTGAAGAAGCACACTATGGGGATGTGAGCATTGCTCCGAGAAGGTGAATTCATCAAACAAATGAAGAAAGCCGTTGTGATGAAAAAGATGAAGATGTCCCAGAGGAAAGAACGTCAGCAAAAAGCTTCACATTAAAGGGACTTGGAGATATTTCGTGACATTGAAAACAGAAAGGATAAAATATTGGAAACTGATCCAAACTTAGAAGGGGCACAACAAGTTTTTGAAACACAGCAAAGGAGCTTGCTTCGTATCATAAGGTACATGATTTTTGAAGAAGGTAAACATTGTTCAAATGCCTGTTGATACGTTTTTTAGGAAGACATCAAACACTTTAATTCCCAGCATTGCTAATATTTTAAATACAGTGTACAAAAATACTAACTTTATGGTTTACCTATACATTTCTTTTTTCTCTTTTTTCTTTTTTGAGATGGAGTCTTGCCAGGCTGGAGTGCCGTGGCACAATCTCAGCTCACTGCAACCTCTGCCTCCTGGATTCAAGTGATTCTCCTGCCTCAGCCTCCCAAGTAGCTGGGACTACAGGCACGCGCCACCACGCCCAACTAATTTTTTGTGTTTTTGGTAGAGACAGGGTTTCACCATGTTGTCCAGGATGGTCTTGATCTCTTGACCTTGTGATCCATCCACCTTGGCCTCCCAAAGTCCTGGGATTACAGGCACGAGCCACCGCACTCGGCCTTCCTTATACATTTCTAACAGTACAATATTATCAATGTTTTGACAATTTTCAAAAGACACCAAAAAAAAATCATAATTTTACCCACTGATTATTGTTAACAGCACAGGGCACAGTTTCAGCATGGAAGGTCATTTTTACAGTTCTGAATTGCAGTGCAAAGTGAGGACTGTCTGTCTTATGCTGGGAGACGCTGGGTTCTGCTAAAATTCCCTAAAGAATTTTTTTTTTTTTCTGTTTTGTCAGGCAATCAACCTCGTTAGCCTCAGCCCACAGGTCCTGCGTTGCCTTCTGTTTGGTAGTGGTAGTCAGAATGTCAGTTCAGAGTGCAGCTGTGCTGCTTGGGCTCTGCGTCTGGTATGTGCAGCTCTGGGCTGAGCATGTAATTCAGCTCATGTACAGAATGAGAGAATTCTCTTTTCAGGTCTTTGCTCTTCAGGATTTCCCCCCAGACTCCCTGGCACCCAGGGGGCCCCTTTTCCTCATCTGTGACTTAGAAAGATGGGCTTTCTCTCTGTTGATTACCTGCCCACACTGTCTGCTCATTTTGGCAAAAGGAACCCCCCTCAGGCAGAAAGCAGAGAGGAAAAAAAAAAGATGGATTTTTCCACATTCTTCAGACCACAGGATCATTTTTTCCTGCTTCCTCTGGCTGGAAAGACAGGTTTTCTCTCAGGGGTAGAGGTCACTGTGCCACTTCTCCATGACATCTTTAGGTCAGGACTGAGAGAAAAAGTTTAAAAAAGAAAAAAAAAAAACAACCCAGAAATTATAGCCACACTTTCTAGCTTGCAGGGGCCCCATTTACCAGAATGTTTTAAGAAAGTTCCAGACTGTTTTCCCATCAGCTGTATATGAGGATTCCAGTTCCTCCACATCCTTCTCAGCAAATTAACCTTATTTGGCATAGGATTTCTAGACCTGTAGGTTGTGGAAATGGCACAGTATGTTTTGAGGCCAGTAAGGAATTCCTGGGTTTCTTATGAGAATCTGTAGCTATTGGCCTCATAATAGTAAAGTGAATTTGTGGTATTAAATAAATGAAAAAAAATGGCAAATAGTACGAATTAAAAGTTCTTGAGATGTTTGGGCTGACAAAGAGATTCATCATCTAAAGAGTGGCTTAAGATTTAGAAGGCATAGCTTTAGCCTCTTTGTCTTCTAAGGGCAGGCTATCTTCTTATAGGACAGGGTATAGAAAGTCTTACTAAATATGTAATAAACGTGTTGTTTGGGGATATTCAGCATTCCTTTTCCCTTCCTAAAGGTACTCAGCTTTCTTTGTCAGAAATTGTATATATTCATCTCTGAGAAGTCTGAGAAAAAATGAAAAAAGACATTGTGTATAATTTTGGTGAGACTGTCAATCCAGGAATCTGTTTCCTCATAATAAAGTCAAAGAAACTACATTATTTTCACTGCCAGGCTGGTGACTCTTCACCTAAGTTTGGTTCATTCTACTCTTTTTTTTCCCATGACTTTGAATCTTGAGAAAATGACTACAGGATAAGATTGGAGTTCATTCATGTCATCAACAGCACCCTAGCTGTATTGTTACAAGTACCTGTCAATCTTAGTTCCCACCCATCCTTAATCCTAGTTCTTCAACTTTCATAAATTCATGAGTTCCTATCTTTGTAATAAATGACTTTTTTTTTTTTTTTTTTTTGAGATAGGGCCTCACTGTTGCCCAGGCTGGAGTGCAAGTGGCATCATCTGGGCTCACTCCAACCTCCACCTCTTTGGCTGAAGCAGCCTTCCCACCTCAGCCTCCTGAGTAGATGGGACTATAGGTGCATACCACCACACCTAGCTAATTTTTGGATTTTTTAATAGACAATGGGTTTCATCATGTTGCCTCAAGAAAATGTCAGGATATGATTAAGTCTATCTTTTAACAGTGACATGTAACTGATTTAAAAATATTATGTAGTGCTTCCTAGCTTAACCAAACTGGAGGTGTGTTTTATGATGGGCTGTCTCATGAATAACTGCCAAAATCCTCTTTTTTTTTGAGATGGAGTTTCGCTCTTGTTGCCGAGGCTGGAGTGCAATGGCGCGATCTTGACTCACTGCAACCTGTGCCTCCCGGGTTCAAGCTATTCTCCTGCCTCAGCCTCTCAAATAGCTGGGATTACAGGCATGCACCACCACTGATTTTTTTGTACTTTTAGCACAGACGGGGTTTATAGGTATGCACCCAGCTAATTTATTTGCATTTTTAGTGGAGACGGGGTTTCTCCATGTTGGACAGGCTGGTCTTGAACTGCCAACCTCAGGTGATCTATCCGTCTCAACCTCCCAAGGTGCTGGGATTACAGGCATGAGCCACCGCGCCCGGCTCAAACTTGATGCAGTAGATGGATGCCGCAGGTCCCTCAGTTCCCAGATTGGGCTGACTCTCCTTATACCACACCTGGGACCTGGGAGGAATGAGGAAGAGGCTTTTTTTCCTGAGAATCCAGCAAAAATGTAGAACGCTTCATGAATCTGCACAAGGAAGTGCCTTTTATAGGGCAGGACTTTCCCAGACTCAGACTATCGCTCCACCCTGAGTATTGCAGTAAATTTCTCCCTGACTTCCAAAGGTACTTGCATTCTTCCTGGAGCTCTAGTCAACCCTGACCTCTTCCTTTGGCACAAAGGTCACAGGCCTGAGCCACATCTCAGCTGTTTCCGGAAAAATGACTGTGTGCTCCCACCTATATTTGAGGTCCTAGGCTCCTCAGAAGAAGTCAGCTTCATGTGATCCAGGCTACTCAAGACTGGGACTAGAGTGTTTTCATATTCTGGTAAGAGTGACTTGCTTCTTCTGGACAGATCTTTATGGTTTACACAAATGGAACAGACCACTTAATAACAGCTAGTTTGTAAAGGTACATCTTAAAATGGCTTTGTACTTATGAGAATTCTTAATTTAAAAAACTCATTTGATTTATATCACTTTGTAAAATACAGTTTACTTCAAAAGATAATCCTGAAAATTCCATCAGGCAGTGTTTAAAGGATGACTATGAAGTTTTAGCCCTTGAGAGAGAATATATATTCAACTGAGTACTGTCTTTCAAAGCAGTCCCTGTCAATGTTTGTCCATTGATTCCATAGCAGCTCCTGTCGCCCATCCTGCTTGGGAAGCCTCTTGGAGAGTTGCCTAGAGAATCTATAGCCCTCATCTGAAAGCCCTCCATGACAACTCTTCTCTTCCATATATTTTTGCATCAGCCCAAAGCCATTTGGACACAAGTTTGGTGAACATGTTAAGAAAAAAAACCAAAACAAGCAACAAAAACAAAAAGCAGGTAGTGCTGCGTTAGACTGGAAATAAAAAATGAAAACTCTAAGAACCTATGAACCACGAGGGCAGTATTGGTTGCTTTCACCCATATGGTCTCTTTTGGTGTTCTGCTGACTCTTGTGAAGCAGTATCCCTGACAATGACCCTGGCTGAGAGGGCTGAGAACTGCCAAAAGTGATGCTGTTTATAAACGGTAGGGTCAGGACCCACACATGGGTGTGGTCTGACTGCAACGTGCATGTGGAATTCAATGAGATGGGATTACCATCCTCACTGTGGAGGACTGTGTGATCTCTGGCAGGAGGGTTGGCTAGGCTACTTAGTTCCACAGGTCACAATGATCCCCTTCTTTCTTTTTTCTATGCAAGTGTACAATCTATTTGTCTACATGTCTGTCTACCTTGGTAGACTGGGCTCCTTGAAGAAGGGATTACCTTTTCTTCATCTCCACATCCCCAGTAGCTCACCAATGTCCAGTATACAACAGGGGGTCACTTGTTGGTTGTCTTTATTTTCTTGGTGACTCTACTCGGACTTAGGATATGTCAGTTTCCCCTCTTGACCTCCACACTCAGATGTGTTAATAAAAGTGGATAAAGGCCACTCTAGCTTTAAAACCCCGCCAATACAGAGAGAACTCTGAAACCAGAAGCAGAAGCTGAGGAATGGTGAATAGAGCATTTTCTCTCACATAATGGGTATTAGGGTGGTAGCTTATCCCCCGAATGCCTCTGCAGAATTTGACCCTAGTTTTTCAAATTGGACTCAAGAATGATCTTAGTGTTGGTGGTTTTGTGGTTTTCTTTGAAACTCTGTTATTGACAGAACAGCTTCCGGAAATCTGAAAAGAAAAAAATGTAGTTTATTTATTAGTTTGGAATATGAAATGTATTTTGTCACGGTGTCTGGAGTCCGAATATTGATCTCCATGGAGGTCTCCTACCCTCTGCTAATCCTGATAACTTATAGTACTGAAGAGGCAGCAGAGCCTGAAGACCAAAACACTTCCCAACTGCTGACACACTGCTGCAGTGTGGTCAGTTACTGATCTACCATTTATGAAGCAGGCCTACAGATGTAACTGTGTGTTCTTCTGGGTAATTTAAATTGACAATTAATTAACAGGTTAGGGCTGGTGCTAAGTAAATATTATAGGTTCGAACCCCAAGTGTGGATTAATTTGCTGTCTTCCATAAGACTCCCTGCTTACCTCCAGCCTGCTGGTCTCCCAACATATGCTAATGATTACATGGGCAGGATTAAGGTCTCTTATTACCTTGTTGGAAAAACTGGAAACTCACCTGTTATTGCTGGTGGTTAGATACCTCAACTAAGTAACATATTAATTAAAGATATTAGGCTGGGCATGGTGGCTCATGCCTGTAATCCCAGCATTTTGGGAGATCAAGGCAGGCGGATCACTTGAGGTCAGGAGTTTGAGACTAGCCTGGCCAATATGGTGAAACCCAGTCTCTACTAAAAATACAAAACTTAGCCAGATATGGTGGTGCGCACCTGCAATCCCAGCTACTCTGGAGGCTGAGGCAGGAGAGTCACTTGAACATGGGAGAGGGAGGATGTAGTGAGCTGAGGTCACACCACTGCACTCCAGCCTGGGGAACAGAGCAAGACTCCATCTTCAGGAGAAAAAAAAAAATAAAATAAATGCAAAAGGAAAAAGAAAAAGAAAGTCCCCAACCATCAGTTGTCATACTGTGACCCCAAGAAGATGTAACTTTTTATTAAATTTTAAATACAGATGTTTATTTTTACCTCACTATTTAAGCAATTTAACTTCAACCAACCCCTTAATTTGAGTTGAGGATGCAGAGTATATAAACGTTTGTCAGTCAAACATTTTGCCTGCCATCAATAGTTACTCAATGAATAGATATATTTTTAAAGAACACACAGCTAAATAGGGCAAGTAAAGATAATTGAGTTTTATGTGTTATGATACAATAATGAATTTTAAACTTTCCAAAAGTACAATAACTGGTCTAGGTTCTCAAGGGTAAGTCTATACAAATACAGTTTCTGGAAATAACTATACAAGCCAACATTTATTGAGCATTTGCTGTGTGGTAAGCATACAGATGATCTGATTTAATCCTTATAATAACCTGGGATGTTAAGTACTATTAATATGTTGATTTTACAGATGATAAAATCCAAGGTTCATATAGGGTAAACATTTTTGCAAGGGCACAGATTCATCGTAAGACGGATTTTGGGGGCCTGACTCCAGAACTTTAGAACTCTATAATGTAGTAAGGTGAAAATAAATTTATTTCCAGAATTCCACATACTGGCACTAATGCATTTTTTAAAAATTATAAGGAAGATTGTTTAAAGAAAAGGTAAACGCATGGAATGCAATGTTATAAATGAAAATACAAGCGATGGCCAGGCGCAGTGGCTCATGCCTGTAATACCAGCACTTTGGGAGTTCAAGGCAGGAGGATCACGAGGTCAAAAGGTCGAGAGCATCCTGACCAACATGGTAAAACCCCATCTCTACTAAAAAGCACAAAAATTAGCCGGGCGTGGTGGTGCGCTCCTGTAGTCCCAGCTACTCCGGAGGCTGAGGCGGAAGAATCACTAGAACTGGGAGGCAGAGGTGGCAGTGAGACGAGATT
>NW_016107507.1:3354804-3390037 GCF_001604975.1 Cebus imitator | reverse complement strand
AAAAAAAAAAAAAAAAAAAAAAAAAGAAAAAAGAAAACGAAAATACGAGTAATTAAAACTACTGCCCCTCACTTTGTTAACCTGCCTTGGGTTACAGAAGGAAATTTGGATACTTCTGGATTTTGCCCTGTTTTTTAATGGCTATATTTCTTTTATTTATTTTTGAGACGTAATCTCACTCTGCTGCCGACGCTAGAGTGTGCAGTGGCGACATCTAGACTCACTGTAACCTCCACCTCCTGGGTTCAAACAATTCTCCTGCCTTGGCCTCCCAAGTAGCTGGGATTACAGGCGCACACTACCACGCCCAGCTGATTTTTATGTTTTTAGTAGAGTTGACCAGGCTGCTCTCAAATGATCCATCAACTTTGGCCTCCCAAAGTGCTGGGTTTACAGGCGTGAGCCACCGTGCCCAGCCTGTATTATTTCTAGGTAACATGTCATGCTGGCTTTGTGACTAATTTTGTGTATAGGTGAGTGGCATAATTTGTCAGTCTGCTTTTAAATGTAACTTCTTAAAATAGCAGCATTTATGTGTATATGATACTGGCTTGCATTCGAGGTGGGTATCAGAAAAGAAAGCAGAAAAATCCAACTTGCCTTTTTCACCGGGAGTATGGGGGCTTCTTTGGCCAAATCGTGCGCGTGCAGGCTCCATGTGCTGGGCAGCGGCTGTCAGGGCCACAGCCTGTCGGCTGCATCCTGCTCCTCTACAGAGGCTTCTCCAGAAAAAGAACAGATGGAGGGGTGAAGATAAGTAAAAGCGGCACTTTAGAACTTTTAGAGTGCTGGGTTTCTAAATTTATATTCTGAAAGACAATCTCTTTTTGAAAATGTTTTATGCAAGCCTAACATATACAGTATCAACCTCATTTTAGAAGCAATTACGACAGAGCTTTGGAACAGAATTCACGTAATCGACCTCCTTCCAGAAGCTGCTAGTAAAGCAACAAGATTCAAATCCCTCTCCCTAAGAGGAGCAGCGCGAGCCACTGCAAAGGCGCACGTTTCCGCAGTGGGAACTAAACCGAACGCAGGCTTTCCCACGCTTCGACAGACCTGTGGTCTCAAGACAGTCTCTTCCGTGACGAGCAGGCACTTCGGACTACCTGTACCTTCAGACATTATGGTGTGTCTGGCCATGTCATTTGTCACAGGTGTAAAAATCCCAACAACCGAGAGCCCGAAGCTGCTGGGATGAGCACCTGCGGCGGAATCGCGCTCCCGCGCTCCTTCCTGCTCTTTCCAAGAAGACAGGCGCGGCCGTCCAGCATCCCGCTCCCCCGGACCCCGCAGTCCTTGTGGGCAGGAGGCCCAGAGTGGTGCGAGCCTTCGGTGGCGTTAGAAAGGCGGCGTCCCGACCAGCAGACTGCCTCGGCCTCCGGCTCCCCCTCAAAGCGCCATCTTGTCGCCGCTTCCCTCAACAAGAGAAGACGAGCTCTTCCCTGGGACCTGCTTCGCGGCTTCCCTTCTCACGAGTAACCCCGGGCGGAGGCGGCGGCCTCTCCGGCCCTGCAGGTGACAGGGCGCAGGGAGGGGAGCGGCGGCCGACGGGCCTGAGGCGGGCGGGCGGGCGGGCGGCCTGGAGCCTCCAGGCGCGGCCTGCTCCGGCCCAGGCGCCTCCTCGATCTCCATCCCGCCGCGGCCCGGCTCCCGGCCTCCGCCTCTGCCGCCGCCGCCGCCGCCTCCTCCGGGAGCCCGGAGCCGCGTCCCGCCGGCGCCGCCTCTTCCGCCTGCTTGCCGGCGGGCCTGCGCGGGCCTGGGCGGCGTCCGCGCCGGGCGGGTCCGCTACGTCAGCGCCGCCCTCCCGCCCCGCCCCGGCCCTCAGCCTCGGCCTCGGCCTCGGCCTCGCAGCGGCGGCAGCGGCGGCGGCGGCAGATCCCTCCCCAGACATGGCCCTGGGAGGCGGCAGCACATGGCGGCCGCGGCGGCCATGAGCGCGCCCCCGACCCGCCCCAGTCCCCCCTAGAGGCCGCCGCCCCCGCCCACCCGCCCGCCCGCGCGCCACGGCCCCGCCGCCCCCGGCCCCGCCGCCCCCCGCCCGCACCCGCGCCCGCGCCCCCGCCGCCGCCATGGGCGTGCAGGGCTTCCAGGACTACATCGAGAAGCACTGCCCGAGCGCCGTGGTGCCGGTGGAGCTGCAGAAGCTGGCCCGGGGCAGCCTGGTGGGCGGCGGGCGGCAGCGGCCCCCGCAGACCCCGCTGCGCCTGCTGGTGGACGCCGACAACTGCCTGCACCGCCTCTACGGCGGCTTCTACACCGACTGGGTCAGCGGCGGCCAGTGGAACCACATGCTCGGCTACCTGGCGGCGCTGGCCAAGGCCTGCTTCGGCGGCAACATCGAGCTCTTCGTCTTCTTCAACGGCGCGCTCGAGAAGGCCCGGCTGCACGAGTGGGTCAAGCGGCAGGGCAACGAGCGCCAGACGGCGCAGCAGATCGTCAGCCATGTCCAGAACAAGGGCACCCCGCCGCCCAAGGTCTGGTTCCTGCCGCCCGTCTGCATGGCCCACTGCATCCGCCTGGCGCTCATCCGCTTCCACGTCAAGGTGAGGCCGGGGATCCGGGCGGGCCCGGGACCGGGGGCCGCGCCGCACCCTTATCCCCTTTCCCAGGGCGCAGAATGTCGCCTGGCCGTGGCGGCGCGGGGGGCGGCGAGCTCCCCCAGCCCTGGCTCGGGATAGCCGGGCCGGGCCGGGCCGCGCCGCAAGATGGATGGCCGCGGGTGCAGGCCGCGCGCTGCCCGAGCCCGCCTCCAGCTGTCCCTGTTCGGGGTCCACGGCCGCGTGGGGACACCTGAGGGCTGGAAGAGAGCCTCCCCGGACCAGAATGCGGAGGCAGCGGTGTCATCTTCCCCAATATCCTTAGTTTTTCCCGTCCTTTTTGAGGCGGGCAGGCTATCACTCACCTTTAACTTTGACAAAATACTCCTTTTTCTAATTTAGCCTGTTCTTTCCCAGCAACAGGTTCATCTTGGAAGCAAGCAGGATACAGAGTAATAGAGGGGGTTTCGCCAGGGCCCTTGGGGGCTGCAAGTCTCAGTGCTGCCGCCGCCGCCCTTGCCAATGTTGTTAGCCCGGTGACAGCGAGACTTGTCTAACGGCCAGTGCCCTGTCCGTGTTCCTTTTAGAACGAGGTGTTTAGAGAATCTTTCTATGGCTTTTTGTGTTAGATTTCAAAGAACCGGGCACTTTGACAGGATGGGATTTTGTCAGTTCTGTGACTTCAAGTCCGTGTGAAAGAGGTCTTTAAGGCAGTTCGGTTTTGTAGGTCCCATGCGAAAGGAGTCACTCAAAGTCAGGGGCCGAGCCACGCGGGCGTGAACTCGCAGGATTTATTTTTCGGGTACACAGTAAGTATTCAGTGACCTTCAGCGGCGCCCTGACGGGTGGGTGATCAGAGCTCTACATCACCGGCCTCCTCTGGCCCTTTGGCCAGAGGGCTCCGCAGCTGGCACTGGGCCAGAGGAGAACTTCAGGACCCAGCAGTGACTGTGAAGATAAGCACATACATGATCCTGGACTTCACGTTGTGATTGCTTGCTTTTTTCATTGATTTTCTTGAAAAGAAAGTTTGGGGAGCCTTTTTGGTGTCTTAGCTCTTGCCAGCCTATCTTCCATCTTGTTGTTCTTTGACATTTCCTTGAAACTGCTGGAGCTGAAAGTTTGTGAAATTCTGTTTTCGCGGTTGCCCCCACTGCCCCGCGACGAGATGGTGGTAGTTAAGCCGAAAATGATAGCGGAAGTCCCACCCAAGATCCGGTTGCAATTGGTGAGATGGTGTTTAAGTCGTGGGTGGAGGCGGCCGGCAGAGTCCCGATTGGCCCCCGCGCCTGGCAGACACACAGCTGCCATTCCTCAGGGAAGTTCGGGTGAGAGGAAGTGCCTGCCTCTTAATTTCTAAATCCGAGCCTGGGGCGCTCAGGGAAGTAAGGTGCTGCCATTTGTCTGAAGTGATCCACCTCCCTAATAGAGCGTAAAAGTGTTCATAGTTTAGTCTTGTTCAGAAATGGAAAAGACTACTTACAAGACAGGATGAGCTGTACTTACTTGCCTTTGATAACCGCACATCTATCTACTTAACTAGTCAAGTGACTTTCAAAGGAACACTGTTGACAATTACTTAGGATTAGAATCAGTATGTATGCATATGGTCACTGTATCTTGTAAGAACTGTTTTAATTCTACAATTTCTTTATCTCTGCACCCCTTTGAATGCCACACACACTTAGTAGGTGCTCAGAATTCTGACCAATGTGTAACTGTTTGGAAACTAGATTTAAGCTACATTTAAGATCCTCTTTTCCACTTACGTTTCTGGACACTGGATAACTTTGTCTATATGTTGCTTTTGCTAAGCTTTTATTTATTGATCTAAGATCATGTTATAATGTGAATTGCACAAAATGACTATTGTAATGACTCAATGACCTGGTGGTCTCTTAGCTGGTCACCTTACCTTTTTGAAAAGTGCCTAAGAGATTTAGCTACTAGAAATTTCTCAGTAACCAAACAAGATGTCAGGAAGTTTGGGTACAATGATGTGGAGGTTGGCGGGGGTGGGGGGTTTGGGGGCCTTTGCTTTCCCCACTGAAGAATCCTTTATGCTCTCTCACTCACAGGCTGTCCTCTTTTTAGATGTAATTCTAACAGGCTTAGTTATCTATTTTCTAAACTCAACTTTGAGAAGAGAGTGAAGAGGAGAGTCTTCCAGAGGCAGGAGCACCATTAATAGCAAGAAGTGACAAGAGAGAAGATTTAACAAGCTGTAAAAAGCAGAGATAATTCTGGGGCTGTTTTAGGAAAAGGAACACAACCCTATGTACTTCAGTAGTCCCTGAGGGTAGTACAGTGTTTGTTCTATAAGGACGATTTTGAGTCAGAAAAATTTATATTCAGCATTCTCTGTTTAAGGGCTTGAAACTGTACTATTTAATAAAAGATGCCCATGAAATGGTTAAAACATTTAAAACCATGATGAGGTATCACTATGGGCCTATTAGAATGGCTAAAAGAGAAAAAAATATGCAGCCTATTAGAATGGCTAAAAGAAGAAAAAAAAAGCAATACCAAGTGCTAGCAAGAATGCTGAGCAACTGGATCCTTACACATTGCTTGTGGGAATGCAAAATGGCATTGCCACTCTGGAAAACTGTCAGTTAAGTTAAACATACATTTATCATACGATCCAGCAATTCTACTTCTGGGTATTTTGAAGACTTTTGTTCATGCAAAAATTGGGACTCAAATGTCCCTAGCAACTTAATTCATAATAGCCAAAACCTGGAAACAATCAAAGTATTCTTTAATAAGTGAATGGTTAAACTACGGTATAGCCATACTATGGAATACTACTTAGCAATAATAAGGAAGGAACTGCTGGTGTAGGTAACTACTTGCATCAATCTTTAATTAAGGTTTTATGCTGAGTGAAAGAAACCAGGTTCAAAAGGTATAAAACTATAGGATGGGGACCAATTCAGTGGTGGTGAGAGTAGAGGAGGGGAAGTATATATGCATAAAGGAACAGCAGGAGAGAGTTTTTTGGAGTGATAGAACTGTTCTGTATTCTGATGGTGGTCATGCTACCATACATTAAAATCAGAACTATTCATAGAAACACGTTAATTTTGTCATATGATAACATTTTTTTATTTTTATTTTTTTTACTTTTTTTAGAATTAAGTAAAAATCACTGGCAAAGGAATTGACATGAACACTTCAGTATATGTAACATTGGGTAAATGAGACATTTATAAAAACCTAATGATCTTATTGATGCTTTCTAGTGTTTTGTAAATTGGCAGAAAGGCATAATTTCCTGTTATCCTTTCCTAGAAAAATCTTTTTTTTTGATATGGAGTCTTGCTGTCACCAGGCTGGAGTGCAGTGGCACAACCTTGGCTCACTGCAACCTCCACCTCCCTGGTTCAAGCAATTCTCCTGCCTCAGCCTCCCATTGAGATTACAGGTGCCTGCCACCATGCCTGGCTAATTTTGGTATTTTTAGTAGAGACAGGATTTCACCACATTGGCCAGGCTGGCCTTGAACTCCTGACCTCGTGATCCACCTGCCTCGGCTTCCCAAAGTGCTGGGATTACAGGTGTGAGCCACTGTGCCTGGCCAGGAGAAATCTTTTTTCATTTAGAGAATATTTCTTTTACAGAGTAATAATTTCATTTTTTGTTTAGTAGTAGTAATTGTATTTCTTTAAGCATTAGAAGTCGGTCTACACAGTAAGAAAGTCAGAACAATCAAAATAATAATAATACACTGGCCTATGTATTGACTAGTTTTGTGTAGGTCCTGAAATAGCCTAATTTGAACTTGACTTTAGCTAGTTACTCGGACAGTTTCCTCTTGTGTGCTTTGGGTCATTATAACCTTTGAAACTTAAGTGAGTGACTCCTGTTTATTTTAAAATCTTAGTGACGTGAAGTCACTGGAGCTTTCATAAATGTTTTTGTTATTTGACTAGTGTCAGTGTAAGGGTTTATAATGAAGTTCTCCAGATCTTTTGAATTTGCTTCCATCGGAATTTTGTTAAATAGTGTTCTTACATAAAATGGCATTCGTGCTTTAAGTCAGTGGAAGAATGTGAGGTTAGACTATGGCTTAGAATTTTCATGGTTAGCATAATTACATGTTGGTATTTAGAGATGATGATCTCTCTTTATGTATAATTGTTGGGGGAGAGAACAAACTGGTATCAGACCAGGTCCTTGCTAGGTTCTTTCTCACATATACCATGTCATTTAATCCTCAGAGTGCTTTGTTACTCCATTTTACATGTGAAAAAACAGGATCTATTGATTAAGTGACATCTGAGGACAAGTCTTTAGTAACGGCAAGACGACGAAGTGGAGTGCTAAAGTCAAAGTTCAGCTTCTTTGTACTTTGTGGGTGTGCCTACCTACAACTTAACACGAGGCCAATTATGATAGCTAACTGCTTCTACTATGTTTTCTTAATTTTTTTTTCTAGTTAGAATATGAAGAGCTAAGTTTCTATGCAGAAGAAAAATGTCCGTCAATAGACCATGAACACTGACAGTATATCTTATATTTAAGGACCTTTAATTGACTAGAAGATTTTTAAGGTTCAAAATTGGCCATATTATACCTCAAACTAGTCATTGTATATATGTCTCTGTTGTACCACTTTTGTTACTAGTTTAATTCACATAGCATAACGTCTTCAGGGTTTATCCATGTTGTAGATTGTGTCAGAATTTCCTTAACTTTTAAGGCTAAATAATACTCCACTGTGTATATGTACCACATTTTTTTATCCATTCATCCATTGTGGGTACTTGGGTTGCTTCCACTTTTTGACTATTGCAAATAATGAGTAATACTCCTATGAGCACGGTATACAAAGAGCTGTTTGGGTTCCTGCTTTCAATTCTTTTGGGTATATACTCAGAAGTAGAACTGCTGGGTCATATGGTAAGTCTGTGTTTTTCTTTTTTTAAATTTTACTTTAGGTTCTGGGGTACATGTGCAGATCATGCTGGGTTCTCTGTTTTACTTTTTAAGGAATTGCTATACCATTTTCCACAGTGGCTGTGTAGGCCATATACTTTATGTCATAAGTTACATAATATATATTATTATAATATAGTTCTATTTTTTTCACATTAATGTGGTCAACATTATATGTTATTCAGCAGTTTGTTTTTATATTTGTAAGAAATCTTTCCATGTCTATACTTAGAGCTCTAATTCTTTTTAGTCCCTAAATAGTGTTCCATAATTTAGCCAACCCCAACAGATGGTATACACATGGTGTACACACACAGTAGATCCAAAGGTGTGCACATTTTAAAAGCCTGTAGGACCATAGAGTCAACATTGTCAGACCTTCAGCCTTTGCAAGAAAGCCAGAAACCCAGATTATATTTGAAATTATTCCTTTTTAAAAATGCCAAGCGAAGCAAAACTTGGTTCTAAGTTAGCTTCAGCTCTTGTGCCACCAATTTGTGATTTGAGCACTGATCTTTATCAACAATTATCATTGTCATCTAAATCTCTTCCCTTTTTTTTTAACTTTAAAATTAAACCTATCAAAAATCACCCTGTCTCTTCCTGTCTGCCTCCTTGAACCTTTTTTTAATGATCAGTATGCTTCCATTTCCTGGGGTTACTGCAATATTATGTTTCCTTAAATGCTACAATCCTCTTGGCCACTGCCATAATATATATATTCTTCATTACATATTTCTCAATATTATATCTTTTGAGGTGAGTGCTAACCACGTTTATTCAACATCTCACCATTTCCAAGGCACAGCCTCACTGTCCTCAGAGACTTCAGCACCTGGTTTTACATACTTAGATATTGTTCATACTATATCCCATCAACACAGACACTATTCACATCTCTAATCTGGCGTCCTGATTGTACAACTGGAGTGAATTTCTAATACTTTAAATACTCCAGAGCTTGGACTGTATAATTAGTGAAAAAAGTGACCCTACCTGTAACGCTTTTGAACACTGTTTCTCTCTCGCCCCTTGCTGTTCCCACCATCTGACCCCTGCTTGCCTTCCACCATTTCTCTTTTTCCATTCTGTTCTGGTTTCCTTTTTAGCTGTACCTAGCTTGAACTTCATGATCACTCACTTCAGAGTTACACTCTCTACCACCCTAGAGTCGTGCTTGCCATTCCAGCATCCCACTCTCCCAGTCCTTAGCATAATGACACACCAGGCCAATTCTGGCTCAACAGTGTCCCACTTAACTGTTATACTCCTACTTTTTTCCAGTACCCTCAACAATTGAATTCATCATATTTACCCAGAAGGTCTAAGAAATGCTTTTCAAACCCTTCGATGGGTTGTGAAACCAAATTTTTGGATGTTTGCCATTATTTTATTTAAAAAAAAGACAGATTAAAACAGAACAAAAAATAGAATGCAAGGCATATACTATAGGTAAATTCCATATCATTACACTTTTGTATTACTGTGGGTAGCAGTCAGAATGGCCTCTGTACCTACTCCCGGTCCCCGGTGGAACTCATCTTGCACAGCTTTGACGGGATAGATTGGCCACATCTTCAGGGAGGTCACTCTCCTGTTTAGTCTTGAACAAAAAGTCCAAATTCCTCCAGACTTGCAGACCTTTCAGTGACCTGAACTCATTTGACCTTACTTCATGTTTCACAATTTCTCTACTGTACTTTTTAAATGTTCCCAACCCAACTGTTCACTATTTCCCCAAGAAATATCCAGCTTCTGCTTATGTCATTCCTTCTTGTTTACTGTGCTGTGTCCTACTTTTGGTAGTCAAAATTGTACTTATACCTGAAAGCCCATATCAAATGCCAGCTTTCTTCATGGACTCTCTTGATATTTGAAAAAGTGGACCAAGAATACACACACAGCACTGTGCATGTTTGTAGCGCACTGTGCATGTTTGTATTGCACCTACCTGCATAACTGTATATTTTCCTCCCCCACCGCCCGTAGGCTCCTTGAGGCCAGGGAAATGTGTTTTACTCCTCTTATACCCCATTATGCTTAGCCATAGGCACTCAACTCTAATAAGAATATTTGCTGGGTTCTATTATATAGCCAGGCAAATGAAATTATTTCAAAATCTGGATCAATTAAGATTTGTTTTTCTTAACCTTAAATTTCTCATACTCTCTTTTCTGACTGGTTCCCAATGGTGATTAATTCTCCTTTGAGCAAATGTTTGGGTGTCTCTTAATGCCCAGACCTGGAGGAGTGAACAGAACAAGAAAGGAAGGAAACCTTCAGGGAACTTACAGCCTCTGGGTTGTGAAGGTTCATTTAAATCCTTTTTTTTTTTCTTGTTTGGAACTTTCTTTAATACTGTAGAACAACATGTTTACTCAGTGAAGACCTGTGAGTGATTCTCAAAGAGGGTTGACAGTTGAGACATTTGGCAGGGGACATTTGGCAGTGCCTGAAGGCATTTTTGGTTGTCACAGCTGGGGGAGGATGTTAACTGAAGGCATCTATTGGGTGGAGGCCAAGGATGCTGCCACATTCTGTAGTGCACAGAACAGCCCCCACAGCAAAGAATAATCTGGCCCAAAATATCAGTAGTGCCAAGGTAAGGAAATCTTGGTATGAACAAATCAAAGAATTCTAAGCTTTATGCCTTTGTGAAGTCATATAAATGTTTGAAATAGAGATGTCCAACTATACCAGGAAGAGAAGTACTCAAAACTACAACTTAATTTTCTGACTCAAAATACACACAGGTGTACTTCCTATGTTTAACATGTTTAGGTTGACATTGCTCTTCATTTTCGTTTTCTGAAATTTATACGAATGGGAAGAAACGAATTAACACATATTACACGTTCCTACCTTAATAAGCACTATACTGTAGGAATAAATGTCAAATATCATGTAATATGAAGAAGAGAGATTTTAGGATTTGAAAAATTAGACTACTTTCTAGTAGATTTATAGGCACAATTTTCTAAATAAAACAGGCATTCAAACAAATCAGTTCAGATAAAAATATTTTTAAATTCTCTGAATGTCTCCATATAGTTAATCATTTATTTCATTTTTGCTTATTTTTACGTTTTCTCTAGAAGTAAATCTGATGAAGACCTTGCTTGTTATCCAACTCTTAGAACAATATCTGGTGGTGTGTAGTACATGCTCAGAAAGTATTTGATAAATTGATGTGAATCACCAGTTACTTTACTCAGGCAAGGAAGTGTGATGGCAGAACGATGGTAGGAAGCAGTTTTAAAGTCCCCATAGAGTTAATTCCAAAATCACTGGTGTCAGCTTAGCCACCTGGTGCAGAGTTTTTATCTTTGAATAAGCCTTTTATGCTTCTTAGGAGATGTGTTGAGGGCATAAAAAGGGTGACTGCTTAGGGAAATGGGCTGCATTTAGCCACCTTTCCTCTTGTTACACCTGGCTTTATCATACATTGTTTCTAGGCATCTTAGGAGACAGTGTAGAGTTGAACTTGACCCACAGCAATATTTGCAGAGGTGGTGGTCAGTCTGCATTATGGAGTTTAGGATCTGTGATTTAGAAATGATACTTTTGTGGCCTAGTCATTTGGCATTTCTCAGTTGTCTTAGGAGTCAATTAACTTTCTTGAAGGCTGAATTTACCTTATTGGTGTTTTACTGGTTAGTTCAGGGAAGAATATTAAAAGGTTTATTGCCGGAGGGTTGACTTCACAGGTCTGAAGTGCATCGTTCATCCTCTGAGCTAGAACACATTCATGAACAGTAATAACAAGCCAGGCCAGACTGTTGGAGGGGGTCATTAGACTCCATGGATGAGGTGTTTTAATTTCCTGGACCTATGAAGAGTTTGCAAGTGTTACTATCTTGAAATAAACGGTATCAACCTGAGGTTCTTTTTTCTAAATTATGAAAATTAAAATTTGATGTTTTATATTTTGGAATGATTTTGATGAGAATGATATTACTAGGATTTGGATTTAGTTGAGTCATTAGATTACTAGAATAGGCTAAATAGATTCTGAATACAAATAATGTGGATATTTCCTCCTTTTATCATTTAAAAAAATTTTTTTAAAGTTTGTAAAGTTTAGTTTGCATTTCTTTTATGACATCCACTCTTTTATTGTTATTATTAATATTTTTAGAGGGAAAAAATCAAACAGTTTCACAATTCGAGCATCCCAAATCTGAAATGCTCCAAAATCCAAAACTTTTTGAGCACCAGCATGACACTCAAAGGAAATGCTCATTGGAGCATTTTTGATTTTTGATTTTTGAATTTAGAATGTCTGGCTGGTAAGTATAATAACAAATGTACCAAAACCTGAGAAAGTCTGAAATTCAAATCACTTCTGGTCATAAGTATTTCAGATAAAGGACACTTGAGTAAGCATTGAACCAGACTGTGATCACATCACAAGCAGTGTGTACTAAAGAGATTGTAAAAGCAAAAAAGAAGTGTCACCCTTTGATACAGCCTGGCAGATACAATCTATTACATACGTGCTAATTTCGTTAGACAAAGGAAAAGGAGTACTCTACATTTTTACAAGTAGGAAGTTAATTTTGGAGCCAAGCACCTAGGCCTTTTGAGAAGACAGGGAGATACCATTCTTTTTATTATCATTGTTTCTTAAAATTGTGGCGAAATATGTATAACATAAAATTTACCAACCTAACCATTTTTAAATGTACAGTTCAGTGTGTGTGTGTGTGTGTGTGTGTGTGTGTGTGTTTTTTTTTTTTTTTTTTTAGATGGAGTCTCGCTCTGTCACCAAGGCTGGAGTGTGGTGTTGCGATCTTAGCCTGTTCCAACCTCTGCCTCCCGGGTGCAAGTGATTCTCCTGCCTTAGCCTCCCAAGTAGCTGGGATTACAGATGTGCTCCTGCCACCACACCTGGCTAACTTCTATATTTTTAGTAGAGACAGTTTTACTATGTTGACTAGGCTGGTCTCGAACTGCTGACCTCAAGTGACCCACCACCGTCAGCTTCCCAAAATACTGAGATTATAGGTGTGAGGCACCATGCCTGGCCCCAGTGGCATTAAGTAATTCACATTGTTGGATAGCCACCACCACCATCCATCCCCAGAACTTTTTCTTCATTTCAAACTGAAACTATGTACCCACTAAACTATAACTCCCCATTCCTTCCATCCCCCAGCTCCTGGTAACCACCATTCTACTCTCTGTCTCTGAAGTTATCTACTCTAGGCACCTCATATAATGAGATCATACAGTATTTGTAATTTTGTGTCCGGCTTATTGCACTTAACACAGTGTCTTCAAGTTTCATATGTGTTATAACGTGCATTCAGAATTTCCTCATTAAGGCTCAGTCACATTCTGTTGTATTGGATAGACCATATTTTGTTTATCCATTCATCAGTGGATGGACACTTGGGTTACATCCTGTTTGCCATTGTGAATGATGCTGCTATGAGCATGAGTGTACCAACATCTCTTCACACCCATTCTTTCAACCTAGAAGTGTAATTGCTGTATCATAGGGTAGTTCTGTGTTCTGTTTTTTGAGGAATCACTATACTATTTTCCAAGAAGCCGTACCATTTTGCATTCCCATGAGCAATGCACAAGGGATTTTTCTCCACATATTCTTGTTGACATTTGTTCTTTTCTTTTCTTTTTTTTTTTTTTTAAATAGTAGCCATCCTAATGGATGTGAAGTATAGTGTCTCATTGTGGTTTTGATTTATATTTCTTTAATAATGAGTGAAGTTGAGCATCTTTTCATGTTTCATCCACTCCCTTATTTTAAAAGAAATGCTTTTTTTTCCTATTTTTAAAGATCACTGTGCCCAATTCTCATTCATTCTAAATGAGATATGTAAGATAGGTTTATTCAGCTATAATTTTAGCTTACCTGAGGAGAGAAATTTCTTTTTAGAGACATTGTTGCTATGTGTCATAATGTTTAAGTTGCCCTTTAAACAGGAAAAAGAAATCTGCCAGTAAATTGGAGTTGACTTTTTTTAATGTTCACATTGTTCAGTTGGACTAGAATAGGGAATAGAAGCTTCAGAGTTAGTTTTACCCACCTCATAGCTATTGACTGCCCATTGGGAAGAGGCCAAAGACTTTTTGTTGCTTTTTGAAACAAAATAATTTAGGTGGACCTATATACTCTTATGATCAGGTTGTCTTATATCTTCTAAATCGGATAGCTGTCTAGAGGATGTGTCACATTGTTCCCTTGTGTAAAAAAATTTTGAAGAAAAACCACGTTAACGGTATGTTTTCCTAGTGTCAGAAAATTTATTTATGAGAACCCATAGTGTTTGAGGTCCTGTGTGAAAAGTATAAAGAAACCTTTTTACGTACCTTATTTAACAGTACATAGTAACTGACATTTGTCAAATGCTTATTATTTGTGAATGCTTCTGAGCTGTTTACATGTAGTGTGTTTAATCATCACAGCTACCCTATGAGATAGAGGAATACTATTATTTTTACAGATGAAGAAATGGAAGTACAGAAAGTATTAAAGTAGGCAGTGGAGTTCACCCACCTGGTGCCAGAGACACAAACCTCATTATAGAAGTGTTTCTTCACTGGAGACTAGGAGTAAGTAACAGTGTTAAGTTTTCCTTCTTCTGGGGTTGTCCCCGTAGCTGTGTTTCAGAATTAATAAACAATTATACTTGCCAAATAAGCTTGGGAGTTTTTTTAGTCATTATTCTATATAAAAATCCTGAGTTTTAATATATCTGCCTTTTTAGTGATGAAATATAAAACTCACAGAGATAAAAAGGTTTGTCTAGTGATATTTAGTAAATTCATGGTAGCATAAAATTATCATCTTACATGAAGTACAAAGTACTTTCTTGAGACCAGAAACGGGCCCTTTTGCTACTTCTTAAACTTCTCAACCTAATGACACCTAGCGTATTTCTTGGGGAGGGGGTAGACAGGGAGAAAGAGGCTGAGAAGTGTTGTGATTCCCATGCTGGCTGTCCCAGGTTAGGGTGTTGTATTGGACACTAGCTCCCTCATTACTTGACAAGAGCTGAAGTAGAATGCTCCTTGGGGTTGTGTACAGAAGGAGTTTTAGAGTTTCACTTCCTTGATTTTAAAGCTTGCATTTTGATGAAGTAGAAACACAAAAATTAATTTAATTTAAATTAATTTAAAAGCCTGGTGCTTTTAAAATGACAGATACTTGAAGTGGCTACTAGCCTGGGACTTTCAGGAAGGAGGCAGCTCATAGTTCAAAGTCTGGTTTACCTCTTGTGGGTGACTTTACCCCCTTTCAAGGGCTACCTGTAAGTACATATTTTCAGGGTTTAATTTTTTATGTCGTTTTGTTCTTTGAGGGAGTTAAAAATGAAATCATCTCAACATTGTGCTTAATAGTTTTAACTCACTTCTGAAATTAACATTAAGTACCAGAAGTACACATTTTCTTGTTTTATGCCTAGTCCAAGCCAGGTGTTGGAAGGCAAGGGAAGAGAAGAAACAGATAAATAAGAGTGAGAGAGTGGCTTAGTACTGAAGAAGGGAAAACAGAACAGAGCTTCAGAAGACCAGATGAAAAGCAGGGGAGCTCAAGTGTGTGAGACCCTGTATCCCCAAAGCTTCAGCCCAGTACTTAATATTTATTCTTAATTAAGTAACTGCCTTTTAAGTTATTTTGGTGCAACCCAGAATCTTTTTTTCATTCCCACCCAAACGTTGCATTGTATCATCTTTTCACCCTTGCTTGTATCCTTGATGAGATTTTTTACCTAGGCTCTCCTTGACTTAAATCTTAAGGAATTGTTTCTTGGGCCTCTTATGAAAATTCTTAGTTTGACTACATTTATTCACTCATAAATTTATAGGTAATCAAATTCCATACTTTGTAGGTTTTCCTGTTTCTTTGAACTGGACTATCTGTGGGAAGATTTCTGTTTTTATGTAATAGGCTTTTTGAAACTTGCATTTAAGCCAGGGTTTATTTTTCACGTGCCTGTTACATTTTGTTCATCTAATAAAGTGGTTTGAAATAGTCCTTCAGCTGATGTCTTGTCTTCTAGAATATTGACTCTTTTTTTAGAAAAATAAACTTACTTGGAATAATTTTGTAGAAAGTTTGCAGAGATAGTACTGACTTCCCAAATATCGTTTACGCAACTTCCAGGGAATGTTCACTTCCTGCTAGCTGGTACAGTGATCTAAATCAAGAAACTAGCCTTGGTAGACTGCTGTAGACACATGATGGTCTTCATTTGGATTTCATCTGTTTCCCACCAGTGTCCTTTTCTGTTTGGGGACCCTGGTCAGGACCTCTAGTGGCCTCCATCCTCTGTCTTCTGGGACAACTTCTTTGTCTTTGGTGATCTTGACACTTCTGAGTACTAATCAGGTGTTTTATAGAATGTCCCCAATTTGGGTTTGCCTGATGCTTTCTCTGTATTAAATTATGGCTGTGTGTTTGGGAGAAGAATAGCCCGAAGATGCAGGGTGTGTCTCAGCACCCCACATGGCACATGGCGTTGACTCGGCTTAGCACCAGATGACGCGGGTAAGGAGCTGTCTGCGGGTGTTTGCTCTGCAGTGACCAGTTTTGCTTATTTGTAACATACTCATCCTTTGGAAGTAGTAATTGAGTCCAGCTCATATTCAAGGGGAAGAGGTTAAACTCTACCTGTTGAGGGGAAAATTGTATGGTATTATTCGATTTCTTCTGTAGGGAAAATATGTCTCTTCCGCCTTCATTTATTTAATCATCTATTTGTCATTATGGGCTCCCGTGTTCTTTTTATAGGGTCATACTCATTTCACTTGGGGTTATATCCAGGTCCGCCTTATCCTTGCTCACATTGTCCTGGCTCTGGCTTTGGGAGCTGCCTGGGGTTGGCCCATGTGACACATGCCATCCTTTTGTTTTGGGAGTGCTTCCTTGCTTTCTGGACCTACGAGATGCTTTAGTTGCACCTTGTGTTTTCCTTCTCCAGTGTCAGCTGTCTTTAAAGAGAAGCCCCGGTTCCTTGTAATGGAGAAGGTGTCTGGGGAAACCCTGGTCTGGGCACTGGTGTGGTCCTGCTGCTGGGGTATCTCTGTGTCTAGGCCCTCATAGCTCACAGCTACAGGTGCTCTTGCTCCTTGGGGGTCCCTGTAAGGAGATCGGTGTGAACATCAGATCTTCCATTGTTTCTGTACCCACCCATGTGTGTATTTTCACCTGAACGCCAGTTCTCACTGATGTCTCATAGCTAATCCAACACCACGAAGTTTATTCTAGCGTTCTCCTTTTGCATGATTATTTGTAGTTTCTTTGTCTGACAGTAAGGACCTGGCTCATCCAGCATTTGCTTTGACGCTAGTGTTCCTGCAAAATAATTTCAGGATTGTTAAGGCAGACTCTGGGAGGCATACTTAAACAAATCGAGTATAGTGTTTCCCAAGTATTCTTTCATTTTTTAAAAAATTAATTTATTTTTTTAATTTATTTTTTTGTTTCCCAAGTATTAAGCAGTTCCTTCTACTCAACCAGTTTTGGTGAGGCTATTTCATACATTTTATAATACAATTGTATACATTTGTCAGTCTACATTCTACCCTGGCATCCCATGATACCCTGGTTGATTTCTTTTTTCATTGCATATATTAAAATTTACTCTGTGTAATGTACAAAACTCTATGAGTTTTGACAAATTCAGAGTCTTCTTGTTCCCACCACCCCTAGGCAGTTGACTTTTAACTCTCATTCAGGGTTTTTTGTGATTTTCTTTGCCAGATCTCCTGTCACCCCCCAATTCCCCGTATTGAATAACTGTGGAACCACACTTCCATTATTCACTCATGAAAAAGTACATCCTCTCTGTTACTCTTGTGATTTTTTAATGCCAGGTTGCATTTCCTGAGATAAAAGCATAATGAGTCTTAACATGAGGGAAGAGTTCTAGAATTTTAGAAGTTGAAGGAAGGTAGAGATCTATGAGATTTTACATTGGTTGTTGGGCAGGTTGTCCTGGCAGGTTGGGTGTCTGGGGTAGAGCTGGAATGTAGACTCTGATTTCCCCCCACGACCTTTACTCAGGAGACTTGAGTTAAGAAAGATGGACTGAGGCCAGGGTGGGAGAGAGCCTACATTTGCTGCAGGTGTGAAGCTGTGTTTATGGGTATGGTCCTTTACCTTTTGTTTTAGGACACAAATTCTAGGAGTCAGATGTTTGTTTAGTGCTCTGTGTGATTTTGGGAAGGATTATGGTATTGTTAGTTATTTGCAAATTAGAGTTTTAGTGAATTATTAATAGTTCATTCACTTTGCTTTTGAATGCCAATCTAAAATCAAGTGTTCTGAGTGAATAGGTAATTCTGTTAAGGGTGTAGGAAAGATGTAATTGTGAAAAGCTACACATGCCACCTTCCTTTTCTTTTTTTGTTGTTATTTGCTTTTTTTGAGGTGGAGTTTTGCTCTTATTGCCCGGGCTGGAGTGCAATGGTGCAAACTTGGCTCTCTGTAACCTCCGCCTCCTAGGTGTAAGTGACTCTTCTGCCTCAGCTTCCCGAGTAGCTGGGATTACAGGCACCTACCACGATGCCCGGCTAATTTTTTTGTCTTTTTAGTAGAGGCGGGGTTTCACTACGTTGGCGAGGCTGGTCTCCCATTCTTGACTTCAGGTGATCCACCTGCCTCGGCCTGCCAAAGTGCTAGGATCACAGGCATGAGGCACTGCGCCCGGCCACCGCCTTTGTTTTATAAGGTTCTACTGGTTATTGGTCTCTACTGTATCTTACAGTAGAGTAGTTTTAATTTGCCGATTTAAGGAATCTTTGGGAACCATTAAATGCAGTGCCAAACTGGGGCAGTGCTTGCTGGCTGCCAGTACCAAGCTAGACCCTTGATACGAAGATGTTTAAGCTGTGCCCCTTGTCCTCTTGGAGACACAGACATGTAAAAGAATACTAGTTTGTCTGAAGTGCTGCGGCAGAGAGATGACCAGAGTGTAGGTGTGGTTTATGATAGTACAGTACTTCAGCTTTTCGTTAGGCTGTTTTCTTTAAAACGGGATTTTTAGAGCATAACTTCACTACCCTGATTACAACTTTGTTGGCCTTTGCATTTTTCTTTCCAGCCTTTTACTACAAATGTAGTTTTACATAGTTGTGTATACACAATATTGTATTCTGAAATGCTTTTAATATTTTATCCTAAGCTTTTCCTGTTTCTCCACAGTACAGTGTAGTGGCTGTATCTGCCTATCTCCCTAATTTATTTTTTTCTCTTAGAAGTCTACCATGATCCTTTTTATGCTTCTGTTTTTTATTTGGTGAATTGGTTTCTTAGGCTCTATTTCCTGGAGTGAGGTTACCGGGTCAAAGAGTATGAATGTTTTACAGCTCTTGAAATATATTGCCTGCTGTTTTACAACACCGACAGCGTTACTTGAAAGCTGCCAGATTAGACTTGATCCTTGCTACTCTCAGACTTCATCATTCCGCACTTTTGCTGTTGATTTCAGGGTCAGAGCACGGTGGGTCCTTCTGCCCAGGCAATAGGCCAGGCTCCTACACGACCTTTGTATGCCCCCCGCCCATGCCCCGTGGATCCTCTGCTTGGAGGTCCTGCCCAGGGCCAGCTTCTCCTTTCAGGTCTTGGTTAGAAATCCACTTCTTGTGAGATGCCTTTGCTTCCACTGTGGGCCAGCAGCCCCTTCTCACCCAGGCGTTCTTCACCACCGTGTGAAGCTGGGATATGAGTCCTGGCTGCCCCTGAACTCCCTGCTGATGGAGGTGGGCAGGGTTGGGCTCTCACCTCCTATTAGCCTCTGTTTTAGTTCTGCCATGTTTCCTCCCAAGATGTGTGAATCTAAGGAACAAGCTGCCTTTTCTAGGTCTCCTTGGAGGGATGAGGGAGGGTGAGCCAAGAAGGGAGTGGTCACTTACTGTCTCCTTTCATCTTAATGTCTCTTAATAAGAGTATAGAGTATACAGACTTAACTATTAAAGATGTCTGGGAAAATGCCAGTAATTTCTAATGATTTTTAAATAGTTTACAAATCACTGTAAATGTAAAGTGCTATGTAATAAAATGATTTGAGGTAAAGAAGTTGGATTAGAAATTACCATTTCTAGAAGTGAGAGGATGAAACAGGCCTAATTTTAGGTTTTTAAACAATCTATTCTGTTTTAGCTAGTGTACAGTATTTTTAGATTGAGGGATAAAACGACATTTTCTTATTCTAAAGAATAAAATGTTATTTGACTCATGGGATGTTGTTTTGTTTTTTTCTTATGAAGTAAAATGTTTTTGTTGAAATATTTACCTAGAATTCAGAAAGTGATTTCTTCTTTTATGAATGCATCTTGATAAGGTTTTCTTTGCCTCTCAGTGAGATTTCATCATAGCTAACTTTCCAACAAAGTGGGGTAACTGCTTTTATTATGAAAGTTGGTGAGAAGTGAGGTGAACTCGGCAGTGATGTCCAGTAGAGTTTTCTGAATGTTCTCTGTCTGTGCTGTCCAATTAGTATATTAGCTTCTGGTCTCCTGTGACCACAGAACACTTGAACTTAATTTTTAATTTAATTTATTTTAAACTTACTTTCAGTGTAGCTACACATTGGATAGTAGCTTTAAAAACTTAAGAGTGACACACATTTTTCTCCTCTAAGGTCCTGTGGAGAGTTAATGGCCCATTGTTACTGGGATCACCTGATTTAGTTTAAAATTCTGTTCTCTAAATTACCTTGTCCATTGTAGAAACAAAAAAACCTGCCAAAATTTTAGTTGGATTAATGAGTAAGTGAAACAGCAGGAGAGAATTTGGTGGTCTTGGACTGTAAATCATTTCGAACATTTTTTCTAGGTCTTTCTGGTATATTTTCAGGACTAGAGAGAGTCAAGAGGACGTTGACTTCTCAGAGGTGTTGCTTCTCTGCTTGCTCCTTCGTGTGTTATGGAAATCTGAGGTAGTGTGGATGTTACAGTGGGTATTCAGCAGAAGTAAAGAGGCTGGTTTCGATTTTTCATCACTGAAAAGGCAGTTGATATAGACCTAGCCTTGACATTTTGTGTGGGACACAGAATAAGCTTGTGGCAGTTACATTGAGAGTGAACGTGTGTATCCTTATATGGTCTCCACGCGTGGAAGGCCTTAGGAGGATAAGAACTGGTTCACAGGTAGGTGAGGGATCATACTTTTATTTTTAAAATCCTGATGATTTCACTTATCTGACACATTTGATCTACTTTGAAGAAATTATTTTGGTTTCATTGACAGTGGATGGCTTCTTTCTGTCTCCTCCTTTTCCACCTCTTTATTTTCTTGTGTCTTTCTCTTCCTGTCTTCCTTGAAAATACTGTCATGGGGTCAGCTGGCTTTGTGTATTTTCAAGCAGAGTGATCTTTGAGCTTGATAAGAACTGAAAATTGATTTGCAGTCTAGATGGGATCATAAGTTACTGATAGAAGATGATTTAAATTCGATTTCTCACAGAAATTTCTTAGTGGAGCAGTGTGTTACAAACTTTATTATGGCATTTTTTGACTGTGGCTTTCATGGATAGTTTTAATAAATGTGATTTTACAGGTTCTGTACAACATGTCTGCTTATTGAGCCTGCTGCTGCAGTGTTACCCGACATCTGATGAAGTTTTCTTCTCGTTTGCCAGGTTGCACAGAGCATTGAAGATCACCATCAGGAAGTGATTGGTTTCTGCAGAGAGAATGGTTTCCATGGCTTGGTTGCATATGACTCTGATTATGCACTGTGCAACATCCCCTACTATTTCAGTGCCCATGCCCTAAAACTGAGCCGGAATGGGAAAAGTCTCACCACAAGCCAATATCTGATGCATGAAGTTGCCAAGCAACTGGACCTGAATCCAAATCGTTTTCCTATTTTTGCTGCTCTCTTAGGTAGGTGGAGTAGTGTGAAAACTATTTTATAAGAGAGTGACCATATGATGAGCACATTGATCCTTTAAGTATTTCAGTGCTTCAGTGTTTTGGATATCTATTTCACACTGAAAAGAACCAAGGTATGGGCTCTTCCTTAGCATTCCTTGCTTTGTATTATTTTTTGGTATAGTGAGGTATTGTTTTATCCAGGAATTGTGTAGATTAATTTTGTGAATAAACTCACTTAAGGTTTTGGAAAACCAACATTCTAAATCACAGATGTCAACACATGGTCACTATGTAAATTAGACATTTAAACCTTTGGCATAAATTACGTTTATAATAGAAGAAAATATGCTATGGAGTTAGAACGGTTTTGTTTTCACCTCATTTTCAGGACACTCACTAGTTTAAAACAAAAACAAAAATAAACTTCGTACCTTGTTTCCAACACCTATATTTTAAGTAAATGTATACATGTCTTTAAAAAATTTCCTTGGAGGAATTCCTTATGCTGCATACTCAGAAAGGACGAAAATCTTGTTTTAACTATGACATTATATTTTAATTTTCTTTAATTAAAACTAATTTCCTAAGAGGTAATATATTTGTCTGTCACTTCATATTTGCATTGTATATTTTCTTTCTTTTCTCTTTTGTCAACTACCCTTTCTTAATGCTTTCATTGTACTTGTCTCACCCTGCTAATATCCAGCTTTAGTTTGCTGAGAATTTCTAAGAATTGTGTCCAAATATAAGTAAACATGTTTTGGAAGGAGGCACTTCTGTGATTAGAATCCATGAATCTTATGGGATTTGGGGCTGTTTTGGACACACAAGGCCAGCTTGGGAAGCTGTGTGGTCTCCAGTGCTCAGTTACTGGCCTCCCTTGCAGTTTGTATTCCATAGAGGCTGGCAGCCCAATCCAGTCCTGTTCAAGAGGGGATTATATTGTGGGTTATTTTTAGAAATTCCTGGTTTTCAGAAAGATTTTTATTTTTTAGCTGAGATTACAGGCTAATTTTTTGTATTTTTAGTAGAAATGGTGTTTCACTATGTTGGCCAGGCTGGTCTTGAGCTCTTGAGCTCCTGTATTTTTAGTAGAGACAGGGTTTCACCAAGTTGACCAGGCTGATCTTGAACTCCTGAGCTCAAGTGATTCACCCACCTCGATCTTTGCTGGAATTACAGCGCCCAGCCTTTTTTTGAGACAGGAACTCACTTTCAGTGGTGCAATCGCGGCTCACTGCAACCTCCACCTCCGAGGCTCAAGATATCCTCACACCTCAGCTTCTCAAGTTGGTGGGGCTAGAGGTGCACGCCTCCACATCTGGCTAAATTTTTGTGTGTTTTTGGTTGAGACAGGGTTTTACCATGTTGGCCAGGATGGTCTCCTAACTCTTGAGCTCAGGGCGATCCACCCTCCTGGGCCTCCCAAAGTGCTGGGATTACAGTCATGAGCCACCACACCTGGCCACACAGTTTTTTATGTATTATTTTGTAAGAGCATTTCAAGTTTTACTATATGAGTCAGTCAACAAAATTGTAATTTCACAAGTTGTGTTTGTTTGGATCTAATATCAAATATAGTCCTTAATAAGGGAACTCTTGGGCCTTTGGGGATTTGGGGATTAAATCTAATCTTTTAAATATGTTTTCAAATATTAAAATATAAAAGGATGTTTCCTCTGATGTTAAAGGTGAGTATGGGGATGGAAAATTATATGGAAAGTTCCACATTTGCTTAAATGCTATGCAGAATAACTTGGCATATTAATTGACTTTGAATGAATGTAAAAATCATATGCTCTTAGAATATGGTCACCTTAGCTCATTTGAAAAATGGAAGAATACTTGTTTATCTTATTTAGGAAACATTGAATATGGTATTTGGAAGATAATGCACGCTGATACTTTTCTAGCTTGTTAGTTTGTGAAGTTTTGAAATAAATGAAAAACAAAGTCAATTATATGTTGTCAGTTTAGGGCTTGGAATCTCTTCAAAAAGTTTAGTCAAGTTATAGGTAAGCTCCTGAGGTTTATTTATTTTTTTTATTTTTGTTGTTTTTGAGCTGGAGTCTCGCTCTATAGCCCAGGCTGGAGTGCAGTGGTGCGATCTTGGCTCACTGCATCCTCTGTCTCCCAGGTTCAAGCGATTCTCCTGCATCAGCCTCTCAAGTAGCTGGGATTACAGCTGTGCACCACCACACCTGGCTAATTTTCACCACGTTGGCCAGGCTGGAAAAGTTTCAGTGTCCTCAAATGAGAAAGCTTATTTTTCTTTTCCTTTCTGTAATAGAAAGTATATAAAGTATTTTGTTTTAGGAATGTTGGAATATTCGTTTTTCATGCAAGTTTTCACAGAGACTATTACTAATGTTGGAGTTGCCTTAATATTCAAATTAAAGCTTCCAAAATTTCAGACACTTCATTCTTCACTGTGAAATTCTATGTAATCCATTAACAGAGGAAAGCAGTATCAAGCATAGCAAACCTGGGCATTTACGGTTCAGATTTGCTCTTTTGGACATCATGGGAGTTCAGTACCTCTGGATTGTGTGTTTGTGTGTTTGTGGAGTGTCCATCATCTGAAATGCTTAGGACCAGAAGTATTTTGGACTTTAAATCAGATTTTGGAATATTTGCCTAATGAAATATCTCAAGAGATGGCACCCACGTCTAAGCATGAAAGTCATTTATGTTTCATATATGCCTTATACATATAGCCTAAAGGTAATTTTATAAAACATTCTAAATAATTTTGTGCAGGAAACCAAGTTTTGACTGCCTTTGACCCATCTTATGAGCCCAGGTGTGGAATTTTCCACTTGTGGCATCATGTTGATTTTGCATCATTTTGGAGTTTTGGACTATGGCTGCTCAACTTGTTTTATAATGTAGCAATATTCCAGATGGTCTTAGTTTGTTTTGCTTTTTGTTAGTAGCTAATGAATGAATCTGCTATCATAAGGTGGAGGTGATTAAGTAATGTTATAAAAATCATGTTTAGGAAATTACTGCTTTAAGATTGCAGTGAGATAGCTAACCTACTAAAGATCAGGTATATCAGAAATACAAACATTATTGTGAAAGTAGAGTATTCCCCTCAAACATAGTTTCTCAATTGAATACAGTTTTGTTTGTAGACTGTGATACACTGGTGATACGATGAGCAGCTTAATAGCCTCATGAGTATTGTAGGCTAGGCCATTTCACATATGTTTGTGGGTGGTGATGGAAATTATAGGAGCAGGGTGTTGATTCACGTTACAATCAGCAGTCATTGTCATTTAATCTTGCTAAGAAAGATTTTATAATTGTGCAGATTTCACATTGGGTGTTTTTTGTAAATTGGAACCATAGCTATTTCATGAACAGATGAAAGCTTGAACCATAGCCATTTCATGAACAAATGAAAACTTAAATCTAATTGGTATTTGATATCCTGACATTGTCAGACTGACCTTTTGCAAACTGGTGTTTATTTTTAATATTGTGCTGCAAAGTTGCTTAAGTTTTATGCAGCTCTTAGGTTGAATGCTGTTAGGACTCCACTAGAAATTCCTATCATTCTCAAGGCAGCTGTAAGGATTTTACCCTCTGTATGTTGCTTTATGTTAAAAGATGAAGACTTGTTCTCAGTTTCTGTTTGGGAGTTTTCTATTATGGATGACAATATGCAGTGCTTTTAAAAGTTTCCCTGTGTTACTTAAGATGATTGCTTTTATGTTATCCATGTTTATATTCCAGGAAATCACATTCTGCCTGATGAAGATCTGGCTTCCTTTCATTGGAGTTTACTTGGTCCAGAACATCCACTAGCCTCACTAAAGGTACAAATTTCACTTTATTTTTCTATCATTTGTAATAATCAACCGTGAGTTTGCTGTTACTTTAATAATGTTAGACACTTTATTGGTGATGCTACCAAATTAGCAATATCATGTTTTCCCCTAATTGCAGGATCTGCACTGCCTTAAAAAGCAAGCAACAGTGCTATCATCCCTTGTTCTCAATACCTACATGTTAGGTAAATGTATAAGTGTCCTTGAAAATTTCCCCTAGGAATTCCTTGTGCCACGTACCTAGATAGAAGGAAATCTTTGAGCTGATGTTTTATATATTAATTTTCTTACTTAAAAGTTTTAATTTTTCTCTAGGTATTATAGTCACTTGTCACTTAGAGCAACATCTTTTGCATAGCTGATACATTTCATAACCAATTTTCTACAATTATAAAATAGTCTGAAGCTTTTTGGATGATGGAGGAGACTCAAATTCATTAGAGAAATGATCCATTTGTACTGTTTTATTAAAACTTAAAATTTTTCTCCCTTTTGATTCCCTTCCTGTTTGTGATAGCAATGGACAGCAGAGAGGAGGCACTTAATTCTGGTTTTCTGCAGTGGAAGGTGCCTGTGTTTGATGTGAGCATAGGAGTAATGAGTGAGATTGGCACGAGGCACTGGAAAACTTCAGCTTGGCCTTGTTAGTGACTCCTGTGATTGTAATGATCATTTGTCAGGTTCAGGTGCCTTTCATGACTTGGGGAGTTGGGAAGACAGGAACCTAGACTTTGTATCTAATTCCCACCCTGTGACTGCTTCCTTACAGTAAAAGGTGGCGGTTAAATTGGGTAGTTTCCGAAGGGACACTTTCCTGTAAAATTCTGAATGCTGTCATAATTACCCTCCCTCCATACAGTTTTAATTGGTGGCTAGTTTCAAATGGGAGTTTTTCTTCCTACATTTTAATTTATCTTTAACTTTGGTGATTATACCAAAATGCTTAAGTAGAATTCCTTTCCTCCTTTCATTTTGTTCCTTGCTATTCAAACTTTTTCCTTTTCATCTCTGGCATGCTGTAAAATATTCTCCTTTTCACCCTAACGGGGCTTGGTATGAACTGTTTTCAACTTCTTTTTTGAAACTTAGTTTTTCTCCCCTTGTTAGAAATTACTTTTTTGGCCATAGAATCTCTCCTGTATGTTTTCATGAATGAAGTGATGTGATCTGTCATCTGGGTGATGCCAAGATTGAAATGCGGATTGGGAAAGTGCAGTGTGTAATCAGCTAGACTTGAGAGCACTGCACCTGTGCTCAGTAGAGCTGTTAAACATTATGCTTTTATAAGTGAGACATAAATGAAGGCTTGTTTCCTAGAAGATTTATTTTGTTTTGAAGAGCAGGAGTGAGATACTCCCAAGGTCTCTGGCTATATGTATATGTTTAAGTTAAACTAGCCCTGCTTCATATGTCACAGGGTTAGAAGTAAAGAGCTGTTTGAATAATTATTGGAAAATCAGCTCAATCTATTGACAAGTGATTAACATCATTTACATGTGTATTTTTCCTAAATTTTGTTAAGAAAATCTTTAAGTATTAAAATATGGAAAGAACAGAGAAATGTGTATCCATATATCCACCATCTTGGTTTGATAATTATAAACATTTTGCCATAAAGCATATGTCTGTGCTTTGTTTTGTTTAACAAAAACTATTTGGAAGTAAGTTGCAGATGTAACTCTTTACCCATGAAAATTTCAGCTTGCTCCACCATGTCAGCTTGCCCCACCACTTCCTGAAAGTAAGGACATTCTCTGACTGTATCATACTACTCCTACCACATCAACTAAATAATAATTCTCTAACATTATTTTTTCTGAGACGGGGTCTTGCTCTGTCGCCTGTGCTGGAGTGCAGTGTCTAATATCATTTAATATTAAGTCCATATTCAGTTTTTTTCAAAGTCATTTATAGGTTTTTTTTTTTTTTAATTGGGATCCAGTCAAGCTTTATGCATGCATTTTGATATTAGCTGAGTACTTTTATGGCATATTAGAGAAGCAATTCTAAATTATTTTTCAGATGACTTGGTAAGTTGTAGGATTTTAAAGTCACACCTGAAATGCAAGCACGCCAGGTTTTGAGATAAGTTCAGAAATTGCATTTGTTAGCCACTATTTTTTTTTTTTTTTTTTCAGACAGAGTCTTGCTCTGTCACCCAGGCTGGAGTGCAAGGGTGAGATCTTGGCTCATTGCAATCTCTGCCTCCCGGGTTCAAGTGATACTCCTGCCTCTCGAGTAGCTGGGATTACAGGCGCCCACCGCCACACAGGCTAATTTTTGTATTTTTAGTAGAGGCAGCGTTTCACCATCTTGGTCAGACAGGTCTTAAACTCCTGACCTCAAATGATCCACCCACCTTGGCCTTCCAAAGTGGTGGGATTATAGGCGTGAGCCACCACACCCAGGCCACTTTAATGTTTTGACCCTTCATTCACAGTTTTGTATGCAGTACCATTTCAGTCATTTTAATATAGATAGGGGAAATTGGATGTGGTTTTCTCCCCATGAGCATGACTGATGAATGTGCTGCAGAATTGTATGTGTCCCACCTGCTATTTTAGTCTCTGTTTTTCTTAGAAAACCAATTGCATCTTTTGAAAATTTGGATAGTTGTCACATATCTCCAAGATATTTTGAGTTTTATTTTTTGAAATATTCTTTACATTTTTGTATTGTGTTGAAATGATGAGAGGTTTAAGATTATGGTATTGCATTTTAAGAGGTGCTTTAAATTGATTAGATATTAATGTCATAGAACATCAACCCTCTGCGAACGATATAATAAGTTGTGGCTTTGGCAAAATAGTACAAATATCATATGATAAAAGGGATAGGCCAAGAAGGCTCAAACTTGAGGATGCAAAATCACGTGTCCTTAACAGCTGTTTTTCAAGTATACTGTGTTAGAAAGGGAACCAATAAAAATCATGAGAAAATTGTATCGTTTTACCATCTGATGAAAATCACAAAATACCACGGATAGGAAGTCATTAGTAGTCAATAATTTATGTGATTCCAAATCTTCAGTATGTTGGTAACACTCTGAATTTTTATTTATTTTATTTATAAGTAGCATCCTTAGACTCATCTTTTAAACATATGTCTTTACCAATTTCACTACATGCATTCATTCATTCACTGTGAATTTTTAAGTCTCCAGCTGTCATCGAGCCAGCTACATCAATTAGAAATTATAAAGTCGGCCCTCACTGTCCACAGCCCTGGTTGTGCTGAAAGAATAGCATGTCTGCTTTGGGGCTCTGCGGTCTCAGAAGCACAAGGGAGAATAGCTGTTAAATTGTTGGGTAATATCTGCAAAGGGGAAAGCTAGGACGGGAACCAGGTTCTGTTTTATCCTGTTTTATTAGTAGTAGATTGTGCTTATTACTAGCTTATGAAGGCAAGTTGGACATACTTGGAACCTAAAATTGGTAGAAGGCATTAAGAAATAGGATGTAAGGTGACTTTTTCATATCTCAGTGGTAACCTTAAGAGCTCCTAGTAAGGTGGATGTTGAATTTCTTAGGATTAGATGCAAAGAATATTTCATATATGTTCAGGACAGTTGGGCCATTTCATGTAACATGTAAAATTGTAGGATGGGGTTGGGGGTCAGGTAGCTTCTAAGATGTGGTCAATTCTATAATGAGAGAAAGAACACAAGAGTTATGTGTTCCTCCCTATTCTTCGGGAGACCTGGCTGTTGAGATTCCTCACTGCAGTCCTGGAGATGCCTAAAAGCTGGGCTGGAGTGTGACCTCTGTCTGTACCCAGTCCCAGGCCCTGCAGAGCTGGGAGCCTGGCAGCAGATGATACAGAGTAGGCTGGACCAGGGTGGGTAAAACCCCAGGGATGCACAGGCACCCAAGCTCTAAGTAAGTTACTCTGTTTGATTGGAAATGTAAGAATCATTTATGCACCTGGAAGAGTTGAGATGCACTCCTGGAATGCCTCCCAAACAATGGGGAAGGCCTTCCCGGAGTGCGTCCCATTTCCTTGCTCATTTAAACTTTTTCTGATGGCAGTATTTTTTAAAAGGGTCGTGTCTTTAATAAGGAAAATACATCGAATATCCTTTCAATTTGTTTTTGGACTCTATGTTAGAAGGATTCATGATCGTATTTACAGTAATGAAAAGTGGGCTGGATGTATATTGGTCTTTCGAAGAGGCTCCCACTGTTTGTGTTGCTTTGGACTTCTATGCTCCTTTCATGGCTTTGGTGTGGCTGACTGTTGTTGCATGAGAGAAATGGAAGGCCTCAGGCAGCCTGGTACTCACAGAGCTGAGCCCGCAGAGCATGGGCTTCAGTTCTGGGCCCAGCCTCTCTGTCCCTTCAGGTGGTAGTCCCATGCCTGCCTCCTCCTGTGCCCTGAGAGCAGTCAGCCACTCTGTCTGCCTGGTCATAAGGTTTAGCGAGCCTGTGGGTGCCCTGTATAGCTGGACGGTGCTCATCAGAGGGGATCTGCGGCTGTGGCAGTTCACCCTGGCTGTGGACATGTGCTAAGTTTTTAAAATGTGCTTTTTGGGGTTTTAAAAATTGTATGATTTTGGGTCTTAATTGGTTATGGAAATATTTTATTTGGGGTGGGCATTTTGTTGTTTTAATGTTTTAAAATGTTTTATAGATGTTTGCTGGCTTTATTTTTTTTTAACATAATTTCTTGTTGCCTCTGGTTTTCCTGAATCTTGGGTTTCTAGAACACTTTATGGAAGGTTTTTTGTCATTTGAGTGTTCTACATTCTATTGACCTTGTCTTTGGATATAACATTTAAGTTGGACCTGTTTAGTTTCAGGTCATTGTATTCATTTTAATGGTTTTTGTGTTCCTGAACTTCATATTCAATTTCAAATACTTTGAGTCTCCATCCCTGCCAGTTGTTTGTGATTGCCAAGTATTCCCAACCACTGAGCCCTTTGAGCTCCTTCTGCCTCCTTGTCTGGGACACCCCAGCTTGCAGATCTTATGTGGGTTGATCCTTTCCTGAGACTTCACTACCAGCGGTTGTTACTTTCTAGTTAGGTTTAGTCAGTTTTACTGTGTCTATACTGAAGTTCCCAGTCTTTTCGAAAGACCTCATCTCAGTGTGGTGAGCCTCTCCCAGTGGTACTTGTCCTCCCCTAGCCCTTTCTGACCTCAGTAGCTCATTGTCCTAGGGCTAGACTGCACCCTCATCCATGGAACTCTGTCTTCTCTGTATGATCCTCTCATGGAGCTTCCCCTAAATTACTCTTGCTTTCTTCTGCATCATCTTAGGAGCTCCCTCTAATTCCTAGCCCTGGCATTTCTTCCTTTTGATTTAAATGTCATTGTGTATTTATCACCTTACCACTCTGATTGACTTATTTTTGATAATCTTTTACCAGCATTATCTTTCCCTGAGGCACATGTATACTGGGGACAATCTGTCAGGCCATATCAAGAAAACTGTTTTAAGTTCACCTCGACCTTTTTTTTGGAGATGGAGTCTTGTTCTGTTGCCCAGGCTGGAGTGCAGTGGCGTGATTTTGGCTCACTGCAACCTCTGCCTCCCGGGTTCAAGCAATTCTCCTGTCTCAGCCTCCTGAATAGCTGGGATTACAGGTGCACGCCTCCACATCTGGCTAATTTTTTTTTGTATTTTAGTAGAGACAGGGTTTCACCTTGTTGCTCAGGCTGGTCCCGAATGCCTGACTTTAGGCAATCTGCTCTCTCGGCCTCCCAGAGTGCTAGGATTACAGGCATGAGCCACCTTGGCTGGTTTGAATTTTACCCAAGGGTATCCTTAACTATATTTTTTATGTTTTACTGTCTTCAACCAAAAGTAACTGAGTGATACTTTTAAAACGTGTTCTTGAGGGCCAGCAGTTGGGTCTGGCTCTGAGGGAGTAGTGAGGAGGGTAGCATCAGGGTCTCCAGGAGCAACGACAGCAGGGCTGTCAGTCTGACCTTCTCATTGCAGGGACCATGTCACTTCCAGGGTTGGAATGCACAGCAGACCCCACAGTGGGCCAGTCTAGTAGTAGTTCAGGGCCCTTTGAGACAAAGAGGAACTGAACAGTCCTCTCTCTTGGACTTCCCAGGTGGACACCTGGGTGGCTGCTGCAGCTACTGTCCAACCTGTGGTCCTAGTGACCACTGTGCCTGGTGCCTGTCTCTGGACTATGGCTAGAGGTGCTGGAAGGTCTCATGCAGTGCCTGGAGCCGGCTTCTGTCAGAGAAGAGCTGTAGCATTTCAGGCACTTTGAGGCTTCATTGTGTGTGACATATACCATGTAACCTTTCTGGAGCTAGGCTGGTGATCAAATGACTTGATTGTTCTGAAATCCTTTCTTAAAAAATTAAGTTGAGTATAAACTGAAAATAGAAAGATGGACTTATTTCTGACTTTCACCTATTTTGTCATAGCAGGAAGGGGTGGTTCTGATTCTATGAACCCTCCAAAGAAGGAGTTTCTTCTTACATGTTAGTGTTAATTGAAGTTCACTTCATGTATTTTCTTCTTAATAAGTCATTATAAAATAGTTTAATAAGAGCTAAGAAAAACTTCCTAAAATCTAAGTACTTATTTGGCTTTAGAAAATATAATGTTAGGGGCCTGAAAGGTAAGTAGATTAAAAACATTCTTCTGTTTCTATTTTATTTTATTTATTTATTTTTTAAACATAATCTAAATATTCGGGGGGAAAAAAAGACAAGATGAGGTAAGTTTGAACCCTCTGATTTTATTAATCTTTGTAGCCTTCATATTTCTATTGCAGTTTTACTGTCTTAACTAGAAGCCTATGATATCTTTTTTTTAAAATCTCTTTTTTATTATAAAAATAATAAGAAAAAAATTCAATCATTACAGAAATATGTAATGTGAAAATGAAAGGTACTTATAATCCCACTCCTGGGAGCTAAGCACTTTGAACAGATTGATATCTGATCCTTCGAAGTTTAATAAAAATGTCTGTCTTGCTAGTGGTGGTCATCATTGTCACCATGATCATCATGCAGGTAATGCATCATGCGTATGACATTAGCTAAATGTTCTTTAGTAATATATACAGATTCGTTGTACCGGATTTTAAGCTTTAAGTCTTGAAAACCTGCATTAAATAAGAAATTTGTTCTTTGCTCCTTTTAATTTGTGTATGGGGTGGTTAAATGAAATAATTTTAAATACAAACTGAACTCAAAAGAATTTCTGCTTGTTTGTAACTTCCAGTTTCCTTCTTTGTTCCCTGTTTGTTTTAAAATAAAACTGGAAAGCTTAGAATTCTGAGGAATCTCTTGGGCCTCAAGAATAGTTTTTCTGTCTCTCTCTGTCTTTTTTTTTTTTTTTTTTTTTTTAAGAGACAGGGTCTCGCTCTGTTGCCCAGGCTGGAGTGCAATGGCTGTTCACAGGTGTACTCACGTGCAGTACAGACGTAAACTCCTGGGCTCGAGTGATCCTGCTTCTCCTGCCTCAGTCACCCAGGCAGCTGGGACTACAGGTGTGCACCACCATACCTGGCTTCTGTCTTTTTTTCACAGATGAGGAGTGGGTCCTCAGTCATATTGCTGGGAAGAGAGGGACAAAAGTTGTGGGAGGTTTATGCTCCTTCCTTGTTACGGGATTGCTTTTAGTTTGGCTCTTCCCATGGAGTGAGTGGGACGGCCAAGCAGAATTCTCCCTGATTGACTTGGAATGGACAACCCTGCCAGCAGGAGCAGGAACAGAGGCCAGCAAGGGAAAGACAGACAGTCTGAATGGGATCTGAAAGATACTGTGTCGGTAGCACTGGCATTTATGATATCTCTGGGAGAGAGACCTGGAGTAGAGCAAGCAAAGAGAAGCTCAGTAATAGTGTCTTTGCTGACTGTGTTTAAAAAGAAATTTTTTTTGAGACAGAGTCTCGCTGTGTCACCCAGCTTGGAGTGTAGTGGCGGGATCTTGGCTCACTGCAACCTCTGCCTCCCGGATTCAAGTGATTCTCCTGCCTCAGCCTCCCGAGTAGCTGGGACTACAGGTGTGTGCTACCACGCCTGGCTAATTTTTGTGTTTTGAGTAGAGACGGGGTTTTGCCATGTTGGCCACATTGGTCTTGAACTCCTGGCCTCAGGTAATCCACCTGCCTCGGCCTCCCAAAGTGCTGGGATTACAAGCATGAGCTACCACGCCTGGCCTGCTAACTGTGCTTAGATCTAGAATGCTTTTGTTTTATTTTAAATAAGCAGCATAATGTCAGTCTTAAAAATGAGTGTATAAACATTGTCTAGCTTACTTCCTACCCTGTGAGTTCATAACATCAGCCCTGTTTCTAACCAGGCCTTCTCCATCACTTTCTGCTTAGCATATTCACCTTCCTCTGAATGCCATGGTGACGCACGTGTGAGTTAGTGCCGTGTCCTAGTCCCACTCCCATGGCTCCCCCTCCACCCCTAGCAGATCAGACAGACACTGTTGTACTCTAACTGTACACCGAGGGCTCCTCAACCTAGAGAACATCACCCTTAAAACATTTTGCCTGGGAACTGTCCCCACCCCCTGCCCAGCCAAATCTGGCACCAGACTTGGTGACAGGCAAGTTCCTTCTAAGACATTCTTGGTCTGAAACAGAGGGCTTGCACTGGGTACAGTAGCTCATGCCTGAAATCCTAACCCTTTGGGAGGCCGAGGCAGGAGGATCACTTGAGCTCAGGAGTTCAAGACCAGCCTGGCAACATAGACCTTAACTCTGCAAAAATCAAAAAACTAGTTGGGCATGGTGGCATGCTCCTATAGTCCCAGCTACTTGGCAGGCTGAATTGGGAGGATTGCTTAAGCCTGGGAGATCAAGGCTGCAGTGAGCCTTGATCTGTGCCACTGCGCTCTAGCTTGTGCAACAGAGTAAGATCCTATCTCAACAAAAAATAAGAAGAAACAGAAGGCTTGCCAGCAGTAGTCCCAGCTATGTCCAGCATCTTGATTTCTTATGTCTCTTGCTTGTAGGCCTTGTCCAGGGTCAGCTTCTCTTCCTGATCCTCTTGCTGTGTCTTTGAGACTTTAGCCCGTGTCACCGGCCTCTTCGTCCTCACTGACACCATCCCCTGCAGGCAGTGTTTGTCATGGCTTTCTGCGGTAGAGTCCCTCATTCTCTTGACCAGTCCCAGGGTGGATGCATTGTGCCATCTCAGACTGCCACTTGCAGAGTAATCCTCCCACTCCCTTTTTAAATACCAGCTTTATTGAGATACAAGCTGATATACCGTAAAATCCACCGCTTTAAAGTACATGGTTCAGTGACTTTTTAGAATTCATAGAGCTATGTAATCATCCTCAATATCTAATTTTAAAGTATTTTTGTCACCCCTAAAAGAAGCCATGTCCACATCGGTAGTCACTCTCCACTTCTCCCCTTCTATAACCCCTCGGCCAGCCACTAATATGATTTCCATCGCTATGGATTTGCCTATTCTGGACATTTATAAATAGAATCACACAACATGTGGTCTTTATGTTTGTCTTCTTTCACTAAGTATAGTGCTGTCAAGGCTCTTCCATGTTGTTCCATGTTGTAACATGTATCTGTATTTTAGTCCTTTAAAAAAAAAAAAAGAATCAGAGTCTTGTACTGTCTCCCAGGCTGGAGTGCATGATCATAGCTCACTGTAGCTTTGAACTTCTGGGCCTAAGCAATCCTCCTGCCTCAGTCTCCTGAGTAGCTAGGACTGTTGGTGCATACCACTACATTGGGTTAATTTTTAAATTTTTTTGTAGACACAGGGTTTCACCATGTTGCCCAGGCTGGTCTCAAACTTCTGGCCTCAAGCATCCTCCCTCCTTTGCCTCCCAAAGCATTGGGATTACAGGCATGAGCCCTGCACCCAGCCTACTGTATTTTTTTTTTAAATGACTGAATGATATCCCATTGTGTGACTGTATCACATTTTATTGATCTCTTCATCAGTTGGTAGACACTGGGTTATTTCTATCTTTTGGCAATTACAAATATTGTTGCTACAAACATTTATGTATAAGTTTTTGTGTGGATGTTTTCATTTCCCATGGGTATATGGCTGGGAGTAGAATTGCTGGGTCATGTGGTAGGTCTATGCTTAGATTTTTTTTTTTCT
>NW_016107507.1:3339068-3354764 GCF_001604975.1 Cebus imitator | reverse complement strand
ACTTTTTTAGAGTCTCACCCCTTTGCCTAGGCTGTGGCATGATCTTGGCTCGCTGCAGCCTCTGGCTCCTAATCTCAAGTGATTCCTTGCCTTAAACTCCTGAGTAGCCGGGATTCTAGGTGTGCACCACGCGCTTGGCTAATTTTTGTATTTTTAGTAGAGGCAGGGTTTCACCATGTTGGCGAGGTTGGTCTCAAACTGCTTACCTCAAGTAATCCTCCTACCTTGGCTTCCCAAAGTGCTGGGATTACAGGCATGAGCCACCTTTAACTGGCCTTTGCTTAGCTTTTTGAGGAGCCACCAAACTGTTTTCCACAGCAGCTGCACAGTTTATATTCCCCCCAGCAAGGTGGAAAGGTTCTGATTTCTCCCCATCCTTACCACTGCTTGTTATTGTCTATATTTTTTATTTTCTCCATCCTAGTTAGGTTGGAGAAACCTCCATTAAGATGAGGTTTCTTATTTTTGTTTTGATTTGCATTTCTTTGACAACTGATGATGTTGAATATATTTTCCTGTGCTTATTGGTCATTTTTAGACCTTCTTTGGATAAATATCTCTTCGTATCCTTTGCTCATTTTCAAATTGGGTTATTTATCTTTTTATCATTGAGTTCTAAGGATTTTTGTTTGTGTTTTTGAGGCAGAGCCTCACGCTGTTGCCCGGGCTGGAGTGCAGTGGTGTGATCTCAGCTCATTGCACCCTCCGCCTTCTAGGTCCAAGTAATTTTCCTGCCTCAGCCTCCCGAGCAGCAGGGACTACAGATGTGCGCCACCATGCCCAGTGAATTTTTGTGTTTTTAGTAGAAATGGGGTTTCATCATGTTGGCCAGGCTGGTCTCGAACTCCTGATGTTAAGTGATCTGCCCACCTGGGCCTCCCAAAGTGCAAGGATTACAGGTGTGAGTCACCATGCTTGGCCTACATTCTAAGGGTTTTTAATATATTCCAGATGCAAGTCTATTGTTAGGTATATGATTTACAAATATACTACTGATCTTTGCAATAGGTTTGTATCTCAAACTGTTATCTTAAGCAAAGAGTCAAACACAAAGAAAATCTGTCTGATCACATTTATATAAAACTGTAGAAAAGGCAAAATTACAGTGATAGAAAGCAGACTTGTGGTTGTATGGGACTGCAGTGGGAAACGGACACAATGGGCCTCTGGGGTAATGAGAATGTGATATTTTCTTGATTGTGATAGTACTTACACTCTTGGATGCATGTGTTGTAACTCATTGAATTATATGCTAAAATTGATGGATTTTATTGCATGTGAAATATTTCAGTAAAACTAATTTGAAAAATGCTGGTGTCTTGACTGTAGGCAGCCCCTCCATGTGGGCAGTATCATTCTATTGTCCTTCATAGTTACTGTGAACGTTCATCACTCCCTCCTGGGCCTCTGCTCAATTTCACACTGCTTTCTCTTAGCAGATTCCTTATGCCAGAATATTGACACTTTGAGGCATGGTTCTCCTCAACTTCTCTTTCCTCATATACACATTCATTTTCCCATTTTTACTTCTTTGTTTTCCAGCCTGACACTGGAATATTCCTGGCCTCCTTGAGCCTTTGTCATTAAACATATCTGATGGGGCCCTGTGTAATCTCTCCCTCTGTCTTGGTTCTTGGCCCTCAGTTTGTAATATGAAGAGGTCTGCCCCATGTTTTTCTGACTACCATCTGTGTCTCTCAATGCTTAGCTTCCTTCTCTTTAATCTCACTGTCATAAGATGGCTTTGTCAAGACCACCAATGCCCGTGTGAGCGGATCTTGTGGATGGTTTTCAGCCTCATCATCATCCTCCTCTCCTCACTGGGGCCCTCCTGCCTCGCTTCCCACGTGTCAGTGTTCTGTAGTCTTTCTTTTTTCCCCCTTCGCCTCTGTTGCCTCCTACGGTTCCATCTGTACTGTGATTCTCACACTTTCCTGGCAGATCTGTGCTGAAGCCTCAGCTACCATGAAATACATTTCTCCAGACAAGTCCCTTTCCCTGAGCTCTCCATCCAGTCCTCTCTACTTGGATATTGCACTGCACGTCAGATTTGGCATTTCTGATTTACAGATGTCTTCATCTTCTCTAAATTGGCTTGTGCTCCTGTATTGTACTTGCCACCTAGTGTCCTTGCCAGTCATCCAAGGTAGAACTTGGGAGTCAACTTTGATTCTTCCCCTTCCTGCATCTGCTTTGATATTTCCTGAATTACCACACCCTCTCCTTACTTCTGTTTGTGTCACTGCTTGCTGGGATTCCTGCAGGAGCTATGAACCCCCCCTCTTGCTGATCTTTTTCTCAGCTGTCTGTCTTCCACATGGGTAACAAAATGATCTGTATAAACTCAGGTCTGGTCTCATCATTCTCCTGTTTAGAATTTTTCAGTGACTCTCCTCATCTGTAGCAGTGGTTTGAATTCCATGAATCTGTTAAAAAAAAAAAAAAAGTTGGAAGACTACTGTTGGGTTGTCTACTCTTAATTTTTCTAAATAAGAATATTGGAAGAAAAAGGAATTCACTGGCTACCATCTTTTCATTACATAAGCACATTTCAACACTTAAAAAAGGCACAATTTTGAACAGACGATAAAAAGACCACAGTGCTGTGGCTAAGTGTGTAGAGTCCACTCAGCCACTCACCTGGTTGACTGTGGTACGTACTTAGTAAGCTCTTCTATAAGATGGGGACGTTAACAGTGACTACTCATAGAGTTGTTGTGAGGATTAAATGCAGTATGCATCCTTAGGGGACAGCTTGGGTACACAGCCCTCAAAACTATTAGAATACGTGACAGATATTCCCCCAAGAAGGGAAGGTGACACAGTGTACTACAGTTTCCTCCTTGGACTGGTGGCACTTTTTTGTAAAGAGATCCTGTCACTGCAGGATGGAGCCCAAGATCCAGTAGGGCAGCTGAAGCCACCTCTGGCCTGCCTGCCTTTTCGTTCTAGGCTCCAGGCCTGTAAAATGAGATGAATAATGTTTCTTTGTTCAGTTTAAATCCTTTAAGTACTTCAGTATACATGCATAGCAGTTTCCATCTTTGGAGTGATGATCACCCTTAGCATTATTTGTGATTAATTGAATTTTAACAGCCTTTCAAATCTTTATTTAGGCAGATGTGTACAGAATACTGATATGTATCATAACGTTTTAAGTATTTTGAAGCATGACTATTAGTGGTATCTGACAATTGCAGGGTCTACATGTTTTCCTTTCTCTTGACCATTGTAGTAGAAAACCTTGGGCCTGCAGGGTGCATTCGGTGATTCTGTAGCTTGGAGGGCTTGGTCAGAAGCACAGACTGCTGGGGCCAACGACTGTGGTGGTGACAGTTTCTTGGGGGCCACACTTTCAGCTTCACCTACCTTGGATGACCAAGGAAGCAATTCTCCCTCCTCACTCCCCAGACCTGTGGTCCACTGTGTCCTCTCAGGGGCTCCCTTAGAGACTGGAGCAACATTTTGTCACCAACAAGAATGTGAGTTTCTTGAAGTCAGGAAACTTGAAGGGTTGTTCTGTGCTCCTTTTCTAGCACATGCCTCACCCATGAATGGATATTGACCAAATCAAGCTTCCGTTTCTTTCCTTGAAATTGCCAAAATGCAGAGTACTTCGCTGTTTTCAACTTGGTAATGAAGTAGAACAGTTCTGCTTCAGCAGTGATACTGTGTGAAACTTGCGTTTATATATATTTGCATTTTAAATGAGCAGCCAGGAGACACTTTGGGAGCAGTGGCACCAATAGTCTCAAAATCATTTAATCATAGTTTTGTATGGTGTATTAGTGGATTTTAGAGATTAGGTCAGACCCTGTCAAATGATCGTTTCTAGTGGTACATTTTACAGAGTTTTAAAAGAGTTTTCAGTCAACATATTGCATGGAAAGGAATATTGAATTTTATTGAATCCTTTGAGTATTGTGACATATTGAGTTTGATTTAACAGTTGGACTATTACATGGTAACTTCATTTAAATGAATTCACAGCCATAGGAAAAATGTTTAATTTTAAAGCTATAACCAAGAGTGAAACTGCAGATTTTTAAAGCAGTGAAATATTAGAAAATAGTGAATAAATAAATAAATGTTTCTTTAGCAGGGGTTAAATTATTTATTATTTTGCTTTCAGGAACCAGGAAGAGATTGTTTTCTTTGGGTTTCAAGTGTTGTTATAGTGTAATTGTTTCTTAGCTTCCTTAAGGTGCCCCTTGAATGCCTGAATTAATTCACTGAAATCAGTGGCTCTAAGGCATCAAAGAGCTTTTCTGTTTGGAGTAGCCACCAAGCAGCTTCAGTGAGGGCTTCCCATTGAAGCCCCCTTTGAGGACGTGCCTGACAGGTTTCCATGGACTTTTGTGTCCTTGTAGTATGTAGTATGGGTGCCAGCATCTACCCTTCACCCCTAACACAGGTGCCGTAGATAAATTGGTGAGAGCACCTACTGCTTGTTCTCTGAGTTAGCCCTGGGGGTGTCAAGCTGCTTGGAGATGAGGCCAAAGGCTCACCCTGCATGGCCGCAGCAGAAGTCCAGCCAGTGCTCCTAGCACCACCCATGTGGGAAGCAGGCCCTGTAGTGTGGCCAGGCTGGTGCCTACATCACTGACCCAACTTCAAGATTGTAGCCTCCTGGAGGTTTTTTTTAAAAAACAAAACAAAGGTTGGCAAGAGTAGCCAAAGGACAGGAGATTGTCAAGGGTGACAATGAGATGCCACCGCTCATGGACTGTGACATGTCAGGGAGATGGCCCTGCGGCGTGCTTGCCTGGGTCAGGTTTGGTGGCATTCAGCCTTCAGCAAGACCCTACATGCTATATCCATCTGTCAGTGATGTTTAGAAGACTGCAGTATATGTTTTTAGTAGGAAATGATGAGGAGATTTAGGGAAAGATGATGCTAAAAGTTAAAATCTTTAACATAAGAGGATATTTTTGCATGGAGACAATGATCAATTTCTACACAAACAGTACCTATTTGTTATTTAATGATTCTGCCTGGAAGCAAAGGGGTGGGCTGAATCTTTCGGAGATCTTTTCCAGCCCTAAATTATTTTCTTCACCTACAAAGCAGGTAAAATTTCAGTCACAACTAGTGAAATTGCTGCTCAGTGACATGAAAAAGGCAATTTGATCACAAGTGTTTGCTTGTTAATTAAATAAAATTTACTTACTGAACTTAGAGGTAAAATATACATGTGGATCTAGCTCTAGATATATCACAATTTATTTCACTTTTTTTTTTTTTAAATGTTTTTGGGCTACAATTTAAAAAACTGATTAAAGAAAGCAGAAGAGGAAATAAATGGGACATTAATTACAATATTTTGTAGCCTGTCTCTAAGCAGCAAACACTTGACTTGTTTAGTTTGAGTGTTAATTTTGTTTTTTTGAAGAGGCAAGGACAAATTACTTTAACTCTCCTGTGCAGTTGCTGCTGTGATGAGATGAACCATGTGCTATTTTAGAATCTCAGGGAAGGTTTAGCAACACAGTTGTGATGCTTTTCATGGACAAACAAGTCTTGATGTGTTTTTTTCCCAGTTGGCAGCATATTGATAACTACCTTCATGTGTGTGGTATTTATACAGGTATATATGTATGTGTAGAGATATGTAGATAGATAGCGTATAAATCAACTTCTCATGTGCTTTTATCATGTTAAAATGTTTAACAAGTTTCTAAGGGATTTATCTCAGAATATCTTTTATTATCAAGATTCCCTGGCATATTTAAATAAAAATATATCTACAACTATACTGTCTATCTATCTATCATCTATCAGTTTTCTTCAATGTAAAATATCTCATGTAAAGTCCATCCTTATATCCCTGTGGTGTTGCATTTCTGTCTTCTAGCCTCTTTCTTGTGTGGCAGGGATGGGGTTTGCTGATGTGACCAGGCCCTTAGGACAGCACCTCTGACTCCTCCTGCACGTGGGTAGTGAATGCACGTCAGGTCCTGACCCTAAGGATTAAACAAGACGTCAGGGAGCTCATCCTGGATTGGATTTAGAAGGCTAGATTAGGAGCCATCCGGGACGGAAGCAAGCTTCTCTCTGCACAGGCTCGGAGCTGCCTGTGGAGCAGGGTGGAGGAGGGTGGCTGGTGGGGAGGGCAGCTGGTGGGGAGTGCGGCTGCATGGTCAGCAAATTATAAAGGGCCAATGTTTTCAGCATTAAACCAGAGGTAGCATGTTTGATGTTATTGAGCCACTCAGAAGAATTTAGAGAACACTTTAAGTTATAGCATCTATTCACTTCAAGGATCTTTTAGCATGTTGTAAGGCTGGGGACAGTGATGATGAGGATATCCACAGGAGCAAAAGCAGTAGGTTCTGTTGATTTTACTTTGAAGTGGGATGGGTGTGCAGTAGGGCTGCCCAGTTACTTGTGGTATCATGGATGTAAGCCATTGTCATGGGCTGCACCTGCCCCAGGGAGACAGGAGGCCCTGCACCCTTCCCTATGAACTTCTTTACTTCTGGGGAGACCCTGTTGCTGTTCCTGCTTGCTCTGGCCCGGAAGGTTGACTCGTTTGCTATGCAAGGCCCCGGCTCCCCAGGTGCAGGTGCCTGTTGCAAAACAAGAAGCAATGGTGGCAAAATGAACACCTCCCTAAATTAAACCACAAAGTTTAGGACCAAACTATTAAAAATACGATCTTTGAATGGTATGGTCTTGTTTATGAGTATATTTTGGCATTGTGTTCAAACCAAGGTTTATTGCAGCCAATTTAATGTACTCTTCTTTAATAACAACTCATAGATCAGAAATTGTCTCTCTTTTAAACCTTCCCATCCATATCAAACAACATGACTTTGAGGTTAAGAGGGGCCCTTTCTCTAAATGAAAATACAATACTTATGCCATATAATTTTGGAGGGCCCAAAGATGTGGAAACAATGTATCTGTTAAGAATTATATTAAACAGTCTTCATTTGATAAACAGTACCTTACAATCAATCCTAATGCTATCTATCAAACTTGAATGAGAGCAGTTTCAGCATCAACTCTTGAAGAGTAGAAAACAAGAGAGTACCCAAATCTGCTCTAAAGGGAGCAGCACCGGCTGATGTTCTGCCGAGTCTCTAGGTGTTCAGGACCTGATTACAGGGAAAACAGAATCAAACAGGTAGGTGCTCTAGACCCAAGCCCTCACATGGTGACCTGCCTCCCTCCTGGGGACCCACTGTCCCCCCAGGGGCTTTTGAGTCCCTGTGGATTTTGGGAGAGTCCCAGGAGCCAAAGGACCACTTGGGAAGGGCTGAAACTTGGCTTCACAGTCAGCTAGCTTCTGTCTATAGTGGTGGTGTTCTTTCTGGCACTCCTGAGCACTCTCTCAGTGGACATGGCAGCCATCCAGCCTTCCTGGGTCCTTTTCTCATAGAAGAGGATCTCCCTCTGAAAACTGGAAATGTGTTCCTTCAATTTCTAGTGGTTGCAGGTCTGACACATGTGGTTTAAGTACTTGTGTGCCTTGCAAAGTCTCTGATCTAGGTCCAGGTAGTAGTCATCCTCCTCCGTGGACTCCTACCAAGGCCCCATCATGGGTTCTCAGTGCAGTTCAGGCAGAGTGGAAAGCTTCAGCTGTAGCTTTGCGAGTTCCTTCCCCAGCTGTGCCCTTGTGCCCTGCAGAGAGGCCTGCTTGCCAATCAGACTTTGGATCTGTGCTGTGCATTCTTTACTCCTTTGGAATTCTTTCCACAATTGCGTATCTGCTGCTCCAGTCTTTTCTTTAGGACATTTGAAGCATGCACCTAAGTCACCATCACTAACCACAGATTTTGGAGGAACTTGTGGCCAGAACACTAGGGGACCACCATATTCTGCTTCCCTGTTCCACTTCATTGCCAAGTCCCCATCCTTCACATGGTCTCTACTGCTCTCCAGCAGGTGCAGGATGCTTGGAGGGGTGTGTGGGACAGGAAGGTCATTCTCCTCACTCCAACATTTGTGGCCTGTTCTGTTACTGTCTTTGCCTGCTCTGGCCTTTTCGTCTTCTCTTTCTGACTGCAAACATTGCTTCCATCTCACAATTTCTTGGTTGGGCAGCTCTGCAGGTTGCTGATGGCCAATTCTGTCATTCAGATCATCTGTGCTTTGCCCCAGAAGATCTTCTCCACCATGCTGTGAAGCATGCGGGACCTGCTTTGTTCAGTCACTTGGGGAAATTCAGGAGGCCTGCTTTTCTGTGCTTTTTTCAGAAGCTCACCTAGTCCTGGCAGGAAGACCTCGTTTCATTTGGAACCCTCAAGAAGAGGGTTTGGAGTGTTCAAGGACTGGCCTCTGGCATGGGTGACATTAGGCTACCACCGGCCTGGGGTGCTAGCCGCATCTTGGATCTGGCCATTCTGTGGACCTCAGCCTGGGCTGAATCCCTTTGGGCTGACTCTTCTTTTCTTCCCACTATATGTTATGAACGTAAAGTCCACCACAGCAGAGCATATCCAGATCACCCAGGGTATCCATAGGTTCGCTGGTACTAGTTTCAGGATTCTGTATATCACTAGTCCTGCTGCCCACAGGGTGGCCAGCAGCTGAGTAGGCATTGTGTGGTGGGCAGCAGGCCCTCTGTTGCTGCTAACTGCTCTGCCTCCATTTGCCAGTGGCCTGTGGGCCATACCTGACCACTCAGAACCCTGTGGAGGGTACCATTTCTAACACAAACAAGGGCTGCTGTGATAGATGTGTGAGAAATAATACAGCACTATATATAAAATGCTTGGAAGCGTATCTGGCTAAGACGTGTTAGGTAATATACTCATGATCCTCAACAACAAAGTGATAGTAACCTAATACGCCTTTATAACTCACTGGAACATGCCCCTGTTTTGTGCTTTCTTCAGCCACAGAGACTTGGAAAGGTGAGGCACTTACCAAAGGGGCCTCTGCTGTTCTATAGCTGCCTCCTCACACACATGGAGGCTTTGAGAGCAGGGGCCTGGAGGGGAATGACAGAGAAGTCATGTCAATGTTAGGTTTTTCATCACAGATAATAGAAATGTTTACACAGTCCTATAGCCTCTTAAGTGTGTAATGGCATTACGTCTGAAATACAAGGTACGTCCTTTAATCAAAAATACTTCAGTGTCAAAAAATGCTATGATCACTTGAGTCTTCAGTCAGTTGGAATCATTTTGCTGGTGGAGGGTCTTGACAATGGCTGCTGGCTGATCAGGGTGGTGGTTGCTGGAGGTTGGGATAGCTGTGGCAGTTTCAGAAAATTGGACAACATTCAAGTTTGTCACATCAGTTGACTCTTTCTTTCATGAAAGATTTCTCTATAGCCTGCGATGTTATTTGATAGCAGTTTACCTATAGTAGAAATGTTTTACAAAATTGGAGTTAATCTTAAACCCTGCCACTGCTTTATCAACTAAATTTATGTACTATTCTAAATCCTTTGCTTTTATTTTGACATCTTTGATGGCATCCTCACCAGGAGTAGATTCCATCTCAAAAAGACAGTTTCTTTGCGTATCCATAAGAAGCACTTTCTCATTTATTCAGGATTTATCATGATATTGCAGCAATTCAGTCACATCTTCAGGCTCTACTTCTAATTCTGGTTCCCTTGCTATTTCTACCACATCTGCAGTGATTTCCTCCACTGAAGTCTTCAGCCCCTCAAAGCCATTCATGAGGGTTGGAATCAACGTCTTCCAAACTCCCGTTAAGGTTGATATTTTGACCTCCTCTCATGAATCATGCATGAATGGCCATAATGGCATCTAGAGTAGTGAATTCTGTCCAGAAGGTTTTCAGTGTGCTTAGTCCAGATGCATCACAGGAGTCATTATCTATGGCAATTCTAGCCTGATGAAATGTATTTCTTTAATAATAAGACTTGAGTGTCAAAATTACTCCTTGATCCGTTAAGGGATGTGGAATGAATGTATGTCAGCAGGCATGAAGACAACGTTCATTTCCTTGTATGTTAACATACAAGGGCTGGTCCCGCCGCAGGCTCTTGGGAGGATCCTGGCTTGTTCAGCCTCGAGCATCTGAGGCCCTGTCACGCCACATCACTGTGCACAGATTTCCCTGCCTCCTTTTGCCACGTTTTGTGGACCCTGTGATGATCCAGGACAGGATTCTTATTTGGAGGTCAGCTGACAGGCAGCCTTCATTGAACTTTGCCCCGTAATGCAGCATATTCACAGGTTCTGGAGAGGAAGATGTGGACAGCTTTGGGAGGTCATTGTCCTACCTACCACAAAGCTCTTATTAGGTGGTTAGTCTTCTTTTTCAACTTGTTAACTTACCTTTTTATGGTATCAACTGTTTTTGGCTAATGAGATGTTCCTACACTTTATTTGATATTCTCTGTCACTTTCCTCAAACATGTCCCTCAACGGGCAGTGATACCATTTTTCTCCAATTACAGCTGAAGTTGGCCTTTGAAGGTGGATTCAGGGACTTAGTAACTGCATTTACGCTTACAGTTTCAGGGAGTCCTGGGCTCTTATCTAAAAGTCCCACTGCTGCAGGCCTTTGTCTTTGTTGGTTGGTGTCAAAGGGACTGAATGGTGACTCAGGGCCTTCTTTCTGGGCTGCTTTGTGCTTTGCTTGTTTTGGGTGCAGGTCCTGGGCTTGCAATTAATTGCAAACAGGGCTTGGACTTCTCAGAAGTGGTAGAAGGCTGTCAGATGCTCTTTTCACCCAACACAGTTTAAGCAGCTGAGTTGTATTTCATCCACTGAAAGGAAAATCCCGTTCTTGAGCTTCAAAACGTGAACAATTTAGGGAAGTCTTAGGGCCAAGATCTCACAGGTGGACAATCATCAGACACTGATAGTTATCTTAGATGGTAGCTCCTTGTTGGAATTTCTGACTCCTGCATTCAGATTAGCCTGGTTCTAGGTGCTTACCACCTACTGTTGACACCTGTGTTTGTTTTCTCAGGTCCGGGCCCACCAGCTGGTCTTGCCACCTTGCGACGTAGTGATCAAAGCCGTTGCTGACTATGTCCGCAACATTCAAGACACCTCTGACTTGGATGCCATAGCTAAAGATGTTTTCCAGCATTCACAGGTAAAAAAACAAAGAAAGAAACAAACAAAAACAATAAAAACAACAGATTTATGGGATAGGACTTTGCATAGTGATGTGGCCAGGTTTGGAAGAAGGAGACTTGAGGGTGCAGGCTGACTGGATGGGTCTGAGAGCTCTTGCTTATCTCGTCAAGCTGCTGGGAGAAAGCTGCAGGTTGCAAGGCTAGAGGCTGAGGTAGCCTGGCCATGCTCCCTGCCAGCCAGGAAGTTGCAGCCGCCTCACTCAGCTTTTCCAGCCTGAATAAAAGGAGGGAGATTCAGGTAGATGGTTGGTGAGGTCTCTGCTGCTCCTAAATTCTCGATCTCAACTTAATAGGATCTGTATTGCAGAGTTTTCAGAACATGAGCTGTATCAAGTCAGTCATATGGTATTACAAATCTCTGAATTTGTCTCTTTCCTTCAGGTGATGGTCAGGGATTTTCTTCTTTTTGGGGGAATTAGGCATGCCAACAAGGTGGCATCAGTATAATAGGCGAGGCTCTGTGGAACTCCCGCTGTGTCTCTAGAGAGCTGAAGCCTTGGGCAGGCACATCCTCAGTCTGTTACTGCCATCCGTTCCCTGGTGCAGATGGCTCGAGAGTCCTCTCTGGGCAGGACCAGAGACAGAGCAGAGTGGAAGTCAGAGAAGTCCTAGAGCTAGAACCCAGGGCCCTGACTACCACTTTGGAGTTCTGCTCTTTTAACTACCTTGCTTTAAAAGAATTCACATTTGGTTTGATGTTTTTGTAGTATTCTCTTTATATTCCCTGAAATTTGTAATGTCATTCTAAATTCGTATCTAACTTGAAAAGTTGCAGATTATTATACATGTGCTGAATTATAAAAATATTGTGATACAGATGACCAGTGACACACTAATTTATGAAGGTTTTCCTGCCTTTATTTCAGTCTAGAACAGATGACAAAGTTATTCGATTTAAGAGAGCAATTGGATATTATTCAGCAACTAGTAAGCCTATGTCTTTTCATCCACCACATTACTTAGGTAAGTAAATAAAAGCCTCTCTGTGATCAATATTGACCATGTGATAATCCAAATAAGGTTAAATATTCACCATAGAATCTTGTAGGTTTATGCTTTTGAAACATGATTTTCTGTAATTATAGCCAAACTTCCTGGGCAGACTGAGTAGCAATCCCTGAAAATATTGAGGAGGAAGAGAAGACTTAATAGCCTTTGTAGGTTGTAGAAGAATCAGAGGGCATCATGCAGATGAGGCAGCAGGTTGAGGGGATGTTGATGTCTTAGGGTCTCTGAATTACCACTTCTAAGTAAAGAATTGCCTGAGGACATAGAAGGGCCTCCACAACTGCAAGTGACTTCATAAATTCGATGTGTTTGTAGTTTCTCTTTCTTTGATTCCTGCCTTTTTTTTTTTAAATTCTTTTTTGTTGTCGAGTAGAATCTCGCTCTACCACCCGGGGTGGAGTACAGTGGTGTGATCTTGGCTCACTGCAACCTCTGCCTCCCAGGCTCAAGTGATTCTTGTGCTCCAGCCTCCTGAATAGCTGGAATTACAGGCATGCACCACCACACCCAGCTAATTTTTGTATTTTTAGTAGAGACAGGGTTTTACCATATTCGCCAGGCTGGTCTCGAACTCCCAGTCTTAAGTGATCTGCCCATCTCAGTGGATCAAAGTGCTGGGATTATAGGCATGAGCTACCATGATCGGCTTGCGAAAGTTCAGAGATTTGAAATTGGGAATAAAAATATTTATAGCTGTCAGCCTGAAGCCTGCTTCATATTAACCGTCTTGTGGAGGTTATAAAGCATCAAACCATAAGTAGAAGTATGAGAAATAGACACCACCTCTCGTTTAAATTGTGTTGTTTGCTTCAGATAAGTTAACAAAAGAATGCATATTCAAGAAACTTTTATTGGAATGAGACTTTTTATTTATTTGAGAAGACTAATTCCAAGATTAAAAGTGGCCTTAAGAGCTGCACACTTCATTTATTCAAGGGTAGTGTCTGCTGTGTGCTAGGAACTGGGCTTCAGAGATAGAGGCATGGCACTGACTTTGGCTGCCTGTGTATGTGGCTGGGTGATAGACGAGGAAACATGACCTGTGCCGATGCCTTGTAATAAAGGAGGTATGGCTTGTAACCTGGAGACTGGCGTGGATGGAGGCCAGGACTGCTTGGCCTGGGCCTGCCCACTACATGTTCAGTAAATGGTCGCAGCCTCCCAGTGGGGCTCTTTCCTGCTCTCTTGCTCCATTTTCTTCCAGCAGCCAAAGTAACGGTTAAAAATGGCAATTGGACTGTGCTACTCCCATGCCTAGAATTCCCCATTGGCTTCCCATCACACTTGGAATAAATTCCCAATTGCTTACCTTGCATCCTCCCCATGATCTGAGACCACTGGCTCCCCACTCCTGAGTGCAGCCTCCTTTCTTGCCTTGCATGAATTGAGCTAGCTTCTGCCCTGGTCCTCTGGGCCAGCTGTTGTGTCTGGAGGGCTTTCTCTGACCAACTTCTGCTTGTGCCCTTCTAATTTGTGAGATCCAGGCTGTAATGTTCTCTAAGGTCTGCTTGGCTTTAAATCTCTGCACACACCTTGGCTTCTGTTTTTCACCACTACCACCCTTTCCCCTGTCACTCCCCACAGTGTAGTCTGGGGTAATGAGGACCTGTTAGTCACCTTTACTCTTGTATCCCCGGTGGATAAATATTTGACTGAATGAATTGATCCACTTGGTTTTTTAAATCAAGAGAGTGAAGTGATGAGATGTGTTTTAGGATTATTCTTGGAAAAGGGGCATAGAGCATTGGCAGGAGGGAGATGAGTTCTACACTGTTTCATCTGGTAAGGTGAGGCGTATGGGACCAGATCGTGATATGTCTGCTGTATATCCTGCACACATAAGAAGTCTAATATTTGCTTGTGGGGATGATGGGGAGCATGAACATTGACACCTGGGGCCTACTGCCTTCTGACCTTGGGCTCCCTATTTTATTAGAATGGGGTCATTATGTGAATATTAAAAGAAAAGGCATATGTAAAGTGCTTTAGTGAAGTACTTGTTTAGTCATTCAATGCCCTTTTAGGTCATTCTGCCTATAAGAATAACAGATACTGTCTGATAGTAGATACTATCATTATTCCGATTGGCCGAATGGCCTCAATCGGCATTGAATGATTGGGCATTGGCATGAGCAGTGAGGGGCCTGAAAGGAGTGCACAGGTGGGGTGGGCAGTCTCTTATGTTTCTCCGACGCTGGGCTCCTGTGGGACAATCTGTATGGCAGGTATAGTTTAGAAAGTCCTTAGAGTGTACTTGGGACTAGAAAATCTACTTAGGAGAAAATTCGGAAGATAGGTGTGGAGAAACAGCACACTTAATTAACATTTGGCATTGATCTGGGCTCCTGATAATCAAGAAGATGTTTTGAATAGGCAAGGTGAGTTAAGTTTGAATATCTTAAAAATATGTTCTGTCAAGTGCCTCTGTGTTTTTATCAAATTACTAATATTTTAGTTAAGTGTTTCAGAGATAAGGTTTACTCAGAATTTAGTATTACTTTCATTTTCATTACTCGGTGGTTTATGGAGAACAGGAAGGCAACTGGTGGAGTTTGGGATGTTTGGAATGATAGTTTTAGGCAGGTTAGTGTACGTGTGAACTGCCTGTAAATCCTCCTGTACAGCATTTCCTGATGTTTCTGGCTGTTGCAGAAATGAGGGTTGTATGCAGAGGGACTAACCAAAAATACAGGCACAGAATGACAGCCAGGCAGGAAGTTTGGGCAGTGTAGAATTTCAAGATGACTGTTACACAGCCTGGAATGGCAGGAGACAAGCCTGGAGAGAGGATTCAGGCAAGATTGCGAAGGACGTTTTGTTTCAAGCTACATACACACAATTTGGAACTAGCAGAAATGGATTCTTGTAAAAATAACTTTAGTTTTTTTTCCTGATAACTCTGAAGAAGCATAAGTTATATTAACTCTCATTGATTTTTACCCCTGCATACTACTGGGATCCTACCAGTGAAACTAACAGGATGAGGACTGGAATCTAAGACTAAAGTCTAAAAGGAACAACATGGAGTCGGGGGGAACTTTTCTGGCACCCCCAGTTAGAACCCAATATATATTTTCCATGGAGATATTTTTATAAATAGTAGATAGGTCTTTGGTGGTTTGTCATAGAATCCAACCACAGTCCATTATGTTATTCTACAGGAAAATAATTCGGAATTTTGAACAACCTATGTGGGGGATATTACTTTCTTGTTATATTAGAATTTGTCTTATTAATCATTCAGAAATTGGAATATGTATAGAGTTTTGAAGAAATTTTAGGGTAATCATATTATAAGCTTAGAGCATGGCTATTGGCAAAAAACATGGGCAAGTTGATCTAGCCAGAGGTTTCAAAACTTGGCTAGAATTTTAGATTCCACCTCAAATCTGCTATTTCAGGATCTTAATTGGGCCTTAGGAATTTATAATTTTTATTTATTTATTTTTAAAAATTTATTTTATTGCATTTTAGGTTTTGGGGTACATGTGAAGAACATGCAAGATTGTTGCATAGGTACACGCATGGCAGTGTGATTTGCTGCCTTCCTCCCCATCACCTATATTTGGCATTTCTCCCCATGCTATCTCTCCCCAACTCCCCACCCCCCACTG
>NW_016107507.1:3337395-3338898 GCF_001604975.1 Cebus imitator | reverse complement strand
ATTCCATGGTGTATATGTGCCACATTTTCCCTGTCCAGTCTATCATCGATGGGCATTTGGGTTGGTTCCAGGTCTTTGCTATTGTAAACAGTGCTGCAATGAACATTTGTGTGCACGTGTCCTTATAATAGAATGATTTATAATCCTTTGGATATATACCCAGTAATGGGATTGCTGGGTCAAATGGAATTTCTATTTCTAGGTCCTCTGTGCTTTTCCTTGTAAGCCTGTAAATCTGTCTGCAGTACTGAGAAAAATACCTTAGATCTCTAAACAGTTACTGGGTAGTATAGAGTTCATAGAAGGACACACATACACACACACACGTGCACACACAATAGAGTCTCCCAGAAATGGGTGGTATGATGCATACTTATTTTTTTAAAGAATTCACTATGTCATAATTACTAAGCAAGGACCTGCCTATCTGGAAATGATTGTGATTTGTTCTTTCTATCACAGCATGTAAAATCTGCTATAGCTCACCAGGAAATCACCAATCTACATACAAGCACAAATAAGATATGTCATAGTTGAGATATCAAAATATTCATTTCCCTAGTTAAACCAGTAGCTCCAAAATCATTGGTGGAATTCACAAAAGTAACAAGTAACAAAAGTGTTGGGGTCTCATCTTAGATCTTTGGGCACAGATTCTGTGTGCAGATGAAACTGAGGCTGAAGAAGTATCCAGTGTGTCATTGGCCTTCCCTCAGTGAAAAGTAAATGAGCTCCGACTACACATTTTAATTACATATTTGTTAGAGTGGTTGACATACAAAACACCAACAATACTCCATGCTGGCGAGGATGGGTAGCAACAGGATGTGTTACTAATGAGATTGCAAAAACGGTACAACTATTTGGGAAGACAACTTTGCACATTTGTACAAAATTCCTGATTATGTTCGTTGGTGTTTGCCCAAAGGAGTTGAAAACTTAAGTCTACATAAAAACCTGCACATAGATATTTAAAACAACTTTATTGATAAATTGCCAACACTTGGAATCTACCAAGATGTCTTTAATAGGTCAGTGGGGAAATAAAGTTTGGTATATCTAAGCAATGGAATATTATTCAACACCAAAAAGCCATGAGCTATCAAGCCATGAAAAGACGCAGAGGAACATAAGTACATATTACTAAATGAAAGAAGCCAATTAGAAAAGGTTACATACTATGCGATTCCAGGTACAGAACATTCCGGAAAAGGCCAAAAGTATGGAGGCAGGAAAAAGATCAAGGGTTGCCAGAGGTTGTAAGGAGGAAGGGATGATTAGGCAGATTTTTAGGGCAGTGAAACTATTCTTTATGATACTGTAACGGTGGATAAGCATGGCATTATATATCCGTCCATATGCAGAAAATGTACAGCAACAAGAGTGAACCCTAATGTCAGCTGTGGGCATTAGGTAATCATAATGTAGCCAGGTTTGGCTCATTGGTTGGGACAAGTGTATCACACCAATGCAAAGTGTGATTCTGTAATCTTGAAACTGCTA
>NW_016107507.1:3329274-3335737 GCF_001604975.1 Cebus imitator | reverse complement strand
TTTTAAATCTGTTTTAGTTCTTTGTAGATTCTGGGTATTAGTCCTTTGTCAGATGGGTAGATTGCAAAAATTTTTTCCCATTCTGTTGGTTGCCAGTTCTCTCTAATGATTGCTTCCTTTGCTGTACAGAAGCTCTGGAGTTTAATTAGATCCCATTTGTCTATTTTGGCTTTTGTTGCCATTGCTTGTGGTGTTTTAGCTATGACGTCCTTGCCTATGCCTATGTCCTGAATGGTTTTGCCTACGTTTTCTTCTAGGGTTTTTATGGTGTTAGGTCTTATGTTTAGATCTTTAATTCATTTGGAGTTAATTTTAGTGTAAGGTGTCAGGAAGGGGTCCAGTTTCTGCTTTCTGAACATGGCTAGCCAGTTTTCCCAACACCATTTATTAAACAGGAAATCATTTCCCCATTGCTTGTTTTTGTCAGGTTTGTCAAAGATCAGATGATTGTAGTTGTGTGGTGGTGCTTCTGAGTCTTCTGTTCTGTTCCATTGGTATATGTCTCTGTTTTGGTACCAGTACCATGCTGTTTTGATTACTGTGGCCTTGTAGTATGGTTTCAAGTCAGGCAGCATGATGCCTCCTGCTTTTTTGCTTAGGATTGTTTTGGCCATGGGGGCTCTCTTTTGGTCCCATATGAAGTTTGAAGTGGTTTTTTCCAGTTCTGTGAAGAAGGTCCTTGGTAGCTTGATGGGGATAGCGTTGAATCTATAAATTACGTGGGGCAGTATGGCCATTTTCACGATGTTCATTCTTCCCAGCCGTGAGCATGAAATGAAATGTTTTTCCATCTGTTTGTGTCCTCTCTTATTTCACTGAGCAGTGGTTTGTAGTTTTCCTTGAAGAGGTCTTTTACATCCTTTGTTAGTTGTATTCCAAGGTATTTTATTCTTTTTAGCAGTTGTGAATGGGAGTTCACTTTTGATTTTGCTCTCCTTTTATCTGTTATTGGTGTATAGGAATGCTTGTGATTTCTGCATATTGATTTTGTATCCTGAGACTGTTGAAGTTGCTTATCAATTTCAGGAGATTTTGGGCTAAGACGATGGAGTCTTCTAAATATACAGTCTGTCATCTGCAAATAGAGACAACTTGGCTTCCTCTTTTCCTAATTGAATACCCTTTATTTCTTTTTCTTGCCTAATTGCTCTGGCTAGAACTTCCAATACTATATTGAATAGGAGTGGTGAGAGAGGGCATCCTTGTCTTTAGCCAGATTTCAACTGGAATGATTCCAGTTTTTGCCCGTTCAGTATGATATTGGCTGTGGGTTTGTCATAAATAGCTTTTGTTATTTTGTGATACATTCCATCGATACCTAGTTTATGGAGGGTTTTTAGCATAAAGATAAAGGGCTGTTGAATTTTATCAAAAGCCTTCTCTGCATCTATTGAGATAATCATGTGATTTTCGTCTTTGGTTCTGTTTGTGATGAATTACATTTATAGACTTGTGTATGTTGAACCAGCCTTGCATCCCCGGGATGAAGCCTACTTGATCATGATGAATTAGCTTTTTGATTTGCTGTTGCATTCTGTTTGCATCTATGTTCATCATGGATACTGGCCTGAAGTTTTCTTTTTTTGTTGCATCTCTGCCTGGTTTTGGTGTTAGGATGATGTTGGTCTCATAAAATGAGTTGGGGAAGATTCCTTCTTTTTGGATTGTTTGGAATAGTTTCATAAGGAATGGTACCAGCTCCTCTTTGTACGTCTGGGAGAATTCGGCTGTGAACCCATCTGGACCTGGGCTTTTTTCAGTTGGTAGGCTATTAATTGCTGCCTCAACTTCAGCCCTTGTTTTTGGTCTATTCAGGGTTTCAGCTTCTTCCTGGTTTAGTTTTGGGAGAGTGCAAGTGTCCAGGAATTTATCCATTTCTTCCAAATTTACTGGTTTGTGTGCATAGAGTTGTTCGTAGTAATCTCTGATGGTGGTTTGTGTTTCTGTGGAATCGGTGGTGATGTCCCCTTTATCATCTTTATTGTATCTATTTGATTCTTCTCTCTTTTTTTCTTTATTAGTCTGGCTAGTGTTCTATCTATTTTGTTGATCTTTTCAAAAAACCAGCTCCTGGATTTGTTGATTTTTTCGAAGGGTTTTTTGTTCCTCTATCTCCTTCAGTTCTGCTCTCATCTTAGTTATTTCTTATCTTCTGCTAACTTTTGAGTTTGTTGATCTTGCTCCTCTGACTCTTTCAATTTTGATGATAGAGTGGCGATTTTAGACCTTTCTTTGCTCCTTATGTGGGCATTTATTGCTATGAATTTCCCTCTAGACACCGCTTTAAATGTGTCCCAGAGATTATGGTATGTTGTGTCTTTGTTCTCGTTGGTTTTATTTCTGCCTTCATTTCATTGTTTATCCAGTTGACATTCAGGTGCCAGTTGTTCATTTTCCATGAAGTTGTGCAGTTTTGAGTTAGTTTCTTAATCCTGAGTTCCAATTTGATTGTACTGTGGTCTGAGAGACTGTTATGATTTCCATTCTTTTGCATTTGCAAAAGTGATTTACTTCCAATTATGTGGTCGGTTTTAGAGTAAGTGTGATGTGGTGCTGAGAAGAGTGTATATTCTGTGGATTTGGGGTGGAGAGTTCTGTAAATGTCTATTAAGTTTCCTTGGTCCGGATCTGAGTTCAAGTCCTGAATTTCCTTGTTGATTTTCTGTCTTGTTGATCTGTCTAATATTTACAGTGGAGTGTTAAAGTCTCTCACTATTATTGTGTAGGAGTCTAAGTCTCTTTGTAGGTCATTAAGAACTTGCTTTATGTATCTGGGTGCTCCTGTATTGGCTTCATATTATATATTTAGAATAGTTAGCTCTTCTTGTTGTATTGGTCCTTTTACCATTATATAATGCCCTTCTTTGTCTTTTTTGATTTTTGTTGGTTTAAAGTCCGTTTTATCAGAGACTAGGATTGTCACCCCTGCTTTTTTTTGCTCTGCATTTGCTTGGTAAATCTTCTCCTGTCCCTTTATTTTGAGTCTGTGTGTGTCTTTGCACATGAGATGGGTCTCTTGAATACAGCACACTGATGGTTCTTGACTTTTTATCCAGTTTGCCAGTCTGTGTCTTTTGATTGGGGCATTTAGTCCATCTACATTTAATGTTAATATTGTTATGTGTGAATTTGACCCTGCCATTTTATTACTGGTTGGTTGTTTTGCCCTTTGGTTGGCGTAATTTCTTTGTTGCATCATTGTACCATTTGGTTCTTTTTTTGCAGTGACTGGTACTGGTTTTTCCTTTCTGTGTTTAGTGCTTCCTTTAGGAGCTCTTGTAGGGCAGGTCTGGTGTGACAAAATCTCTCAGCAATTGCTTCTCCATAAAGGATTTTATTTTTCCATCACTTATCAAGCTTAGTTTGGCTGGATATTAAATTCTGGGTTGAAAGTTCTTTTCTTTAAGGATTTTGAATATTGGCCCCCACTCTCTTCTGGCTTGTAGGGTTTCTGCCAGGAGATCTGCTATGAATCTGATCTGCTTCCATTTGTGGGTGACCCGACCTTTCTCTCTGGCTGCCCATAGTATTTTTTCCTTTGTTTCAACCCTGGTGAATCTGACAATTATATGCCTTCTGGTTGCTCTTCTAGAGGAATATCTTTGTGGTGTTCTCTGTATTTCCTGTATATTTGAATACTGGCCTGCCTTGCTAGGTTGGGGAAGTTTTCCTGGATAATATCCTGAAGAGTGTTTTCCAGCTTGGATTTATTGTCCCTGTCATCTTCTGGTACACTGATCAAGCGTAGATTAGGTCTCTTCACATAATCCCATATTTCTTGAAGGGTTTGTTCATTTATTTTCACTCTTTGTTCTCTTTTCTTGCCTTCTCATTTTATTTCATTGAGATGGTCTTAAATCTCTGATATCCTTTCTTTTGCTTGATCTATTCGGCTATTGAAACTTGTGTATGCTTCTCAAAGTTCTTGTGCTGTGTTTTTCAGCTCCATCAAGTTGTTTGTGTTCTTTTCTAAGCTGGTTATTCTAGTTAGCATTTCTTCTAACCTTTTTTCAGGGTTTTCAGTCTCTTTGCATTGGGGTAGAACTTGTTCCTTTAACTCAGAGAAGTTTATTATTACCCACCTTCTGAAGCCTGCCTCTGTCAATTTGTCAAATTCGTTCTCCATCCAGCTTTGTTTCCTTGCTGGTGAGGAGTTGTGATCTCGTGTTGGGGGAGAGGCATTCTGGTTTTTAATGATTTCATTCTTGGCGCTGGTTTCTTCCCGTCTCGTTGGATTTATATAATTTTGATCTCAGGTAGCTGCTTGGGGAGGCAGCCTTTCCTTGGTCTGCCTGCAGAGGCGCTGCTGGGCTGCCACGGATTCAGTGGAGCTGCTGTGTCTTTTATTTACTCAGGAAAATTAGGCTGGCTTCTGCACTGGTGGCTTCCCTTCCCCGCACCAAGCTCAATCGTTCCTGGTCGCTCTCTAACTGATGTTCTGGGTGCGAAACTCTGGAGTGAGAGTTTTTTAGCCTGCTGGGCTTTGTGCGGGGCGCAGGGGAATGACCCGTTGTGCCGTATGGGCTGTTACCCTGTTTTCAGTTCCCCTTCTTTCTGGCAGGCTGGTAGCTCCGTCCAGCTGGCCAGTGCTTCCGCCTAGATCCGTGCTGACAGCCCTGGTGCCCGCCAAAGTTGCTGTTCTGCCCTGTTCAGGCAGCTCGCTGAGGCACTGTATCTGAACTGAAGTCCCAGATGGGGAGCCTCACTTGCCTTCTTAACTCAATATTTATATTGTTAGATTTAATTCATGTTGGCATAGTTCAGTTTTTAGTGCTGTATAGCATTCCATTGTCTCAATATATATTTTTGCATTCTACTGTTGATGGAAATGGACTGTTTCCAGCTGCTTGTCATGATGGATAGTGCCCTTGTGAACATTGTTTCGTGTGACCTGATGCGTCCAGGAGCCGCGTTCCAGGGAGCCTCCAGGGTAGAATCCTGCTCAAGCCTCCGCTGCTTCCAGACATGGATGCACCTGTTTATTCTCCTAGCAGTAGTGAAAGAACTGTCTTGTTGCTCCACTTTTTTTTTTTTTTTTCTTTTTTTTTTTTTTTTTCTTTTTTTTTTTTTTTTTGGTCTACTGATTATGAAACTGTATCGTATAAAGGTTTCAGTTTGCATTTCCCTGATTACTAATGAGGTTGGGTATCTTCATATTTATGGGCCAATAGGGTTTCCTCCATTGTAAAATGCTTTTTCTTGTTGTTTGCCTGTGTTTCTGTTGGGTTGCTTTTATTCTTGTTTATTCATAGGGATACTTAATATATACATTGTATGCTAGTCAGGTATATGGACTGCAAATAATAATCTCCCAATCTGTGGCTTGCATTTTTCTGTCTTCATGATGTGCTTTGGTATCAGAGCTCTTAATGTCGGATACATGAATTTTTCCCTTTATTGTCTGTACTGTTAAGTCCTATCCTGCATTTATGGATGAAATGATGTCATGTCTAAGATTTGCTTCACAATAATGCAGTAGTGTGTAAAGAAGGGTGGAAGTGCAGATGACACATGATAGGCCATGTGCTGGTTAATTTTGAAGGTGGTTGATAGATACATATGGCTCATCATACAGTTCCCTTTTTTCTTGTATATGTTTTAAAGTGTTATATGAGAAGGAGAAAAAGAAAACTTAAAGGAAGAATTCCTCCCTAGCCTGAGGTGATAAACATTTTGTCTTCTGAAAGTTTTATTTATGATTTTGCCCTTTGACTCAGCCTGGCACTGAATTTTGTTTACGGTTTGAGTAAGGGAATTCAATTTCTTGTTCACCGTGTGGAGAACCTGTTGCTTAGTGTTGTCCACTGAATACACTGTCCTCTTCTGACATGTCCGGTGTTTCCATGTGTGTGGGTCTGCTTCTGTGCTCAGTTCTGTTGAATTTCTGATTATCCTCATGCCACAGGATTACACCATTCTAATACCATAGCCTTGAAATAACTTGATATTTGGTTGGGCAAATCTGCCCATGTAATTTTTCTGCAAGAGGTCAAGACTGTTCTTCATCCTTTTCACATTTATATGCATTTGTGATCCTTGTGGAGATTTTGATTGGAATTATACCAACTCTGTAAATCAATTTGGAAAGAATAAATATCTTTATTATTGAGTGTACTAAAGAAAATGTTCAGTTTCTCTATTGATTTGAATTGTCTTGAAGATCTTTCCATAAACTTGAATTTTCTTCATTAAGCATTCATAACATCTTTCCTTAGAGATATTGCTAAGTATTTATTTTTGGGTGCTATTTCTGTGTGTGTCTTAAATTATATTTTCAAACTAATACTGTAAGTTGATTTTATCTTAACAACTTTGCTCAGTTCTTATTAATTTTTATATCTTGCTTTGGGTGATTGTGTCTTCTCTAGTATCTTTTTGATCTTTGTGATCTACTAAGCTACCTGTGACTTAGAGTATGATTTATTTTTCTCTTTTTTTTTTTTTTCCAAGACAGAGTCTTGCT
>NW_016107507.1:3325600-3327696 GCF_001604975.1 Cebus imitator | reverse complement strand
ACTGCTGTGTGTCAGAGAAGAAATTTGCAAATAAGAACATGTTGAAAAAGGTGCTAATCAGCACTAAGCAAAGAACAGAAGCTACACAGTGCAAGCAACCTGGTCCTGGTCACAGAAACACAGTGACCTCTAGGTGTAGCAACTGGCAGATACTTGGGAAGGTCCTCGTGTGGTGTTTCATTTGGACAGGAGCCTGTGGTCAGCCTGTGTTCTGACAGGTCCCCAAGGCTGACCACATTCTACCAGTCCAGACTGTGTCTGAGGGATCACCTTCCGCCCATTGACTGAGCTGGATGCAGACCTAGGAGACAGCAGGCTCAACTGGTATGGGGTGGGCACTGCTCCCTCCAGCTCTCGGGGCAGCCTGCCCAGGAGAGGGAATTCATGTTGTGAAAGTCGCTTGTGGCAAACCTGAGGGAGAAGCCCGGCTGGTCCTGGGGCTGTTGTTCTGGGCTCTGGCCATGGGGAGCTTCCCTTTCTTTGCTGTTGGTCATCACTCCATCCTGACTGAGAAGAGCTCCTGTTTTACATGAGGTCTGTGTGCCCTGCTGCTCCCCTGACTTTTCCTCAGACTAAACAGCACTACTTTATATGTCACCACAGCCCCCATCCCTGTGTCGCATTGCTCTACAGATAGTGTTGACAGTTACTTTGAAAATATACACGCTGTCTCTCCAATAACACATACCCCAGAATCTGAGAAGATGGGAAAATATCCCACTCAGAAGTTGGAGACAATATATAGAAAATGATTTTAAATGCCGGACGAGTGATCCTAAGCTGTGGAGAAGAGGTTTTCAGCCTCCAGGGAACCCAGTTGCACGCCACTCAGACCCTGAAGTCTGAATAAAGTCCACTGCAGGCTCTGGTGTGAAATCTCACTGCAGGCTCTGGTGTGAAATCTGTAGTATAACATGCCTGAGACAGTTAAGTGCTCTAGCAAAAGGATCAAAGGATAGAGGCAGGTCTTCTAGGGCAGAAAGAGTGAAAACGTGAGAGACCACATGGTAGTCCACCTGCCCCAGGCTGGGCCTGGCCGACAGCTGGACGGTGGACCCACCTGGTAGCCCTCCTGTCCTGTTGTTGTCAGGGCAGGATAGGGGCCCCTGGGGCCTCCTGCAGAGCAGTGAGCTCAGCAGGGGGAGGGACGGCCTGGGTGGGGGTGTTGGGGACTGACTAAGCCTGGGGGCTATGACCCATAAGTAGGGCCCATTATAGAAGCTGGTGATGACTTTCTTATTTTTTCCAGAGATGGTCTGATACTCTGCAGTGTGGAGTGCCATATTTAGCAATGTCCCTGTGGTCAGTGTCAGGAACATGTTTAGTTTTTTGGTACTATAATGATTTTTTAAATTTTTTTTATTTTCACGAAGTATTCAATATTATACTATTGTTGTGTTTTACTAACAAGCCTAAACATTTGATATTCCTTAAAAATGTTTTATATTAAGTTCTCACTTTGTCCTATAGCTTTGCTTACTAGACTTGCCCTTTCCTAGATTTTTACTAAAGTTTTGTTGTTGTTGTGATGAAAAACTGTTAGCTTAACAAAAAACAGGAGGACAGTGGAATGAGTGAGCGGTGGTGCACCTACTTCAGGTTACACAAATGGCAACCGGTGCTCAAGATCATTCTTTTATAAAAAAGAGATGCATCAGGCTTTTCTAAAGGTCACGTACAGCACCCTTGAACTTGTTTTTATATTTTCTCACCTCTATATATGGAATAATTAATACATTCCTTTGATTTTTAAATTAAATGCTATATTGTACATAGTATTCTGCACTTCGTCTTTTTTCGATGCATCCTTGTTCATCTTAATGAGTTTTTATCTTTAAAGCTAACACAGATGACGTTGATGTTAAGCCCCGGAGGCTGACGGAATAGAGGGCACCACGGGGAAGTCAGGTCATTGCTCCCGTTGAGTAAGGCCACTCACCTTGCCCTTCTGTTCTAGAATTCCCAAGTAGAAAATTGGATTCTCCTGCTGGTGCTGGGGGTTTTGCTTTCAGTGTCTGCTCTGCGACCTTTCGCTCCGTTTTCAGTGAGTTCGTGGTAGTTAGTATGGTACAGGAAGTGACACAGACTGCCTGATA
>NW_016107507.1:3298304-3323520 GCF_001604975.1 Cebus imitator | reverse complement strand
TTTCTCATCGTTCTGAAAGAACTTTTTACTATTTAAAAACCGTTTTTAAAGTTATGAAATATTTTGAAATATAGTAAATTGTTTTGGCCTTTTCTGCTTTCACTTCTTGTCTTCAGTCTGCGTACTTTTTTTTGATGAAAGCCCACCTCTTTAGTAAGTGTGCAAAGAAGACCGTGAGAACCCGGTGGTGTGATCTCCACTCCAGAGCCCCATGTCCCTTCTGAGAAAGATGCCTCTTGTCGTAGAGGAGACACACAGTGCTCTGCTCAGCTGTACCTGGGCACTGGTTTAGACGAAGGCCTGCAATCCGCAGAGGCAGACCCTGGGTTAAGAGGTGCTTCTGCAGCCTTCAGAAAATGCAGACAAATTGATTCACTTATTGGACTGCCTCAATAGAGTAGTGACTTGCTCTGTGGATTCACAGAAGATTATTTGAGGTCAATGATTGGAATGTGATTTTAGGAAATATTCTTTCCTTGAAATTCTTTGGTTTTATGCTGTAATGTAGTTTGTTTGCTTTAAAGTAAAGTTTGTGCTTTCAAGGAAGATTTTAGGATGTAATGGCCAAAAGTAGAAAAACAAAAATGATCATCTTCACTTGAATATGGCTGCTACTTGAGTCTAGACTTTCATTTTTATTATTCCAAAGTTAGGTATGTCAGGTCACCCACAAGACATTATACACTAGATGTTTTACATGGACGTAAATTATATTGTTTAGACTTGAATAGATTTTATAATATTCTTTGGGCCAAACTGGCTATCACAATCACCTGTGAACAGTTTTTAAAAATAATAATGAGTTTGATTGCACACGTGGAGGTGCAGATCTAGCTGACATACTGTTTAATTAGGAACACCTCCTGTGTTGTCTGTGCCATGAGTGTGTGTGTGTGTGTGTGCCATGTATGCACGTGAGCGTTGTGCTTGTATGCACACCTGTGTGTATCTCTACCTGTGTGTGAGAACTTGATTGTACACACACACCCCTAAAGAGGCATGGATCTCTGGCCTTATTGTTCAGCCAGGAATGTGTTGCGTGCACGTGTGTCTGTGTATGCATGTTGCATGCAAGTGTGAGGTGCCTGTGACTGCACACATGCCAGTCTCATTATTCCTAGCTTCTTGTATAGCAGTTATCTTCGTTTGGTACCAAAGTGGAAGCTGTGCCAAGGTTTTTTCTTGGTGTGAGGTAGGATCAAAGGGCTGTGGTGTTTTAGAGCTTGTGAGCTGAGGGCCCTTGGAAGACAGGAACTTTAGACGAACTGTAATCTGTAAGCTTCCTGGTCCTTCTCTGGGGGGAGTCAATAACAATCTGTGCTTCACTCCCAGCCTCTGTGGCCTGTGCTTGGCTCTCAGGAGGCTGGACCAAGGACAGTGTTTGGACTCATGGTCTCACCCTGTCCGGTATTGGCTTAGAGACCCTCTTGTGCAACTGCACTCTAGCCTGAGTGACAGAGCGAGACCCCATCTCAAAAAAAAAAAAAATGTATTGTTTTCTTCACTGTAAAATAGCAATTTGTAATGGTTTTTGAGAAGTGGGACCCATGGCGGTGTCGATGTCTGAGCCAGGTGAGGGTGAGACCCCTGGCGCCATGCGCTGGCCCCCAGGATCCCCTGGGAAACTCATTCTGTTCACAGCTGTGTGATTCTTTTCTCTCTGTGTTGGTGAAGCAGCCAGACCCGGTCCGTTTGGAATGCCTGGGATGGTGCCGCCGCACGTTCCTCCTCAGATGCTCAACATTCCGCAGACCTCTCTGCAAGCAAAGCCCGTGGTAAGGCGTGCCCTGCGTCGGGTGGGGTGGCGGGCCTGAGACACGGTGCGTGCATTCGATTTTGACAAATGCTAAAATAAGTTCCTAACCTCTTGAACTGATATGTGAACTAGATGCCAGTGTCTGTTGACATAACAATGAGTCAGGAAACGTCAGGCCGGGCCTGAGTCTGGTCCTGCCTGCCACATGCGCATGTGACCTGTGCCCTTCCCTTCAGGCCCCACAGGTGCCCAGCCCAGGGGGTGCCCCGGGCCAGGGTCCATACCCGTACAGCCTCTCTGAGCCAGCAGCTCTCACTTTGGACACGAGCGGGAAGAATCTGACGGAGCAGAACAGCTACAGCAACATTCCTCACGAAGGGAAACACACGCCCTTGTATGAGCGGTCGTCGCCCATCAACCCGGCCCAGAGCGGCAGCCCCAACCACGTGGATTCCGCCTACTTCCCTGGCTCTTCTACATCGTCATCTTCCGACAACGACGAGGGCAGTGGAGGGACGACAAAGTGAGTGGTGGCAGGTTGCTGGGTCCTTCCTGGCGGGTAGTGACCTGGGGAAGCTGCCTTCCGGCCTGCCGGCCCCGCAGGTGTTTTGCTCAAAGATGTAGTTTGCTGCAGGTAGGTGATGGTCAGGCTGTTCTCAGACGGGGGCTCCTTGGACAGAGAAGAAAGAGGAAGAGTAGGTATGTTCTTTGACGTTTCCATGACTTAAAATCTGCACCATCCCAGCCCCATGGCCTGGAGCTGCAGGAAACTTTTCTGGGGAGGAGTTTGACAAGAACTGGTTTGTGTGATGACCAAAACGTGGGGGCGTTTGTCCCATGTGGTGCCACTCACACACACCACAGCAACCCCCTGCCGTCCCGCAAAAGCATCAATCTCCTGGCTCCTGGATCAAGGGAACTCTCAATTTCCTCTCCTTTTAAACTCAGCAGCGCACAGGACACTTTTGAAATATCACTGTTTGCCCAAACACCCTCGTGGGCTGCTTCGTCGCCGGCTGGTGGTGTTTTTTTCTTGGAGTATTTTTCTTACTGTTTTTTGTTGCATAGTTGATTTCCCTGATTCGTGGTTGGTTCATATTTGGTTAAGTCTGTTTTAAATTTGTGCTTGTTGTTTCTTTCGCCTTTTTATGTTTCATTCTGGGAGGCAGAGGTGGGGAGATCACGAAGGAAAGAAAGAAAGAAAGAAAGAAAGAAAGAAAGAAAGAAAGAAAGAAAGAAAGAAAGAAAGAAAGAAAGAAAGAAAGAAATGTCTTTAAGTCAGTGTCTCCTTTTCCTTAGTGTGAACTCTACTTACAGGGTGGATAACCAGGGCTGGTTGATGTTACATCTGCTTCTGATGTAAGAAGTCTAAGAAATGTAGTTGTCAGTTTCCATGCAAGTTCTTACCTGGTGTGTCACCTGAAGCAAATGATCTTTCCTCTCTGTCCCTTGTCCATCTGTAAAATGGGAATGGATATCTGTTGACTCAGGGCAGAGGTTACTGAAGGGCTCACTGCCACCCAACGATGCACTCCCTCTTTATGGCAGAGAAATGTAAAATTAATAAATGTTTATTTGCTGTACATGCAGAGAAGTATAAAATTAATAAATTATTATTTGCTGTATATGCAGTGCTAAGACTCTAAAATGAAGAGTTGCAACTGAATATTCAAACTTTTAAGTTAACCTCTAGCAAGATAATATATTGAGTACCCATTGAATCAGAACCTCTGGGTTGGGGCCCCAAAATTTGCATTTTAATTAAGCATCTCAGTCAGCCTTTAGCACACTGCAGTTTGAGAACTACTAGATGGTCTTAGCAGCCCTCACATGCTAGAATTCTAAGGCACGTGAATTTTGTTGTAAAATATGACTCATGTCAGCAAGATCGAAGTGTCTGTACAGTATAGTTGTCATCGTAGTAAGAGATGTTCTTTCTGAACTCTGAAACATAGGTAAGAAGTAAGACAAAAAGCAAAAGAAGTCAGCCTTATGAGTCCAGCAGTTCAGTGCTAGTGATGGAGATGTGGAAACCAGGTTGAGTTGCTGACTTGGGGACGTGGGTGGTGACCGGGACACATCTCAGTTGAGATGCTTGTTCCTCCAGCGTGGAGGGATTGAGAAGAATGCAAGTTGCCCATCTAATTTGGCAAGTTGTCTTTGTTAGGATGAGCTGAACTTGGAGCAAGTAGGAATGCCTGAGCATGTCCTGTCTTTTCTGTGTATGAATCTCCTACCTGTCTCTAAGGGTTCTGGTCAGGTTTTTGGAGCTCTGAGCATCTGGCCTCCCTGGAACCTCTTGCAATATTGCCTTTATCCCCGATACAGCATCTTTACTGTTTTCTGGAGGTGCATCTTGTTTCTCCACTGGAATTTGACCTGCTCAGAGTCTAGTGTTTTGCCATCCTTGTGGTATGGAGTGTCGTGAAGAATGCAGGGTACAGCCTATCATCAGAAGATTGGATTCAAGCTGTGTGACTTAGCAGAAACTTCATTTCCTTGAATCTGCTTCCACTTTTATTATCATGTATGCGCAGTGCATCTGTAAAATGGGACCGAATGTCTGTCAGCCGAGGGCAGAGGTTACTGAAGGGCTGACTGCCACCCAGGGATGCACGCCCTGTTTATGGCATGGTAGACTTGAGATGAACGAAGGCAGAGGAGACAAGGGTGCTTGTTCCTGAAAGCTTTGGGGTCAGAAACTAGCATTTGACTTGGGGTGAAACCCTTGATCACAGGAATCTTGCAGGTGCAGGGGAGTGACTTGGATTTTGTGTCCACTGTGCCAAGTAGGGACAGTTTTCATGGTTTTCAGCAAGGGTTCTAGTGTGTTGAATTGGTTTTATGTGTAGTGTATAACGGCACTGCTTAAGCTGTGCATACGAGAACAATGAATTGCTATCATAGTTTACCAAAAAAGTCCCTACTTTTTTACCTTTTGTTTTGAATTCAATTTGGACCCTGGAACCTATGTTGCTTTTTCAGGATGGTCCTAAGGGAACAGAAATTACTCATCCTCTTAGCCAAGAAATACCTGGGCATTCATTTATTAGTCAACAGGGCAGAGGACAGGAGTGATGATGTCTTTGCCCATAGCTTGCATTGTGGAGGACAGTATATAAGCATTGAACGAGGAAACCCTGGTGAGTTCGTGAAGAAGACATGCAGAGAGTGAGGAGTGGGGAACTGGGAGCCCCAGAGCAGAGGGGCGCTGCAAGACTGGGAGAAAGGAGTAAACCAGCTGATAGGCTGGGGTGTGAGGACCAGAAGGGCTGGGCCGTGCAGAGCTGGATGTATTCCAAGTGCCAGGGGAAACATCTAGAACAAACTTCTTCATCCCATGGTGTACGGGCCTCATGCAGCTCAGGATAGTGGCCCAACCCAAATTTGTAAACTTTCTTAAAACGGTATGAGATTTTTTTTCCAATTTTTTTTTAAGCTCATTAGCTATTGTTAGTGTCTTTTATGTGTGGCCCAAGCCAATTATTCTTCTTCCACTGTGGCCCAAGGATGCCAAAAGATTGGACATCCTTGATCCAGAGGATACTTAGAATGATCCTGGGCTGGAGAGATCCTGGTGTTTCTTTGGTGTTGAGGTTACTCCCACCTTGATGCTATTTGCCCTTGGGATGGTGGGTCTCCAGACAGTCAGACCATTCAGCTGGTGGAAACAGTTCAACTCCAGAACTCTGGTCTTAAAATATATTGATGGTATAAAGGAGATATATATATATATATATATATATATATATATATATATACATATATATATTTTTTTTTTTTTTTTTTTTAATTTTTTTGAGACAGAATTTTGCTCTCGTTGCATAGGCTGGAGTGCAATGACGTGATCTAGGCTCACTGCAACCTCCGCCTCTTGGGTTCAAATAATTCTCCTGCCTCAGCCTCCCGAGTAGCTGGGATTATAGTTGCCCACCACCATGCCCAGCTAATTTTTTGTATTTTTAGAAGAGACGGCGTTTCACCATGTTGGCCAGTCTGTTCTTGAACTCCTGACCTCAGGTGATCTGCCTGCCTCAGCCTCCCAAAAGTGCTGGGATTACAGGTGTGAGTGACCATGCCTGGCCAGAAATGTTTATAATTTCTAGTCTATAAAATAGCGGAGGTGATTGGCCTTGTAGATGCGTAGCAAGATGTGTCCCCACCTGCTGCGCTCTCCCTCTTATTGTCCAGCCCTAGCTTCTCCTATCTTCCCTAGTGCACATTTAGTGATACCACAAGTTAGGAATAATGTGGGACACCTTGCAAAATAAACGGCCTAGGTTCCCCAACAATAAATCAGTGGCACTCTTTTAAAGGGTGGTAGTGATGGGCGATGGGGATTGTTACAGAACAAAAGAGACAACAAAAATAGAAAAAAGCTTCCTATTAATGAAAAAGGTAAGTGATTTTCTAAAATTATTCTTATTTTTTTAGGGACAGGGTCTTACTGTTTCAGCCAGGCTGGAGTGGCACCATCATAGCTCACTGCAGCCACGATCATTTGGGCTCAAATGATCCTCACACATCAGTCTCCTGAGAGTCTGAGACTAAAGGCATGTTCCACCATGCCCAGCTAACCTGTATTATTTGTAGTTATGGGGTCTCACTGTATTGCCCAGGCTGGTTTCAAACTTCTGGCCTCAAGCAATCCTCCTACCTCTGCCCTGCAAAGTGGCGGGATTACAGGCATGAGCCACTGTGTGCAGCTGATGGCAACTGTTATAAATGGAAATAGATACAAATGTGCTGGGTGTGGTACTGTACACTTGTAGTCCCAGCTACTCGGGAGGTTGAGGCGGGAGGATCATTTGAGCCCAGGAGGTGAAGGCTGCAATGAGCTATGTTCATACCTGTGATTGGCCAGTGCACTTTCGCCTGGGCAATGTGGTGAGATCTCATCTCTTAAAATAAGATATAAGCATGCAATTCACATAGGAAGCAGCCATCAATAAACATAAAAAGTTGTTCACCGTCACTAACAAAATCAAAGTTACACAACTTAGAACTAAGATGCCTTTTACAAAAGGCTATAAAATTGTCAAACATTTATCTTTAAAGATATATTGTCGTGGGGGGTTATGGGTGGAATTATCCTGACCGCCACTTCTGAGCATCGGTGGATGTTGGCATGACTTGTGGATGTCTGAGAGCTGCGTGTGTGCTGGTGCTCTTTGTGGAGATTTACTCTGTGCCTGTAGGAAGATGGGTGTGGGGTGTGCTTTGTAGCAACATTGGAGGAACAGATGTGTGTGCCCCCATGCTTTCATCAGGGTTCATCGAACAGGAACCTCACACTGTACAGAGAACATGGTCTTGTGACCCCCAAGTTCACGGGAAGCACCCACACAGATGGCAGCAGATTAGGAAATGCTCTCAGCCAGTCCTCAAGCCTTCATCTGGGTAGGCTTGGCAGCCCTGAGCTTTGTCTCTTCTTTTCATTGTATTTCTTTAATACCTTATTCAGCATTTTGGTTTCTTCAGTTGGGTGAGTTGTTCAGTGTCCTTGTACTGTATGGTTCTCCCATACTGTTGGAATAGAAGGTATGGGCTGTGTTACTCTTTTGAAATAGAAGTTTCTCTTTAGAATTTTTGGAAAATCTGTTAGAGGAGGAGTTCTTAGAATATGAGAAGACTTCTTGTCACATAGTTGTGTGTGCCTGATGTATTTTTCCAACAAAATTGAAGGTGAACCTGTTGGAAGCTCAGTTCTAAGTTTAATTGGCTACTTTGCAGAGACGTAACACTCTCTTTCTAGCATGTCCCTTGGAAGCCAATAGGCTGGTGTCTTGTGTGGTGATCAGGACTGGCAGTTATTCTAGGCCTAAAACAGTTTGGCAATAAAATAAGAAAAAGGGGCCACACACGGTGGCTCATGCTTTAATCCCTGTACTTTGAGAGGCTGAGGCAGGGGGATTCCATGAAGCCAGCCTGAGCAACATAAAATTTCAAAATTAGCCTGATATGGTGGCGTGTGGCTGTGGGTCCAGCAACGTGGTTGGCTGAGATGGCAGGATCACTTGAGCCGGGGAGTTTGAGGCTGTAGTGAGCCATGATGACATTACTGCAGTCCAGCTGGGCAACAGAGCGAGTCCCTGTCTCTTAAAAGAAAAAAGGAAAGAAAGAAAAGAAATGAAACGTGTGGCTTTCTAAGTAATTTCTCCTCCACTTTCTTTTGTTAGAACAGTACCATACACTTGCTTTTATTCAGCATACACTTGCTTTTATTCTTGGTTAAAATTTTAAAAATTAAGATGACATTCTTTTCTTTTTCCCTTTGTGGTACCTGTCAGATCTTTATAATCTTGTTTCAGTTGAATTAAGAATTACAGTTGAGGGCCGGGCATGGTGGCTCATGTCTGTAATCTCAGCACTTTGGGAGGCCAAGGCAGGTGGATCACAAGGTCAGGAGATCAAGACCATCCTGGCCAACACGGTGAAACCCCGTCTCTACTAAAAATACAAGAAATTAGCCGGGCATGGCAGCATGGGCCTGTAATCCCAGCTACTTGGGATGCTGATGTAGGAGAATTGCTTGAATCTGGGAGGCGGAGATTGCAGTGAGCTGAGATCGTGCCATTGCATTCCAGCTTAGGTGATAAGAGGGAAACTCCATCACAAAAACAAAATAAAACAAAGCAAAACAATTACAGTTGGCTGGGCGCCACGGCCCATGCCTGTAATTTTAGCACTTACAGAACCCGAGGTGGGCGAATCACTTGAGAACAGAGGTTTGAGACCAACATGGTGAAACCCTTTCTCTATCAAAAAATACAAAAATTAGCTAGACATGGTGGTGTGTGCTTGTACCCGGGAGGTGGAGGTTGTAGTGAGCCAAGATCGTGCCACTGCACTCCATCCTGGGCAACAGAGTGAGATCCTGTTTCCAAAAAACAAACAAACAAAAACAGGAAAAAACACCCAATTACAACTGAATCCTTGTGGGAGTGTTTATTTTATGTTATTTTCATAGATTTATTTGGACTTGTAGAATCTGAATCAAATCTGAGGTTGCTGTATTAACATTTTTAATTCTTTGTTTTTATATCTTTTTTGTAATTATCATCTTGATACCAAGTTATATAGAATTCAAACACTGGAAAATACAGTATAGGGAATACCCCATGATCCTACTTCTAGAGAGGTAATTATATTTGAAACATTGGTGAATATTCAAGCACCTTATTTTCCTCTGCATCTGCTAAAATAAGATTTTTACAATAATTTTTACAGTTAAATATATTTATGTAAGTATGTATTCTTATTTGTGCATGTAAGTATAAATATGTATATGTACCTAATACCTAATATTTAATAAGATCTGTATATGTCCACTTTATTGGTTTAATGTTTGTGGATAAAATTACTGACATTTTTAAATGGATATGTAAAAGTCCTTGTTCAGTTAGAAGACTTAATTTTTTTCCACCTTGTGACTTCGTATAAATTTGTTTCATTTTCTTGAGAATTTACATATGTATCTTAAGAGGAGAGAAGGCCCTATGGAACAGAATATCTCCACATTTATTATTTATTTTGACATGTATTGTTATGGAGGCATCTCTTGCATAAGTCTTGTGTTCCCCTCCCCTGTTAATTTTTTTTGCTAATGACCTGTACTCCCTGGACCAAATCTGGACTGTGAAAGATGAACCGCAGGAAGACAGGCTGCTTGGTGTCAGCATGCACTGTAAGCAGCATTGATCGCCAGCTGTTGGCAAGAACCAAGATCAGAGTCTCTTGGTTGGTATTTCTAGGTGGTGGTGTGACCTGAAGCTTGTGGAACCTCAGAGCATTCAAATGTGTGTGGCAGGTTTGCTGAGTTAGTTTGTGAATTAAGTCAGCTGATGTATAGGCTCAGTGAATGGTAGCTATCACTACTTTTTAAAAATTAACTATTGGTATGCTGGAAAACCAGAACACTGATTTGGTTTTTAGTGTGAAAGAGCTAAAGAATTTTATTTGGCTTCCCTTGACCTGGTATCCCAGGAAGTATGCGCCTGATCTGCCTCTTTTGCTTGAAGATGGTGTTGAGTGTTTTTCTTGTCCTTTAAGTCCTTTTCAACTCCATTTCCAAAAAAACTTTCTGTTTCACAAAGAGAATTTCATTGTGTCCTGCTCCAGGATACTGAGATATGGGTAGGTAGGTAGGCTTGTGGCTGAAGGACTGGCTTCACTGTAGCTGTAGGTTTTTCTTTCAGATTGTTACGCTCTTGTTCCAGACAAGATATCTGCTTTATATTTATGTTTTGACTTTTTAACACATGGTGCCATTTCTAATACCTTCTCATAAAAGTGATTCTGAATTTTATGTGTTGACAAAAATTAATTACGATCTATATCATTACGTTGTGTTCTAGTCATCCACTGATCTATGTTGACATTTTGTATTGATCTTGTCAAGACAGATGTGTTGACACAGTGAGGTGTCTCTAAACCCTCACTTGTGGGCTGCAAGGGGACAGCTACATGACCAGTTGGGGCTTCTTGGTCACACACTCTTCTTATGACAGCGAGAAGTCCTGACAAGCCTGTGAAAGAAGTTTGAGCCATCATCTGACTGCCACATGGAAAAGTGTTTCTGACCTTTTAAACTCACCCATTGTGTGAAGGAAAAAAAACCTGAATGTGTGATGTTATCTTAATTAGGGGCATGAGGAGACTAGACCTATTGGGTGTCTGTCTGTGACTTTTGTAGCTTCGCTGGTCAGGGCACCCAGATACTGGTGCTTCTGTAGGGAGATAGCACTGGGCAGGGCCAGGCCCTGCAGGAGAACTTTTGAGCATGTGTCCAACCAGGCTGAGGCCTCCTGCTTCCCTGCACCAGCAGGGCCCAGACCCTCCTGGCTGTCTATTCTTAGCCCTGTTGAGTTGAGGAGTAGATAGTAATGAAAAATTTATATATGCCAGATAGTTCTGCTGTGAATTTGATCTTTTCTTTTCTACATTTAATGATTTGTTTTCTTTCCTTTTGGTTTTATTTGCCTTTGCTCTTTGTTGACACAGGAGTCAGCTTTTACTTAGCGTTCTTTCTTTTCTGCTCCATAAAGGAAAACCCTGCACCCTGACAGGCAGAACATGAGTGACATGACATACCCTGGTGTACTTGGTGTAAGCGAACACCAGTGCATTTCCATTCTAGCCTCACCAACTTGCTGAAAGGTGTAGAAAATAAGTCATTCAGTGACTAGAATAGTTTGCTATCTTCCCAGGCTATCGTACAGAAGAACCTCCAAACATTCCTAGTGAAGTGAGGCCCTGGCATTCCTCTCTGACAGCCTGTAAATACGCCGTCCTGTAGTGCTGGGCTTCCCCAGCTGCCGAGCTGACTTGCCAGAGTCACCCTTTCTGTTGGTTGCGTGCTGCATTCTCCCTATGTGTGAAACCGTCTGTAGGCTCAGTTCGTCTCTGCTGTGGTAGCAGGTGCCAATACTTTGAAATAATGCGTCTGGGTTTGAATCCAGCTACTTCATTTGTGACTGTGGGTAGATTCCTCCTCTCTGAGCCTGGATTTTATCATTTTATCATTAGAGATTTATAGTGCGGGGGTGGGTATGAGGTTGTGAGAGCACCGCAGGCTTCCTGCACAGTGCCCACGTCACTGACTCCACTTCCCTGTAGCTGATGCCTGTCTCAGTGCATCTCAGCGCAGTGTGAGTCAGTGAAATGTCTGGTTTATGTACATGGTTCCAAGTGTCAGTTTAAGGTATTATTAGTGGTATAAAATGAAACAAATATATATAGAAGTATTCTAAAATTTTATCCATCTGTTCTTCAAAGCAAGGCTTTTGTCATATATTCAAATTCTTTTTCAAATTGTAAAGTAATATCCTTATCCTGTTTCTCGTCAAGATGCTTTTCAGGCAGAATTTTAGATTTTACAGTATGATTGTTAGGTTATATGAGCATTCACATTATGACATTTATTTTTAGATTGATAATCTACCTAGAACAACACTAAGGCTTGCAAGTGTAGGGTCTGTGTGATCTCAGGTGGCACTGGCATGGTGCCTCGGCTCTCCAGTTTTAGTAGAGATGTGCGTCCCCTCCTTGGTTGGGACTTTCCTAACACTTGGCCTCCCCTGCCCCACCATCCTGGGTGTATGATCCTCTAGATCCTTTTATCCTCCAAGAACCCCAGACACTCTAGGGACAGATATGCTGGGTATGGGTGCTTGAGGATCTGCATGCTTAATAAGCATTCCATGTGAGTCTTAAGCTTAACAACACTTTGAGAATGCTTATTGTTCTTTACATCCTATGGTAGATAAGCAAGGTTTGCGCCAATGTTGCCATGTACTTCTAGGCCAGGATTTAGTAATTTATTGCCCCTTGGATCTCCCAGCATGCTGACTCATGCATCCCTATCAGCGTGCTCATCTACCTCCTTTCTCCATTGTCTGCTAACATTCCGCTCTCAGTGGCTGCTTTCTCAATGGGACAGACCACCACACTCTGGGGATGCCTGAACTAGTTTTTGATGTGTCTGAGCCACTTCTGGGGTTTTCTCTAGTTTCGTTAAGTTGCAGGTTGAGATTGGGCATAAGGTAGTGAACTTACACAGAGCAGTGGTTTCTCCAAGCTCCATGAAGACCTGGGAAGCTGAACAGGGTGGGTGAACTTTTCATGGCATGTGTGTGGTATCCTTGGCTGGAAGGGCCTATCATGTGATGATGGGATCTTTTTTGCAGCTTTTTTTCCCCTTTTTTTAAAGACAGAACTAAAATGAAGTTGATTGGAACATAGGAGAATTAGCTGGTCTTAAAACGTCTCCATCTGTCATGCGAGTCAGCTATAAAGGCAGGCCAATTGACCCATGCTGGCATGCCCTGTGGCCAGCACTAGTTTTCAGAAGGTTGTTGGGCATGGAACCTTATATTGGAAGGGTGAGTGCATGCAGCGCCACAACTGTCCCTGCCTCAGGGTCACATTGTGCACTGAGGCTGCAGTGTGATGCTGCATCCTGCTGTCCCTGCTCAAGCCCCTGTACGTCCTCTGCTACCTGTAGACAGTGCATTTCACATTTGCCTGAGGATTGTGGTAATCCACCCCTTTTACGTTGGCTCATATACTACAAATGAACAAAGACTTTATGAAATACTGCTAATTCACACCACTCATTCTGGCCTGTCTTGTTTCAGTTTTTTAGAATGCTCATTAAACTCCTGACATTGTTTTCCCAGACTGTTAAGGGTAACAGCACAGTTATCTCTCATTCTGGAATTTGAGATGCTCTGTAATCTTCTCATCTCTTTTTCCTTACCCTTTTTTTTTTCTCACTACTTCATCAAATAAAGCCGTTCTCCAAATAAGTTCCCATGAACTCGTTGTTCTGTGAACCCACCAAGTTTGTGCCATCTCCCTCTGCCTAGAGTGTATCTTCCCTGCCTTTCAGATTTTCCGGTTTGAGTCACCTCTGGTGTTAGCTCTAATGTCCCCTCCACATGAATAGACTGGAGTGCCCTATGTGATGTATTGTCACCTTACATTTATTTATAAATTATGTGTAGTGTTCAATGCAGGTAACAGTTAAGTCTTCTACTACCTGATAATTGCCAATTAAATGCTAATCTTTATCTTGCTGTATCAATGGAAAGATCCCCTAAGGCAAGGCTTGCCTTTGTTTTCTCTGCATCCTCCATGGTGCTAAGCATATCACAGACCATCCCTAAACTGCCTGGTGACTCCTAAGTTAGATGTTTGATAATTTCTTTTCCGTAGTATGTGGTTATCACCTACCCTTTTGAAGCAGGAAGAAATATTACTATAATAGAATTATTTCTCGACATCATGTTTATTTTAAAAGTATTATTATTATGAGTCCGTAGACTTAGCTCAGGCCCTTCTTTTCATTGTCAGCTGGCTTGTGAAAGTGATTGGACAGTAATCGTGTTCATTTTATGTTTAGCCATATCAGCGGGAACAAGATTGGCTGGGAGAAGACGGGAAGCCACTCAGAGCCTCAGGCACGAGGAGACCCAGGAGACCAAACAAAGGTAGACAGTCTATGCCTTTTAATTTTTGAGTTCTGACTCATTTTGTATTAGTGTACTGTATTAGTGATCAATTAGTGAAAAATGATTTCTCTGTCTTTTAATCGGGTCATGTAAACCTTTATAAAGGGGATAAGAGAGGAAGGAAGAGTTTAGAGCTATGCCCGAACCTGCCAGTCTCTCTGCATGGTGGGCACCTGATGCATTTCCCCATTGTTTGCTCGCTGCATCATCTTGGGCAAGGTGCTTAGGAGCTTCCTGAGCCCACATTTGTTGTTGGTTTTTGTGAAGATTCACTGAGAAAGCACCAGGGATGCTAAGTTTCACTTACCCTCTTTTTTTAAATTTAAATTTTTGTGTCTTGCTGTCTCCCAGGCTGGAGTGCAATGGCATGATCTTGGCTCACTGAAACCTCTGCCCCCCTGCGTTCAAGCAATTCTCCTTCCTCAGCCTCCCTGGTAGCTGGGGATACAGGCATGCACTACCATGCCCGGCTAATTTTTGTATTTTTAGTAGAGATGGAGTTTTGCCATGTTGGCCAGGCTAGTCTTGAACTCATGACCTCAAGTGATCTTGGGAGGCCCCAGCTGGGCCTCCCAAAGTGCTGGGATTACAGAATAAGCCACCACGCCCGACCTTCTCACTTTTCTTCTACTTCTGCCTGTTAATAGTGATCTCTAAAAATATCTTTTTAATTTGCAAAGCCACATCTGCCACATGTGATTACCGAGAAGGAGCAGGTTTCCTGCTAGAAGGTTTTGGTGGTTAATATGCAGGGTTGCCTGAATATCAGACATTTGTCTAAAGAAGTCTTACTATTAAATAACTGTTCTGCAAATAAGTAACAAAAATCCTTTATGGATACCTATTATTTTCAAAGCACCTTCCAAAGCATTTTGAGTTGTTTTACATCCATATTCTTATAGAATGGAGAGTGTAGAAAACACTGGTGAATTATCTATGAGTTATTCTTCTTAAGACTAATTTTGGCACTCTGTGTTTTAAAGGATAAAATTAAGCACTTATGTACCATTGTAAATAATATACTTTGTTTCAAAACAAAATTGTATATGTCTTTAGGGTGGCATTAAGTCAATCAATAAGCAGTTCTTATTTCCAACATTTATTCTGATAAAGTTTATCATACATATAATAATTGCTCTTGGGCAGCTGTTCAGGCAGTTCAGACTGTGCTAAAGTGTCTCCCTTCGTTTTTCCTTCCTTAGTTCTACTGCCTAACAGCAATCCATCACTGTGTTAATAATTTGGGGACCAGCCTCTTTCCTGTGCATGTCCATACACTCCGTGGGGGTTTAGTTGTACAGAATGGGTGTTTTTACCTAACAGTGTATCATGTACCTTTTTCTATGTCATTATCCATAGATATGAGACATTGTTTTTAATGGCATTACCCTGTGGCTTAGCAGGTTTTTGGGGGTATGTGGTTTAATTTTTCTTGTGTATAATTATTAACTTAAGGCTTTATAATGACTACAGAGAGTGCTTGAGTTTGGGTTTTTGTTTGTTGTTTAAGTACCAGCTGTGGCATAGAGTCAGCCCAGGATTAGAATTCCATATCTATGTGTTAGGGTTGTGTAACTGTGTTCAAACTGCACAGCCTCTCAGAGTGTTAGTTTTCCTGTTTGTGTAGAGATCTTAGGCAAGGATTCGAGAAAAGCAGAAACACAGGAATGGACCACATGGATGATGGACAAGTAAAAGCCAAACAAGATTGTGAGGCTGCTGCTTCCCAACATAGAAGACCTGCAGGGAGACACAGAACAATGGGGAGTAACAGTGCTCTCCTGTGGCACAGGGGATGCTGTTGCTATTTCAGTGTGGGAGGCTATTCAAGGAAAAGGGACTGGATCAGGGTGCTCTCTGTTTCCTCTGTCTTTAGGGTGGCACCAAATCTGGTCTCCCCAAGACAGGACTCATCTGTGCCCCTCCGTGTCTGGCAGGTTGAACAGGCACCTAACACATTTCAAATGAATGAAAACGTGACATACACTTGTTTTCCTCCCTTCTGCTCTCTGCACTGTAGGCAGAAGGCTCGTCCACTGCCTCTTCAGGAAGCCAACTAGCCGAAGGCAAGGGAAGCCAGATGGGCACTGTCCAGCCAATCCCATGCCTCCTGTCGATGCCCACCAGGAACCACATGGACATCACCACACCTCCCCTGCCCCCCGTCGCACCTGAGGTGCTGAGAGTGGCCGAGCATAGGCACAAGAAGGGGCTGATGTACCCCTACATCTTCCATGTCCTGACGAAGGTATTATCAAAGGGGCCCTGGAGTGGCTTCTGTTATTTGGCGAGTGGCCATTCTTATGGGTGTTTTGTCCTTTTGTCCTTTTTTGAGTCATTTTTCTATCGTAGTAATCTATTTGAAACAAAGTTCACTTTCCCCTTTCTAAACATTGAATGAAAGAAGAATATTTAGAACTGTAAATGCAGTTTTAAAATAACTTGTGAAAAGTCTCACTTTTTTACTTCAGTTGAGTATAAAATATTTTTATACTTCTAATGCAATAATATATCGCATTATTTTATGACTTGTAGTTTTATTTTTATTTCAGTTTCAGAATTTTCTTACACCACATTTGTGCTGTAGCATCAGGTCTACTTCTGATGTCAGATACAATATCTGATTTCTTTATCATTTGTGCTTAGAAAATAATATCTCCCCCTTTGAATGGCTCATAGTACTTCATGTGTTTTAACTTGTTCATGACCTCATAGAAGGCAGTTTTAATAGTGCTAAGAGCAAAAAATGGAATGCAGGATTTTGTTAACATGTGCATAGTCAGAAAATGCAACTATCGTTTTACACAGTGTCATAATTTCACTTTATTAGTGTCTTATCAAATGTATGCTTAAATATATATATATAGTGTGGCATCAATTGTTTTTTAATCTTGGTGTCTCGGATGTATCTATGTGTATTTAAATTTCCTCAGTGATTTGTAGTCTTTATGCTGGCACTTTTAATCTTAGCCCTACAGTTTAACAAGTTACCTCAGTTACTAGATTGATCCTGCAGAATTGGTTTATTACTGTTATGTATTATTAACATGTTTTACTCAATACCTATACCACCGTATATAATCAGACTTTTCTGTCTATTCTCTACAACCTATCCGTGGTTTGTAAAATGGAATCAAGAGATGCACTGTGAACTCCTGTTCTCTAAGGCTCCTGAGGTGGACTTCAGTTGTTAATTGACTAATCCAGACATTGCTTACTTTTATTAATTAAAGGACATGGAAAACATTTAGCCAGTACTATTTGCTCAGATCCTTTATTTTGTAGTTGTAATGCCTCCAAATCTCATCTAAATCTCATCTATTATTTGATATGGGTATGCATATATAGTATCACTTTTCAGATTATGGTTGTAAGGTGAACATTTTATTTTTCAGGTTCAACATAAATTATAAAGGGTAAGTGAAAAGTAATTGTTGTGGGGAAAGCATTTTGCTAAGTTTAAGGAACCAAAGTTTTGGGAAGACATCTTTCAAAAAAACATGTAAAGAAAGAACACTGATTCCTCGTGGGGCTGTTTGAAACGTAAGGTCCCCAGGAGCCACCGGTTATGTCCACACTGCTGGATCTGATGCGTGGATAGTTGGTTAGATCTATATGAGAGTTGCAAGTTGTACCGACATGCTTCCTTATTTCTCATGAATTTCAAGGGCAAATACTGATAAAAAATGACCTTGGTTGCGTTAATTGTCTTTTTGGATTTTAAAATGCTACTTAATTTTTTTTAGTTTATCAGGGAAAAGTTTATACAACAATGCATACTATTTCCTATTAGCTGAATGGCTCTGGTATTAAATTGCCCAGGCTAAGACATTTACAGTGCGATGCATCTTTATGGTAATAAAGAGAACTCATCTATATTTTATAATATAAAACCATCATATTATGAAGAAAAATATTCCCTAGATGAGAATGCTAGAACACATGGAGCCACTGGATTAATGAATATGAAAGTATGGAGGGTAAGGGGAAAGATCAGTTTTGAAATTAAATTTACTTGAAAGAAAGAACAAATGTTACAAAGTTATTATTTAACACATACATATCAGTTAACTTAATCGACATTGAGATCATAAATGCATTTTTATGCTCTGAGTACAATTAAATAAAATTTATTGTACAATATCTTGAGATGTATCTTGATGCTATAAGATCCCTGAGAAAGATGACCACAGCATTTTGGCAACAGTCTCAGCTGCCATACGCCACAGACAGTTATTTGTCTCCTGGCAGCACATTCTGAGTCAGATGTGGTTCTTGCTGCATTGGCCCGGGACATGAAAAAGGTGGAGTGCTTTTGTTTTCTGCCTTAGTGGCTATGTATGTCCTTACCTGCAATGAGACACATTGGTAAAGAAAATTTGATCGTTATATTTTCAGGATACTCAGTTCTTCAGTTTACATGTAGGTCATTGAAAACGATCAGTTATATTGCATATGACCATCCTGACTCTCCAAATAAAGCTCGCAAGTTCTGTCTTTTCTATTCTGTTTATTGTCTGATGTTATCTGTCTAGATTGTTTCAAAGACTTTGGAACATCTGCATGGTTTTCTTTTGTTCTTGGTTTTGGATTAAACATAAAATAATGTAGATCTTATTTTGATTTTTTGAGCATATGCTTTGGCCACAGCCTGCTAAATGGACTCTTCCTAAACATCTTGATGCAGGCAGGTTGTTAAGCGGTTGATTTGGAATGGAATTGCAATGTCATTAACTGGAGTTGATACAGTATATTTTTGTGAGTGTATTGTAAATGCAACATGAAAAATGTGCAATGTTATTCTGCTTTCTTCCATGCAAAGGGTGAAATCAAAATTGCTGTTTCTATTGAAGATGAAGCCAACAAGGACCTGCCTCCGGCCGCTCTGCTCTATAGGCCAGTTCGTCAGTATGTTTACGGAGTCCTGTTTAGTTTGGCAGAAAGCAGAAAGAAAACTGAGAGACTTGCTTTTAGAAAGAACAGACTTCCACCAGAATGTATGTACTGTAACAATCCATTGTTTGTTTTCCTCGGTACCTCGTAATCTCTTGTGCATTTTCTAAAGCCTTAGAAGAATCATGACTGAGTTGACCCCGAGTGCCTCTGTGTAAAGGAGGTGGGCCATCATCGGGGCAGTAGGCCAGGGTAAAGGCTCTTAGCAAAGGAGGAGAAGCCACAGACTTTCTTCCTTAGTAACATTCCAATAATGATGTTTATTCAGTAAAATAATAAAACAGGTTTACACTTTAAAGTGAATGTTGATCTGAAAGCAGACTTGAATTGCCGCCACTCTCTGTAATTACCACGTCTTGGTAATCAGGACGAGTGTGTTTCTGTGCTCTGGTTTTCATGAGGCACAGATCTGCTCTCTCCAGAAGGCCAGGGTCCTGGAGAAAACTTCCAGCAGGTCTTTGGTTGGCCATGTTTATGCTGTTGGAGTGCCACCGCGCATGGCTCTGCAGCTGTAGCGAAGGTCGTGAGACTCATGGATCGTCGCAGGATTGTGATGATTTGTCTCGGAGTCCTCTGAGACGTGTGCACTTCCAGCTGATCAACTCTGGGAGTCGGGGGTTAAGGTGGAAACACCGAAAAGGAGTGTTTGAAAAAGTTGGTCAAAGATGAGGTCAGAGCATTTTTCTTTATCTTCTAGTGGGCCTGTGTGTAATATTTGGAGAAAACGATGCCTTTCTGTTCTAGGTAATTTTATCTCCTAATGTAAGGAATGTAAAAGTGACTGTACATTTAGTTGGAAATATAGAAAAGATCCTCAAACATACAGCCTAAAATAAGAATATTATGAATTGTGGAAATTGTAAATTACTAGATCATTCTTTGAGCCATGGATAATTAGTTACAGATGATTTGTCTTGTGGTGGGTCAATGCAGGCCTGAATTGGTGAAGCTCCTTGTCAGCACTGACTGTGTGCAGTACTGAGTTTTGGAACTTTAAGTTAATTAGATTTAAAGTTTTTTTGTTTGCAATTACTATGACAAACTTGTAATCTGTAAGGCTTTAAAGTGAAGCACTTCTCACTACCCTTCCTCGGTGATAGTTGTCCTGAGAGTGATTGCTGAGCTGGTGGTGTGACTGTCACTGGCAGGAGGTGATGCTTGCTCTGCAGGGCTCTGAGCATCTCGACTCTCTGTGTCTTCGATGGCTGGAGATAACCATGTGGAACAATGAACATTGTAAATGACATTCTTCTCAAATGTTTAGGGCATCCTTCAATGTACCTGTTCTCCTTCTTTTCTCACATCATGTGATCCATTTGCTCACAAAAGGATGGCATTTCTTACTTTGCACATGGCTGGTCACTTTTCCTGGCCTGTCACTACTCCTCACTTCTCCTGCAGCCTGACCAGGCCCTCAGAGCCCCCCCCCCCCTTTTTTTTTTTTTTTTTTTTTTTTTTTAGTTTTTCCTCTCTCTTGGGCTTAGTATAACTGTGCTGCAGGCTCTGTCTAGTCTCAAATCCTGTGACATCCTGGCTGCTGCAGCTCCTCTGTCCTCAGCTTCAGAGCACTGCAATGGCTTTGTGGTAGCAGGTATTCTTTTTTTGTTTGTGTGATCTAGAAACAGAGTTACCTTTACACAGCAAACTCCTTCAGGGTTTTCCAGTGATCACCTCGGATTGAATAGGAATGGGATTTGTGGGTTCTGTGCTGTCCCATGGAGTTAGGTATGACTGTCTCCTGCCCCTCCAGTATTGGGCCCTTCGGCATCATTGGTGTGCTGCCTGTCTGCAGCACACATGGCTGATGGTGCTTCCTATGCTAGCTCCGCATCAGCTGTCTTGGTCTAGGTTGGGAGGTCTCTGGCTGAGCCTGGGAGAGGCTGTCCTGTAAATGCACAGTAGGGAAAACTCTTGGAAAGGCCAGAATGTGCAGAACACATGGGTAGTGGGGGGTGGGAGGGGAGGCAGGGATTGTGCAAGCCAGGAAAGGCCACAGCTTTCATGATGTCAGACTGCTCTGACCTTCTCTGAGCAGGCCAACTCCAGCTGGAATCTGAAGTCACTGGAATGGAGCCATCAAAAGGAAGAAAAGACAAGAAGGGTTGGGGAAGTCTGAAATGACTCAAGTGAATGGGGTGCCATTGATGTAGGTGGAGGAGGAAAGGAACACAGGAGAACACAGAACAGGATGGTGGCGGCAGGTGGCACTGGGTCTTCTCTTGAGATGTGGCTGAGATGGCCAAAGGAAGGCTGTATCTTCAAAGTGAGAACTTCCCTTCTCTCTTCCTCTTTCTTTTTCATGATCGGAGACTGAATAGTTTGGTTATTGTTATGTTATTTATTTGACCAATGGGGAGGATTTAGTGGGGGTGAGGTAAAATTATCAGAGAGAATAGGAAAAAATAGTAAGCTCTGATAAAGAGTTTATGTTAGTAGACGTAGGTGGGAAGGAGGAGCAGAGGCAGGAGTCCATACTTTGGGGCCACCTTTGTTGGTGAAGGCAGGAAGAATTGGGGATAAGGATACCTTAGGTTTGATTTGGGAAAGGGAGTCAGCTAGCACTGAGGAAAAGGACAGGGGCCCAGCCAGCTGCACTTATGAATTGATCATGGAGCATGGATATTTTCTCCACTGTGGAGGCTGTGCTTTAACCAATAGTAGCGTAGTACTTCTTCAATGGTAAATGAGATTTTTAGAGTGATTTCATAAACATTTATGTCCATTGCTATTGTGTGTGTTACTCTTAGAGCAGTGTGCAGCAGACAGTGAAAGAATGAATAATTGGTTTAGGTACACACAGCTTATTGGAGATGAAGACCCAGTTTGGTGCGTCAGAAAATTAAACTCTGTTGTGTGAGAGCGTGGATAAGTGCTGAGATGCTTTGAAAGGTCAGTGCTAAACAAATTGCAGTCTTTTCTGCTCAAGTAATTTATAAACTTTGATTTTGACTTTTCTGTAGAAATGGGGGGGCCATTGAAACTTTGGTACAAATGATGTTTCCATTTAGAAAGATGAGTGCAATAGAGATGTATGGACCGAACCAAAAAACAGAAATGAAGCCTTTAAGTGGGTGGTGCAAATGACCTTTGCCTAGACAGTTAAGACCCTAGAACTTAAGTGTTTAGAAAATGTGTTATTACTGTGCTATGACAAATAAAAATTTACTTCTGAATGGAAAACGTGTAGCTTTGACCTCTGAGTGTAGAAGTTTGAGAGACCTTACTCAGTACTGTAATTTCAGTGGGTGAGATTTTTGTAAGCAGCTCTGGAGTATAGGTGTTTATAGGGAGCTGATAAAATTGAACTTGTTTTATGCGTCAGTTACATTCATGAGGGGAAAACAAGCCTATAAAAAAGGTTTTTATGTCAGTGACGCATCTGTGATAATCACCCTAATTGGAACACCAGCTCTCCAGAAGTGAAATTTTTGTTTTGAGACTGTCTTGTGATTGTTAAGCCTGAATGCTCTCAACTTGCTCAAAACCAACCTTGTTTGAGAATTGAGTAATGTGCACAGTGTGATCTATGTTCATGAGCATTGCATGCATTAAAATGCCTTTCATGTAACCTGTTCATTAGATTTTAGCTGACTAAATACCGACCCTGCTCAGGCCATTTATTTGAACTTCATTACTTGAAATATCTGTTAATTGGTTGCATATTTTTGTACTAACGAGAGTGCTATAACTTCTTGACACTCTAAATAGGACAGGAAAATGTTTGTGCCACAATGAAGCTGACATTGAAAAGTTTCTTAGGCGTTCTTGATTGACTAGATGGAAAAATGATTGTATTTAGATCTTGTTGAAACTTGCTGTCTAATCTATGGCCACTCTTGGACCACATATAGGCTGAATGAAATTATTGGTATAGTAGAAGAAGATCGATGAGCCAAAGGAGTCCTGGAAGGACATGTCCCTGTGAAGGATTGTTCTCCCCTGACCCTGCTTTCTTGGATTTCTGATGTGATCTGGCAACCCAGCCCCCTGCATACGGGCTCCAGAGAGAGTCTGCTGCTCCAGCAGCTGGTGTGGCCATTTATGAATGGAAAATCTGTGATCTAAAATAGCTTCAGAACCTTATCTGCGCAGATAAATGTTCCTGTTAATGGTCACTGTAACAATAAAGAATGTCCCAAGATGGCCTTCTTATCAGAGAGAACTATTGAAAAGGCAAGCATGTTGAAATCTTAAGGGTTGCTTAAAAATATTTAACTGTCAGCAAATTTAAGACATGTATTCATTTGGAAGCCTAGTCAGTGATTAAGGTATATGATCAAGTGTTCATAATTTACAGGTAACATTCCTGTGATTTACCAAAGTTTCATTTTTAAAGTCACTATATGGTGAAAGTAGGATATTATACCCTTAAAAATTTTTAGCCCTTCTTCTCCTGAACTAGGTGATAGCAAAAAAATAAAATAAAAATCAAAAAAGTAAAAATTCCAACCTTTTAAAAGTCATGTTGTATTACATGCTGGCAGTTTATTTTCCACCCCTTTCTTTCCATCCTTAAGTTCTGTAATTTCTCCTTAGGAAATTCAGAAAAATATTTGCTTATCATGGCAGTATATGCCTTGGAATTCTAAGCCCTGCCAGTGGTGCATGTGGAAGAGAACTATTAATACCCAGGGGCATTCAGATTCCTGCAGATGTGCTCCACAGTGATAGTGGCACCTGCTGGTAGGGAGGGTGGAACCCAGGGGCCTTTTCTGTTGATGCTGGAAAAAAGGTTGGGCCTGGAGATGAGCCCGGAGTCTGACACAAGAACTCCTGGCTTTGAAGCTTTCATCTTGCAAAAATACAGGTGCTGTAGCGAGTTTCTTCTACTCATTCCTGTGGTGGAGGTGGTTATGTGCCTCAATGGCTTTTCCTCCTTCAGGGTGCTTCTTGGTTGCTCTCAGTCACTGGGGTTCTTCCTCTCCAAGTGTAAGTGGGTGAGGCAGCAGTGGTTTGAGGGCAAACAAGACAGAGTAAAAGGCCTACATTTTAAAAGATTGTAGGGTAATAAATATCCCCAGCAATAACTGAAGCGTACAAAGTTCAGAAAGTAAAGCTTAGTGATTTGCACATTTTTAAAATTAACATTATCCACTTAATAAAGTTGGCCTTTGTTTCTTGCCTCCCATTTCTTATAAAAGTCTTCCCTAGTACCTCAAAATTAAGTAAGAGAAACAGACTTATAAAAAGTAGACAGCTAAAAATTATACACACATGAAATAAATTTATGGAATGAGGGAACAAGTTTATAGATGATGAGTACTATTTTTATGAAAGATTTTCCTATATTTATTCCCGTAGTTTTAAACCACCAAGAAAAGCCGAAAGGAGCAATTTTTCCTGGTCCAGTTTGCTTCAGAAATGTTTTTATTTGTGCTAATAATTGGAAATGCTAATAAAAAATAAGTCTGCCCACTGTGGATTATATTATGAAGTAATAGTTTAATCAGTATTACTGTGCTGATTTCATATGTGTGAAAATTGGTATTGTAAACATTTTCCCCGTGATTTCTGTGAAGGCCATTAGTAAGTCTGTCTGAATTTCTTTATTCTACAAAGATCTCTAGGAGCAGCATTGACTTTTTTTCCACAGAACTTTGAGTAGATCAGCATAAGAGATGATTGCCGAGGAAGCCAAATGATATGACAGGCCAATCTGTATATTACTCTTTTGGATTAATATTTATTTCATAAGTCCTCAAACTCTTTTTTTTTTTTTAACCAGTGTTACTTGCCAATCCTTGAACTTTTGAGTTTCTAATATAGTAGGAATAACATACATGGAATGAGGAATAGGAACAGCATTGATCCGCATGTCTGTAATATCGTATTCTGCTACATGTCCTGGGCCTTACTGAGCATTTATATTTTTGTGGACAATGAGCTGCTCCATCCTCAACTATCAAAGGTTTAAGAAAATATCCAAAGCTTTTTACCTTTGAGAATTAAAGAGGGTGCTTACCGATGTGTCAGCCTGAGGAGGAGAACTCAACCTGCTGCCTACATGCTGGGGCTGCTTAGAAGTTAAGGGACAGTTTCTCTATTAGAAGGAAAGAACAGTCTTCATTGTCTCCATTTTTCTGTTGGAGGTTTTTATTGTTGTTTATGATCATAACAATCCCAGGAAAGCTCGGCAAGTATAATAGTGGCTCCTCCCTAAATACACACAACCAGAAGTCTAGTCAGCCACCATCTTGGAAGCCATTCATCTCTACACATCTCTTCCTCACCTATGAACATGCATGCATGCATGCTGCAGCTCTCTCTCCTGCTCCCTTAGTGGGCATTGCTAATTAATGGTGGTGCTTTGGCACTAAGCTTAGAGACATACTTTAATAATACGGTCTTATAGGTGGCCACTCCAGCAAGTTGGGATTGGCGTACAAAATGAACCATGTATATTATTCCTGGACTGGTATAGATCCAAAGTCAGCATTATAACAGATTTTTAAGGTGGCTTAGTTGTCATAGCTTTTTTTTTTTTTTTTTTTTT
>NW_016107507.1:3275307-3298161 GCF_001604975.1 Cebus imitator | reverse complement strand
GATTTTGGCTCCCGAGTAGCTAGGATTACAGGTGCCTACCACCATGCCTGGCTAATTTTGTATTTTTTTAGTAGAGACGGGGTTTCTCCATGTTGGTCAGGCTGGTCTGGAACTCCTGACCTCAAGTGATCCACCTACCTTGGCCTCCCAAAGTGTTGGGATTACGGGCGTGAGCCATTGCACCCGGCCTAGTTGTCATGTTACATGTGCTACTAAAAGAAGAAGAGTAACATCTGATGGAAAACATTGAGTTTTTAACGACAGCTTAAGTACGATAGTATTTTATGGCCCCAAATTGTATTTTGAAGGGGTGCTTTCTGTAAGGAAAATGCATTATAAGTTTAGCCTCCAGTAACATATCTGCCCTAAAGTTGTTTTTGCCAGTGTAAAAATTCGGTTTAGTGTAAGGTAAAGAAGACAGTTTAATATTCATTCTTTTAGAACTAGGCTACTTCCTGAAGTAGTAAGCTTTTCTGATAGTTGAAAAGATGAGATTAATATTTGTTGATAGTGATACACTATCAATACCTATTCATAGGTCTTCAGCTAGATGAGCTGACCTCCAGGAATCTCTTACTGTTTTAATAAGACACAGTAGGAACATGTTTCTCTTCAAAACTACCGGTACAGTGTTCATTTTGCACCACCATGCTTTTTCTAAACCCCAGATGGTACCCACCCAGGATGTGCTGGAGCCCAGTGCCATGGACAAGCCCACATACCCACAGGTTTCTGTAAAGACTCAAGTACCTTGCTGTGAGCTAGCTACTTTTATTTGCTTATTTCCTGTGGGTTGAGTAATACCAGGAGGGCCGAGAAGCCCAGAGAGAAGAGCAGCAAGTGCTCCCATCTCTAGTGGCTATCCTTCAGCTGCCCATTTGCAGGTGATTTGTAAAGCAGAACCAAGCTTTTTTCTTTCCTCAACTCCTTCCACCTTTGAGGGTGCTGTGTCAACCTGAAAATTGGATGTCCCTTGGAATTTTTCATAAGCACCAATTTTTAATTAATCTAAGTAATGTATAAAATGTGAATCAATCTCATGCAGTTTTCTCTACATAATGAGAGGCACTAGGTGCTTTTTATATTTAATCATTAGAACTGTATTGCAAAGTTAATTGTGACCTCTTATCTTAGTCCTGGATCTAGGCTGAGGTCTGAGAACTCAAGGAGACCCCTCCCTGTCAGGCACACGCCCATGCAGATTGCCCGCCTCCCCCTTGCCCCAGCTCTACATGGCACATAGTAGATGTTCCATAAATACTGATTAACTGATGGGCCTACGGTTCTGCCTCTCTTCTGTGGTGGAAGACTCAGAAGATCCTAACTGTTAGAGGTGAGCACCTTTGCTTCTGGGGCAAGCCTTTGTGTCAGTCACATCTATTTTCTTTGATAAAGACATGTATTTCTTGAATTGGACTTGCTGTTCTTGTCATGACTCTTGTACATGGGCAACAACATGCTTAGTGCTGTGAAAGAGGACACTATCCCCTCTCTGTCCCTACTGTGTCTACAGGCTTACCCGAGACAGTTCTGAGCCCTTATAGGACTCGGGGCAGCCTTTGGCTGGAGTATTGCTGTGAGTCCATCAACAAGAGTCCGGTTTCAGCTCTCAGGAGTATGTTCACCTGTTTCTGTCTGGGCTGTGTAGAGTCTTGAGACACAGCGCCAGGCCAGGCTCATTCAGACATACAGGAGGCCCTCAGAGCTCTAATGTGGAGAGTTGTTGGAGGCACCTGCAGCTGGAGTGTATGTTTCTGAGGATACCGTGCGTTAGGACTAGTGCCTGTGACCTCCACTTCACTGTGTGACCTAGGGCCTCGTGGGAGGAACTCTGCAGAGGCCTAAAGGTTTTGAAATTAAGAAGGAAAATCTTCTACCAATAGTTTTTTTTTTTCCTAGAATGAAAATGAAACATAAATGATTGCTAAAATGATTAAAGAGAGGTGAGAACAGAGTCGATGAAAGGGAAAGAAAAAAATGATAAAGATGCGTTTATTAATTATGGCTCTCTTGAAGACCCCTAGGGGACTCCGGACAGGCACAACCTAAACCCATGCTCTGTGTGTGTGGTATGTTTCAGTGTGTGTATTGTGGTGTGTGTGTGGTGGTGGGATGTGTGAGGTGGGGTTTGTTGGGGGGGTATGTTGTGTGAAGTATGTGATGTGTGCGTGGTATGAAATGTGTGTCCTCTGTGTTTGTGAGGTGTGTGTATGTGGAGTAATCTGATAGCAACATAGCATATTGGCAAACAGCTCATTCTGGAAGCCCCCGCCTTGTCTGTTTTCTCTTGCGGCCAAGCAGCCTTGTTGTTGGATCACAGGAGGGAAGGCAGGGTTGGCTCACAGGAAGGCCTGTGCATGGTAGTGGTGGTTGTGGAGATGATCCTGTATGTTCCGACACTACTTCTGGGAAAGCTTCCGGAAGCTGAGCTGTGCTGGAGATCCACAGGATGGGGGTGGGGGCGGTGCCTTAGATTGTGCGTCCAACGACAGGGTCTGCTTCATGATGGAGACTTTATTGGTTTTATACCTACACTTAAAAGTATTGAATAAAAACAAATAAGCATGTATTTATATATACATGTATGTCTGTGTTTTGACTTGATGGACTTTAAGCATTTGGAGTGTTTGAAATAGTCCTTTAACATCTAAACACTAAGATATTCAAATGTAATGATAGACATTTGCCTAATGAGAGCAGTAACATTTTTGTAAAAGGAAAATGTTCAGTGACTGCCTTAACTTATACCCCAGCTGTGCCCTGCAGGCTTCATGTAAGGGGACACTATCTGGAGCTGGCTCCGGAAGGGCTTGTCACAGAGCCCTTGCAGTGAGATCTTGACTCAATGTGTTCCTATATGTGACACTGTTACCTGACTTGTCAGGTAGTGAAATGTGTTTAAGCATTTTTTTTTTCTGTTGCTGAGACAGTGTGTATCCAAGTATCTAACTCCTGGCGTTTTTCATGACATTTTAAGAGATTATTGTATTGCCTGATTATATTTAGACTTAGAGTGGAACTGGAGATTAGCCAGTAATACATTTAACTCTGTCCTGCTTTTGGATTCTTCAGGATGCCTTAGGTGTTACTTTAGAGAAGACAAACCCAGATAGATTAATGTGATTTGGATAGAATGAATGTGTTGAAGATCAAATTAGAGTTTATGATAGCATCCTGGTCTCTGAACAGCCACTGACCTTGGAGTGGGCTGTGTACTGGAATGTGTTAGCCAGGGACGGTGCCTTTGCTCAGGTGTAGCAGCACTGGGCAAGGGGCCACACTGGACCCTGCTGTGGTTCTGGTGTTTATTCAACTAAAGTGAACCACTTGTTACTTATGAAATGCACACTCAGATTTCCCTATTGGGTCGTTACCTCAGTGCAGTTGATGAAATTTTAACATTCTACTATGCAGTATGGATTGTTTTTGCTTTATTTCCTTGTCACTGTTTTTTCCTTAATTTATTGGGAAATCAACTGGGAAAATGTGGATGTTTATGTATTTGTAAGAATTAATTGACTAACAGTAAAACATCTGTGGATAAAGGTATTGTTTTTGTTATGTCAACTTAGAACTTCTTGTCGTTTTTGAGACCAAGTGTTGGATAACTTTATACTCTGAAGTCTTGCTGAATAGAATTACTGTGTGCTGGCATCATCCGGGACTTCAACACTTGGAATATGTGCATCTGCTTGTGTTTTATGGCCAGTCTTAAAAATAGAGTTTAACAGTTAAATTTGTTAAAGTGGGAAGTTCACTAAAGTGGTTACTGAATGCAAATTATTTCTCAAATCTAATTTATGAGGGTATTTATCTATGTAGAAAGAGATTACGTATCCAAATTGGATTTGGCATGTTAAAATAATTTGATAACCACATACTTCTGTGAATGACACCGATTGTTATAACTAAAACTATTTGTAGTTTTAGTTTTTAGTTTTTAGTTTATTTTAGTTTTATAAAATGTTAAAATGGATTTTGTCTAACATCTTGATTTATACATATTAATTATGTGAGGAAATCAAGTCATAATTTGATTGGATGAAACTTATTTGTGGCCTAAAATCTGAACAAGCTGTTAATTGCATGGAATAGAAGGGCAAACAAAATACCCACGAGGACTTGATGGTTGGTGGTTTGCTAGGGAGAGAATGCATCGTTACCTGAGAGGCGATTTCTTCAGACCAATTACTACAGCTGCTTATGTTTGTTAAGACTGAAAGTAGGTGAATGATGCATGAATGTGTCTTCTCTGGTTTTTTGTTTCTGTAGTCTCACCAGTGATCATTAAAGAATGGGCAGCTTACAAAGGGAAGTCTCCTCAGACCCCGGAACTGGTTGAAGCTCTTGCCTTCAGGGAGTGGACCTGTCCCAACCTGAAGAGGCTATGGTTGGGCAAGGCGGTGGAGGACAAGAACCGCAGGATGAGGGCCTTCCTGGCCTGCATGAGGTCGGACACCCCGGCCATGCTCAACCCTGCCAACGTGCCCACTCACCTCATGGTGCTCTGCTGCGTCCTACGGTGGGTGCCACGAATGGGAACTGGGACCTGGGTCCCAGCCAGTTGTAGGGGCTGTGACCACAGTGTCAGATGAGTTCTAGAGAGGATGTAAAGTTTATTCCGGATCAATCATGTTGTCTGTTGAAATTTATCGTTATCCCACATTTATATATGTGATAGAAATGTAGGCTATGTAAATGCAATCTAGATTTTAATAGCTATGATACAGTATGTTTGTAGTGTTTTTACACAAACATGATGGCGAGTATTTGTATATCTAAACATGAAAAAGTACAGTCAAAATATGGTATTATAATCTTATGGGACCACCATTATGTGTGTGGTCCATTGTTGACCAACACATTAGTGTGGCACATGACTGTATTTATATCAGTACGGACTCCTGTCCTCTTTTACAGGGTCATAATCAATTCACTTGGGGTTATATCCAGCTCTGCCTTACCCTTGCTCACATTGTCCCGGCTCTGGCCTTGGGAGCTGTCTTAGGTTGGCCTTTGTGACACACACCGTCCTCTTTTTTGGGGAGAGCTTCCTTGCTTTTTGGTGCTGTGAGATGCTTCAGGCATGCTTTTTGTTTCCCTGCTCCAGCGTCAGCCATCTCTCCAAAGAGCAGCCCTGGTTCCTTGTCATGAAGAAGGTATCTGGAAACCCAGGTCTGGGTGCTGGTGTGGTTCTGCTGCTGGGATTTCTCTGCGTCTGTGCCCTCACAGCCCACAGCTGTGGTGTATGGGTAGATACTGTTGATGTTTTGGAGTTTAGTTGAGTTAGGATGCATACTAGATGTTCATTAGGTTTTATAGTTGATTGGTTTGATTTGGTTTTAAAAGAACTTCAAACATAGAGAAAAGCTGCAAGTACAATACAGAAACCTTTTTTTTTTTTTTTTTTAACTTGACTGCTTTTCTAACAAATGAGGGCATTTTACTTTATAACCACCATAGAGCCATCAAAATCAATCCATAGTGATGCTGTAGTCCATCCCACCCTTCAGAGTGGTTAGGCTTGTTGTCCCAATAGTGTCCTTCATGACAAGGAACCTGTTCCTGTTCCAGGACCTCTCTTTGCTTTCAGGAGTGATGCCCTGCCTGGAGGTGCACATCTCCTGCACATTAGGCAGACGCTGGCTCTGAGGATTTGGTGCAGGGTGTCTGAGGCTCCTCTGTGTGGAGCTACTCTCATCTTTTGTGACTGTCATGTGGAAGTGCTTGGAGGCCTCATAAAGGTTTCACTTCTCAGACAGCTAGCACGTTTGTAGCAGCATGGACTGAGAGCCTTCTGTTTTTCTGGGGGCCCTCAGCTCACTGCACCATCGTCTGTTTTGATGTTCCCCTTGTTACCTTGCCAGCTGGCCTTTGTTGTCTTCTCTGAGCACCTCTTTACTTCTCCACAGATGTTCTGCTTGCCCCTGTGTCTCCCTGCCTCACCCCTGGTATCTCCATTTCTCCAGGCAGCCCTCGTTCCTCCAAGTGGGGGATGGCATTTAGAAGCCAGGCTCTTAGAGTTGGAGGTTCCTTGCTGTGGGAACTTTGCTGCCCTGGCCCTCCTAGTGCAGCATGGGCAGTTCCACCCCAACACTGCTGCTGCGTGTTCTTATTTCTCATTGAAAACAGTGGTTTCACCCTGGTCCCTCCAAGCTGGCACAGTCCAGCATCCCTCCCCACGTTCGTAGGGCATGGTCTAGCATCCTGCTGCACTCATAGCTTCTGGCTCTGGCAGTGAGAGGCTTGGCTAGGAAGCCCTTACGCCCCCTTATTTGGTCAGGATCCCTGTGTTGCACAGTCCCCATTGCCCCTGCTTCTTTTGGGGGCCTGCCTCACCCTCTGGGCTGGCACTGCCTGTGCAGGCATAACTGACTGTCCCTCCCACTGGGTCTCAACTACCTGACTTTAGGAAGGGAGGGATACAGCTTATTCATGTTTTTATTTCCTGATGTTTCGTAAATTTATAACAAATGTTAAGGCCAATAACTTATTTAGGAAGACTCAATTAAACGGAGATTGACTTAGAGCACAGTGTGTCAGCTGAACATGATTTCCATTGAAGACTGGCTCATGGGAAATACTCCTCCATTTTTTATTTATTTATTTATTTTTTATTTTTTAGTGGAGTTTTTTTGCTCTTTTTGCCCAGGCTGGAGCGCAGTGGCACCATCTCAGCTCACTGCAACCTCTGCTTCCTGGGTCCAAGTGATTCTCCTGCCTCAGCCTCCTGAGTAGCTGGGATTACAGGCATGCGCAACCACACCCAGCTAATTTTTTTTTTTTGTTATTAGAAATGGTGTTTCACTGTGTTGGTCAGTCTGGTCTTGAACTCCTGACCTCAGGTGATGCACCCGCTTCAGCCTCCCAAAATGCTGGGATTACAGGCATGAGCCACCATGCCCAGCTGACTCCTTCTTTATTTTTGCTTTTAGAGGCTTCTGGTTTTTTCTGACGGCAAATTCAATTAAGGACATGTTTTTATCAATAACAATATTATATTCATAGAAAGCTTAAGACTTTGGGTTCTCTGAGATCAAGTCAGCAATAATGAATTTGATTATTTTTATGTATTTTTTCTCTTCCAAGTTTAGTGTGACACATGGCCTTCAATCTAGCAGAACACCTGACTGGCCACCATCTACTTGACCTAAGGTGCATGCTGGGACCCTGTGTGAGGACACACTCTGGGGCCCCATGGCCACGGCAGGATGAGCTGCTATTGCACCATAGGAGGCAAGGGCCACATCATTTCAGCTTTGTGTTTAAGCTTATGGTCAGACGCATGATGCCGTCCCATCTGCTGTATTTCTCTGCTCCTCCAGTGGCTGGTGCCTTGTGGCCTGCTCTGTGTGAGCACTGAGATGCAAGGACAGCGAAGAAGCCATGCAGCTGGTCCTTGTGGCATTGCCTCCCGTCCTGCTCTTTTGTTTGCTCATCTTGGTGCCTGGTGCCTGGGGCCTGGCAGCGAATGCCAGCCCTTTCTCAGCAGTGATACCAGAAACACCTGTGCCATTTCTTCAGCACTGTTGAGATGGCCGTCAGCAAGACAGAAATCAATGGGCATGGCCATGCTCCAGTTATCTTCTTTTTACAAACACAGGCAGCCAGCTTATAGCTTTTTTAAATTCCTTTGTGGACTATTATCAATTTCTATTGGACAGATGTTTCTTCGTGAATAGAGTCAGGTGATGTCTTTGGGGTGGAGCCCCACAGAAGGGATATGATGGTCTTCTCATTGCTCCTTAAGGCAGTTTAGTTTTTGCTTTTACTAGTGATGTGCCAGTCATAAACCTTTTGCAAAGAATGTGATTTTTTTCATTGCAAATACTGATGGTTTAATTAAATAAAACTTTCACATTTTTTTAATATATCTATCAAATGTAAATACCATACAAATGTAACATTCGCTGTTTGTTTACCTTGAGATTGCATTTACATCCTACTTTTGCCACATTAATTTGACCATGACGTATATAAGCACTCTGTGCCTCAGTTTCCCCTTCTCTAAAATGGGATAATTATTATTCCTGCCTCAGAGTTTCTATGACAGTAGATGAGTTACAGTGTGTAAAGTGCATAGACCAATGCCTTGGCACCTAGCAAGCACGTAAACTTTCCACTTTGGGCTTCAAGTGAAAATATATCTCAGTGAGCTGTCTAGAACCTCTCCTACTTAGTTTGTGTTCCCATGGATGAATGTTAATTCATACAAGAATAATTTAGTGCTCAGCACCAACTCTGACCTTGGGTTTTGTTAAAACTCAGATTTAAAACTCAGATTTTAAGCACTGAGCAAACTTACTCTGTAGATGGGAATGGAAAGAACTTTGTTAAGCATGTCACACTTCTCTGAACTCCTTTTATTTGCCAGAAATCACATAGTAATCTGTCATCAGAAGTTATTTTTAGTGATCAGCTGGCAACTTGATTAGATCATCCTTCAAGTTTATTGAATGCAAAGAACTGGGAACCGTTAGACTTCAGAAAGGTTTATGATTAAGTCGTTATAATTAGCCTTCACTTTCTCATGCCCAGGCACTCCTTGGGGTTGTGCTTACACAGTGCTCTAGGGTGTTTGTGATTCAGGCAGTGCCGTTACCGAGAAGGAAAGGAGACTCTCAGGCAGACCTGTTCTAGTTGAAGTTGAAGATTTGGAGATTGATTGTCCTTCAGCAGCCACTTCAGGGTGCACACATTTTACTGTGACTCTAGTGATGGTCCTATGCATTGCTTTTCTTGAGTCTGACTCCCCCTCACCCTGTGGTACTGACCCCATCTTTGGTTGTTTACCTCCTCCATGGACCTGCAGCTGCAGAGTGGCTAGGCAATGGTCTTTGCTTTTCATCTCGGGATTTCTCTTCTTATTTGTACCTAGGGTCTGCCTCCTGGGTATCCTGGCTTGAACAAAAAATGAATGAATCCTGAAAATTGGAACTTAGAATGTATTTTCAGGGTTTAAATACTTCACAGGAGTGAAGTTGTGTCAAAAATCACTGACCAGCTAGTTTTCAGTATGCACAATTTAAATTATTCTTAAGTAAAACATCCTGATCATCTTGGGTGATTATGTTTTCATTCATAATGGCATCATCAAGTGAAAATAGAAAAGCTGAATAAGAAATCACGTGGGTCTTCTTAGCTCACCTCATCTGGAATTTACCTAGAACCTCCCACTGGGCTTGTCGCTATGACAGCTGACCACTCAGTAATCACCAGCCTTTCGTTTCTGCCCCTCACCAGGTACATGGTGCAGTGGCCAGGAGCACGCATCCTCCGGCGTCAGGAGCTGGATGCCTTCCTGGCTCAGGCGCTGTCCCCCAAACTCTACGAGCCTGATCAGCTCCAGGAACTCAAGGTAATTTATCAGCTTCATTGCATTGTCTTGGACAATCTCGCTTTGGATTTTGGTGTAATACAGCTAACTTTCAACAGGCAGAATTGCTAAATCTTTAATTGCTTTAGTGCACTAAACTAATAATACTAATATGATAAGAACTTGAACGATTGCCTTCATGGCAAAAGGAATACTGAATATTCCTTTCTAGTTATGGATTTACTATCCCCAGTTTGGAAATGATTAGTCCCACTGTAGTCAGAGAATGATTTCCCCTTGTTTACCATTGGGTGTTTATTCTTATTTATCACATCATAAAATAAACTTGCTTTTTATATATTAGGAGGGGATTCCAAACCCTGAGAGGGCTTGATCTTAAGAATGTTCTAACATCTAGCGAGGATTCTTTTTCTTATTTCATTTCATTGTTCCTAATTACAACATTAGTTTTCTCTAAAAAATATTCTTTGCCCCTCTAGTATTATAAAATCCCTTATAAAAAACCACTTGAAGAACGATGTTACATCATCATTTCTGTGCCCCTTTAAGTCAGCATTTAACATCATATTCCTTTTAATTTTGCCTTCTAGTAATTCCTTTTGTTCTTTGTTTTAACAGTATTGATTTTTCTTCAAGTTGTCACCTAATTTTTCAGTGTGAATATCTTTTTCAATATACTTTCATTAGTTACCTGGTTCACATGGTTGTAATTGCTTTCTAATTTCCATATTAAATTTTAGAAAGTTCAAGACTTTTCAAAGCTGGTTAAATTAGTAGATCAACCTTTTCTTTTCAATGTATAGGATTTTGTTTTTTTCTTTGCCATCAGTTCTTTTGTTTTGTTTTGTTTTACAGAGTTTGATTTGTAATCAGTTAATCTCTTTCCACAAAATTGCCTTCACCTTAGATCTTTTTGGCATTCTTTATGAAGGCATTCTTTCCAGCAGGGGAATTTTAGGCTCACTTTATAGATTTTCAGTATTCAATAGTTGTTGCTTAATAAATTTCTAGTTTTCCCTAAATTATCATGTTAAATTGAGTAATTTGGTGTTAAGTGACCCTCCTCAACTGTGTGGAACTCACCTGAGACTTCTTATGACTTAGAAATAAGCTAAGTAAAAAAACCAAAACTTAGGAGAATTCACTTCAAATTATATTCTTTGCTTTGTAGATCAAGCTTTTCTGTTTGTTAGACAGAAATTATTATTTTTAATGTTTTTGAATTTACGTTTCTGTTTTCAATGTTTGGTCAGGTGTCCCCGTCAGGCAGTGTGGCTGGTGCTAAGTCAGGTCCTTCCCCGTATCCTCACCTGGTTTGTCTCATCACCACCGTCTTCGTCACAGACTGTGCTTCAGGGGGTTGGAGATACTTTTGCTAGAGTGTGGTGCCATCCCTCTACCTCTACTCCTGTTTCTCTTATATAGATTATTACATCAGTATTGACATCCCAGTTCTGAAAATCAGACCGCCAGGTATCAGGTATGCCCACTAAGCCTTATTCACCATCAAGTTACTTTTACTCAAAGTTCATCTTATATTTCATATCCTTTTCATTTTTGGATCAACACATAGGATATAACTTTTGACAATCACACTCTAAGCTTTCATTTTGGTTCTTTTGAGATCTTAGTGCTTTCATGGTTTTCTCCTGGTTCTTCATCTAAAGCCAGACATTTGTAGAGATGTGCTCAGAAAGACATAGGTATGTATAGTAAACTTCAGTCTGACTCATCGATCCTCTGGGTCTTGCTTGTCTGGAGGTCGACAGTTCCCTTTAATAAGAACAGCCTATACCTGTAAGTGCTTCATTTTCATGATTAGTATAAATTCTGAAAGACCCGTAAGGAAGAATAGCATTTGTTGAGGGGAAAGGCAGTTGTTTGCTTTTTTGTTTTTTAAGATTTAAGATCCTCTCAGCTATCATCAGATTGAGAATTAATAGGAATGATCATTATTTAAATGCTACAAAAATTCCTATGCAGAGCTGAGGGTTCCAAAATTCAGTGATAGAAAATTAAATTCTAAAATTGCCTTTTCATTTAACCACTAAAATTTTGTGCAATATCCAAAGCAACAACAATGCTTTGTTGTAATACACTATTTCATGGTGTGTGATATAGTCAACTCTTGACTGTTAACTGGTGTGTCTGGGCCTGCTACCCAGTTTGTGGATTGCCCAGACCCTGTTTCTCTTCTCCCATTTATCGTCCACTCTGTGGTTGGCCATCAGAGGAGGAAAAGAGGGAGGAAAAACCCAGTGCTGACAGTTAGGACTCTTGTTAACTTTTTCTAATGGGAGGTTTGGTAGGAAAAGACATTGAAACTGTTAGTTACAATGAATTTTTAAGAATTTCATCTCATCCATGCTTTCTTCGTCTGCCATGTCCATGAATAATTGAGAGTGTTCCATGTGGCTCCTTGAATACCTGTGACAGTGATTGATGACCCTCATTTTTCCTGTTATATTTTTTAAGCCCTTCTCCTAGGTTACCAGCATGAATATAATTAAGGTAAAATTAGCAGTGACCCTGTGTTTCGAGGAGGGTGGGTAAATAATGAGGAGAAAGAACTTTGTACCATTATAATATTTGTACAGTTTCTTTCTCCCTTGCCTTGACATCCCTATAACTGCCTTAAGTTCTTTTAACTGTTTCACATGCCAAGTGCAGAATATAAAATATGGAAGGAAAGTGAAGAGCTTTAAAGACAGTATTAGGGGCCTGCAACATGTCTGTGATATGTGTAAGAGTTATTTTGCATATAGGAAATATGACAAATTGAAGTAAGAGTCTGTTGCCCAGTAATTAGATGTTGGACAAAGTAACGTCGCTCAAATTTGATTCTTGAGCTAATTGGTCAGAGAGATTAACTTCCGTATTTGTATTTCTTATAAAGTCAGAACTTTTTGTATTTCTCTAGTTGATGAACTTTGGATGATGTTGAATATTTTATCTCAATTGATGTAAAAGAATGAGATTAGAATGTGAGTATTGCAGCCATTTTTATAATCAAGGGTTCAGATTTGGGTTCTCCCAATTACCAGCTCTGTGATCCTGAGCCCACTGTGACCCGTCTGTACAAGGGAATACTATTTAGAGGTGCCTGCGTTCTGTGTTGTTTAGAGATGACAATGACAATGAAAAAAGCAGTGTTTGATACATATTTCTTAAGTACTCCATAAATATTAGATATTATTATTTATATAATTAACATAAGGGAAAGAAAAGCACCATGCAATGTAAGTTTAAAAATTTTTCAAAGGAAGCAGATTTACACCACAATCAGGATTTTATTCAGATTGTTTATGCAAGCTCTTATTCAAAGAACTTTTCTCTTTTAGATTAATGCTAGTTGTCATTACTAAAACCTCTAATTATCTTAGCTATAAACATCATTTAAAAAATTCTTCATGTGCAGAAATCACAAGCATTCCTATACACCAGTAACAGAGAAACAGAGAGCCAAATCATAAGTGAACTCCCATTCACAATTGCTACAAAGAGAATAAAATCAGCAAAAAATTCTTAAAAATGTAATCCTTTAATGTTAAGACCATTTGATACACATGCGTGCACACACACATAGGCATATACACACACGCGCACGCACACTGTAGCCTTGCTGCATTCTTCCTGTCAGCAAATTTGGAGGTTAATAGTTCTAACTAGGGTGCTTCTGTGCCGTATACATCTGCTACTGTTTCTTAAGTTTGGTGTGCAGATAGCCATTTTCCTGGTGAGTGGTTTTGAGTTACATTAGTTGAGTTACATTGATTGTAAAGGTTTGAATCTGGATGTGATCACCAGCCTGTTCCTAAGAAACAACTGCAGGGGCATGGATGTGTTGGCTAATGCCTGTAATCCCAGCACTTTGGGAGGCCAAGGCAGGTGGATCACATGAGGCCACGAGTTCAAGACCAGCGTGGCCAACATAGTGAAAACATGACTGTACTAAAAGTACAAAGATTAGCCAGATGTGGTGGTGCACGTTTATAATCCCAGCTACTTGGAAGGCTGAGGCAGGAGAATGGCTTGAACCTGGGAGGTGGAAGTTGCAGTGAGCCAAGATTTTGCCATTGTACTCCAGTGTGGATGACAGAGCACGATTCTGTTTCAAAAAGAAACACCGTTAGGTTGGTGCTGCATGTGCTTACACAGAGGGTGTTGGTGGCATTTTGTGTTTGACATTTGGATAGCCATGCAAACAACTTTAGAGCAGCATTTTCTCTCCCTAATCCTTGACCTGGGTTCTCTGTTCTCTGGCGTAGGGCAGAGAGTGGGGCACGGAGGCCCCTGGGTTAGAAGCAGTGGAGTCCCACCTGACTGGAAGGGATTTGTGGTCATTTCCACAGAGCAAGGGGCCAGGAGATGGGTGTCCTGGTCATTCATGGGCCACAACCCTGCTTGGGCACTTTCCAGTAGGGTCAGCTCCCTTTTTCTGCCTTGAGAATTCTCCCTTTCTACAGCTCAGAGGTGGGGGTGGCTGGGGTCTAAATGAATCAAGTACATACATTTTCTCCATTTTATTCTAGTTTGACCTCTCTTCCTCCACTTGGCATATAAATATAAAAATGCATCGAATCCTATCACCCTAGCCATACCTGCCTCCAAGGGAACGTTTTTTTAGTTCACTTCCCAACAACTACATGGGAAAAGGAGGAGCTGGTGATGTTCAGTAGGATCCAGAGGCGTAAACACCTTGTATAAATGGGTGAACAGACTTCTCCAGGTTTTGGAAGGTTAACTGCATTGTTAAAATTTTAAAAAAAGGTTGGGAAGCAGTGTTAGCAGATAATAGGGAACGTTATCACAAACAGCAAAAACAGCAGATGATCGTAAGTTTATTAGCATTTGGCACCAGAATGACCTTTTTCCCTTTAATGAAAATCCCTTTTACCTGCCACAAATAGGCTTTGCCTAGATTGATCTCCTGTAAACATTGCATTCTTGAACAGCCACCAAAGTAGGAAGACAAAAGCCAGAGGAGAGCTAAAATTGTACCCTGGATAATCCACAAACTAGGTCTTTCACATGCAGATGATCAAGAGTTGACTGTACTCACGTTAGTGTTTCTTCCTCTGCTTATCAGGCACTTGAACCATGGGCTCTACATACAGAAGGCAGGCAGCCAGCAGTCAACACTGAGGGAAGTTAAAGTCTGTGCAAATTCTAGTAGTAGGTATAGTTCGTTGTCTTCTTTCATTTATAAGCTATCCATTTCTCTGGAAGACATTTTGACAGTCTTATTAACAAGTTGCAATTAAAAACATTGACATATAAAATAATGTAAACATAAAGTACAAATTTGTTTTAGAATGTGATTATACCAAGTAATTTTTTAATGTAACTATTTGAAAATGCAGAATCTTAATAGAGTGTTCATTTTTGACACTCTTTCTGATCATGCATTACCTGTGTGCAGATCTGAAATGTGAAGTCTTATTTCATGAATAAATTGTGGAGCTCTGGACTAAGTTGACCACACATCACTGCTCATTTTGTCACATGTCAGCCTTAAGTACAGTCTTACTCTATACTATGGAACGCTTTATAAGCCCAAACTGAAATACTTGAGTATGCTTATAAAATATTCTCTTAAATTCAAATGTGTTAAAGCACATAAGTATTTCTGTTCAAATGAGGCCAGTGTTAGGTCAGTACGAGGTAATGATAGGACTTCTTAGTGGTGCTGTTTTGTTGAGGAATATTTTGTTAACGTTGGAGAGGTTTAGTAAGATATTTTAAGAATTCAATTCTGTAGTACTCTTATTCCATAGAAATTACTCTTTTCAATTTAAAGATTGAGAACCTAGATCCCCGAGGAATTCAGCTGTCAGCTCTCTTCATGAGTGGAGTAGACATGGCTTTGTTTGCAAATGATGCTTGCGGACAGCCAATCCCCTGGGAACACTGTTGTCCTTGGATGTATTTTGATGGGAAACTCTTCCAATCCAAACTCCTCAAAGCCAGCCGGGAAAAGACCCCACTCATCGACCTCTGTGATGGTCAGGTATGCTCAAGGGCTGGGTGGCTGCCTTTAACTGCAATAAAATAAAGCTCATTGGCTAAATCTGTCATCTTTTGTACAATATTTATCATCCTGTGTTTCAGGATTCTGTTTTAGGATAGGCCCAGTGCTGAGTGACACTAAATCACTTCAGTACCCACGATGAGCCAAGCTCCTGATATAACATTGTTTCTCGTTATTTGTGGTGTAATGTTCTAAAATTCACCTTAAATGCCAGATTAGTGAACACTGAACCATTGCTCCTAGGGAAAATACAAGTTGCTGGGTTCCTTCAAGGCTTTGGTCACATATTTTGTCAACCAATCAGCATACAATCTTATTTCCTGTACTTTTTTGGCTTAAAGACACCTTATATAATATGGATTGTTGATTGATTATTATTGCATTCACAGCCACTAGCGTCATAACACATGCCTGAACAAAGCTTCTCTAACATACATTTTCTCCATAAGGCACATCACCGCCTCCCTGTGCATTTAGGAACACCAGACAGCACTTCAGCACTATACTTGGGGACCATTTTATTTGTTTTTTTTTGTTTTGTTTTGTTTTATTATGAGACAGATTTTCACTCTTGTCGCCCAGGCTGGAGTGCAGTGGGATAGTCTCGGCTCACTGCAAACTCCACCTCCCAGGTTCAAGCGATTCTCCTGGCTCAGCCTCCTGAGCAGCTGGGATTACAGGTGCCCACCACCACGCCCAGCTAATTTTTGTATTTTTAGTAGAGACGGGATTTTGTCATGTTGGTCAAGGCTGGTCTTGAACTCCTGACCTCAAGCAGTGCACCCACCTTGGCTTCCCAAAGTGCTGGAATTACAGACATAAGCCCCTGCACTGAGCCAGGGACCATTTTAAACAGTGAAGTCACCAATAAAAAAGGACAAAATTGTGAAACACGTGGCACTAAATAAACTCTGAAAAGGATTTTTGTTTTCAGCATGAGCTGAAACAAGAAGGCAGTCGTTGTCATGTTTGACCTTAGCTGGGGTCAGTGCATCAGGCAACTAAAGTTTTTGCCATGTACTGCACAAGTCTGCAGATGATCAGAAAACAACCATGAGTATTGATTTTTGTGTTTACAGATAAATGTTAGCAAGTAGGCAAATTTGCAGACATAGAATTCATGAATAAAGAGGGCCAACTGTACAGTCGATAGATCTTATTTCTTTAGTGCTCATTTAAATTCAATTAAAACCTTGTGGATGGCATTTTCACATGCTGGTCCTTAACTTCCAGGCTGAGCAGGCTGCCAAGGTAGAGAAGATGCGCCAGAGCGTCCTCGAGGGGCTCAGCTTCTCCCGGCAGAGCCACACGCTCCCTTTCCCGCCACCTCCTGCCCTGCCCTTCTACCCTGCCTCTGCATACCCCCGGCACTTTGGGCCTGTCCCACCCTCTCAGGGCAGGGGCAGAGGCTTTGCAGGTGAGTTGATTGGAACTTGTTCCTGTGGGTAACAGATGCCAGATGCCTATAAAGAATGTGCAGCCCTTATAGGCAAGCCCATCTGTTGTGTTGACCTTGTCATTGTTGGTCTTGGAGATCCCGCAGCAGCAGTTCTTCAAGTCCGTGAGGAGCAAGTTTGATCCTGGAGATTAGGGGAGAGGGACCTGCTGACGCTGATGCAAAAGCTGCATCGTAAAATCTGTCAGTCAGTCTGAAAACTCCACTCACATTTTAAGATATATATATTTTTATCATGTGTAAGGGAAAATAAACCTACCCAGGTCAGAGACAGCCATCTTTCCAGACTCATCTCTCAGGGTCCATCCTGAGCCCCATGTCAGTGCCCTGTTTCATGACCCACTGCAGGGAGGGTGGCCTTTCAGTGCTGGTCCCCAGGGACCATGGGCGCAGGACAGCGAGGTGACGAGAGGGGCCAGGAGAGCCCTCCGCGGCAGCTGGAGGAGGCAGGGGCCACTCTGCCTGAACACCCAGCAGGGCCCTGAGTCCTGTCCCTTACACTTCTCCCCTCTCTCTCTACCCCGGGTCCCACAGGCGTCTGTGGCTTTGGAGGCCCCTATGGGGAAACGGTAGCAACAGGCCCCTACCGTGCCTTCCGTGTGGCGGCAGCATCGGGACACTGTGGAGCCTTCTCAGGCAGTGACAGCAGCAGGACTAGCAAGTCCCAGGGCGGTAATTATACCCACCCCTTCCCAGAGCTTCTGCCTGCCAGCACTTCCTTCGCTCCATCGTCTGGCGCCTTCCTTCCTGTCCTCATGAGTCCCTCCTCCAGCAGAACGGCCTTTCTTCTGGGTCCCTGCTCTGACCCTCCTTGACCGCTCCTCCCGAGACTCTCTGCTCTCAGGTCTCGGCAGCGGCTCTGCTGTGGCCAGTCTCTCCTTTCAGGGTAGGCCACTGAGTGTCCACCTAGAACAGAGCCTTTCTGTGCACCTGACCATCGCCTCGTGTTCATAGGATGAGCTGCTGGCTAATAGTGGCGTTTCTTTCCCAAGCAGCCATCTTTTGGTAAAGATTATCATACTTGTATAGAATATTCTAATGGTCACAGAATTCCTGACATAAAAAGTCTGTCACAGTTTGTTTCACAGAAACATTTTTAAACAAAGATCTAATGTTGGGAATCTAAACAAGGCAGTTTACTGTAGATTCCCAGTGCTTCTCTTTGCATTTGTATTAGGCTTGCAAAGGAGAAAAGGGTCTTAACATTTAGCATAGGAAGCAATGTCTTGTGGTGGTGCTGTAATTGGAAGCCAGTGACCTGTGTCTTTGTCCTAATCCCACGTTTTGGAACTGCAGATCTAAATCTGCCCATTAAGTCACATAACAGGACTGAGTGTTCAGATGTGATTTTTGGAGTCACATTGAGGATGGGCAAGCCTTTCTCTCTTGATCTATGATTTTCCAACTCAGTTACATGGGGTAGTTAGGGAGGCCAGCAAGGGACACTGTGTGGAAAGGTGACTCTTGGCAGACTTGGCGATGGGTCAGTCCTTCTGTCTGCAACCTCAGGTTGCCTCTGCTTTCCCTGGTGCAGCTGCATGCCCCTCTGCCTCCTCCGTCCGCCCACCAGCCTCCTGCAGGGTACTACTCTGCTCTGTGACTGCTACTCATGCAGCTCACAGCTGTGTTTTCTCTCTGTTTCTTGATTTGCTTCAGCTCCTATTAGTGCCTTGAAACTGAAGCTGGCCTGTAGTTGGGATCAAAGATGGAGGGAGAGGGGAGACTGTACTATGGATAGTGTGGGGTAAGAAGTGAACTCTTAGACTGGAATGATAAAAGCAACCTGCTTCCAAACTTTCTTAAAATTGTGTCTGGAACTCAGATTTGCATTGCCCAGTGTAGTAGCTGCTGGCCACATGCTCTGTTGAGCACTTCAACTCTGGCTAAAATGTGTAAAATATCAGATTTTAAAACTTAAAATAGGAAGCAGACTAAAATAGCTCATCCATTTTTTATCTTGAGCCAGGCACAGTGGCTCATGCTTATAATCCCAGCACTTTGGGAGGTCAAGGAGAGAGAATTGCTTGAGGCAGAAGTTCAAGACCAGCCTAGGCAACATAATGAGACCCTTGCCTCTACAAAAAAATTTTAAAAGTTAGCCAGGTGTAGTTGTACACACCTGTAGTCCCAGCTACTCAGGAGGCTGAGGTGGGAGGATCGCTTGAGCTGGGAGGTCAAGGCTGCAGTGAGCCGTGATCATGACACTGCACTCCAGCCTGGGTGACAGAGCAAGACCTTGTCTCAAAAAAAAAAAAAAAAAAATTTTTTTTTTTCTTGACTACTTGTTACAATAGTATTATTTTGGATACATGGGGTTAAATAAATATATTATTAAAACGTCTTTCCTCTGTTTCTTTGTACATTTTTCATGTAGCTACAAGAAAATACAAAGCTTGTTGTAGGTTTCTGTTGGACAATGCTGAATTGCCTCAACTAACACCAAGAGGACAGTTTATTATGGTCCATTCCCACTGTTAGAAAGCAAGATGCTTGGGGCTCTGGTTTTGTTTATTTTTTTGTTTTTAATCAGAAGTTTTGCGGCCAGTTAGCAATTTGAGAATTTTCTTAGGTCAGAAAACTTATAATTTGCAGCAATTAAAAGAAATTAGTAAATTCTATTTGTGACTCTGCTTAAGGAAATTCTAATTTAAAAATAGAATAAGAAATACAGGCTAGATTTATCGATTCTATGATGTTTGGTTAAGGTAGTAAACCTGGAAGTATTTGCCTAAAGAGAAAACATTCTGAGTTTGCAGATTTCCATCTTGGTAATATAGAAGGCATGCCATATGTACCGATGACAACACTTTATTGAATCTTTTTCTATCTAAAAAGGCTTGCACATTTGCAGTTGTAACCTAATTCAGTTGTCATGGGTTCTTCACAATAAAGTCAAACAGTGTGCACATAGATACACTACATAATACAAAATTTTACAAAGTAGGAGAAAGTAGCTTCATGGTAAATGTAAACCAAAATTGAAAAGATGTTTCTTGCTGTGCCTTTTTGCTATTCTTAATTCTGTGATTGTAAAGATCTTGTCTTTTCGCATATTTTTTGTGCAGGAGTCCAACCTATACCTTCTCAGGGAGGCAAACTAGAAATAGCTGGCACTGTGGTTGGCCACTGGGCTGGGAGCAGGCGGGGCCGTGGGGGCCGGGGGCCTTTCCCCCTGCAGGTGGTTTCTGTCGGAGGACCAGCTAGAGGGTAAGTTCTGAGCCACGAGAATGTCTTTAGTATAAATAAAGAATACAGCTTCTAACTTGCTTTTTTGACTTGGGAGTTCAGTAGGAAAATTTTTATATCATTAGATACATTCTTCTTTAATATCATTTGTATTTATTTAATTATTTAGTTTTAATTTATGTATTTATTTTGAGACAGGGTCTCACTCTGTCACCCAAGCTGGAGTTCAGTGGCACAATCACAGTTCAGTGTAGCCTCAACTTTCTGGGCTCCAGCAATCCTCCCACTTCAGCCTCCCGAGTAGCTGGCATCACAGGCATGCGCCAGCATGCCTGGCTAATTTTCGTATTTTTGGTAGAGACATGGTTTCGCCTTGTTGCTCAGGCTGGTCTTGAACTCCTGAGCTCAACCTGCCGGGGTCTCTCAAAGTGCTGGAATTACAGGTGTAAGCCCCTGTGCCCAGCCTTTAATATCATTTATAATGCTTGCAATCCCATTTATAGTATTATATAATTATTTAAGTAGCCATTATTAAATAACCATACAATTTTCAATTATCCAGGTACCTTAACAATTTTTTAAAAGTAGTATTATTAAAGTACTAGTTTTCAAATCAAATGCATTGGATATGGGGGGGTGTAGCTCAGGGGTAGAGCATTTGACTGCAAATACAATGGATATGAACCAAAAAAATAAGATTGATTCCTTGGAATAAATCTTCCCATGATCATACTTAACCTGTTTATCCCTAGTGTTCCATTATTGGAACACTAAGCATGTGGGAGTTATTTATGTCCTGCTCAAGGTCATTGCCAAGGTCTGATAAAATTCAAAAAATTGCAACCCCCTGCATAAATGGGTTAATTCAGTGCTTCATAAAGTGTAAGACTGGATGGCTTTAATATCATTTGATATTATTTTAAATGTCTGTAACAGATTTAAGTGTTTATTGTTGTCCTTTTTTATTCATTTAGGCGTCCAAGAGGAGTTATTTCCACCCCAGTGATTAGAACATTTGGAAGAGGTGGAAGGTACTATGGCAGAGGTTACAAAAACCAGGCAGCGATTCAGGTAAGAAGACAACATGGTGTTTGTGCCAGTTCAGTGCCCTCAGGGATGTCTCCTGTCTGAGCTTGCACTTCTAGTGCCTGTGCTCAGACGGGCTGCGAGGATAATGCTTTAGCTGTCAGTACTCTAACACCATAACTGGCACGTAGTTGCTCACCAAATGTCCGTTTCCTAGAGCCCAGATTGTTTGCTGTTGAGTGCTTCTTCAGGTTGTCTCTCCCCTTTTCCATGGCCTGTGTCTCTGGTGGCGTCCTGCCTGGTGTGGCGTGATGGTCCAGGCGCACCTTGGAGATTGCCTGGCCCTGTCAGAGCTGGAACAACCACTTTCAGTTCTTGGTTTCCTCTCTTTTTTGCGATGTAGTCTCGCTCTGTTGCCCAGGCTGGAGTGCAGTAGTGCAATCTGGGCTCACTGCAACCTCTGCCTTCTGAGCTCAAGTGATTCTCCTCTCTCAGCCTTCTGAGTAGCTGGGAGTATAGGCGCGCCCCACCGCACCCAAATGAGTTTCGTATTTTTAGTAGAGATGGGGTTTCACCATGTTGGCCAGGCTGAACCTTTGACCTCAGGTGATCTGTCTCCCTCGGCCTCCCAAAATGCTGGGGATTACAGGCATGAGCCACCGTGCCCAGCCAATTTCTTGGTTTCTTTAATGGGAAACATTTCAGGACTGGTCTGAGCATGGACAGGTCTTATTACCACAGCACTGTTCACCATTCCTAGTGTTCTGTAAAAGAACTGGCGTGGAGCGGGAAGTATATCCACACCTGGAGCTCTGTTTTTTCACACGTAAACACGCGCATACATCTAAGGTTTTGTTTTTAAATATAGGATTGTCATGAATTTCTGTTGATGTTTCTAATTCAAACTGAGGACTACAAGGCCTTTAAAAACCTACTGTCACGTATCTGTATGTCCTTTCTTCTGTACCGAGTCACTGTAGGCTTTTCCTGCAGACAGCACTAGGGAGGAAAGGTGCATAAGCACAGGCACATGTATGTACTGTGCACACATGTACCTATGTACACAGGCATACACTATATATACATAACATGCTGTCCCCACCAATGAATGACATTATAGTTTATACTGAATCTTCCAATTCAAATGCAGGACTTCAAGACTTTTACTTAACTTCTACTTATTATCTAAATGTCCGTTCTTCCTCCCTGAGAACCTTGGTTCTTCAGAAGTCAGAAAAGGCTGGGCACAGTGGCTCATGGCTGTAATCCCAGCACTTTGGGAGACTGAGGCAGGCAGATTAGGAGTTTCAGACCAGCAGGCAATATGGCGAGACCTCGTCTCTGCAAAAAATCAAAAATTAGCTGGGCATGGTGGTAAGTGCCTGTGGTCTCAGCTACTCAGGAGGCTGAGGTGGGAGAATTGCTTAAGGCTGCAATGCGCTGAGATTGTGCCACTGCACTCTAGCCCGAGTGACAGAGCAAGACGGTGTCTCAACAACAACAAAAAAAGTAGTAGTCAGGAGTTGATGAGATTGGATATACAAAACTAATTATTGACTTTTTCCATACTGTACACACAGCAGGCTCGGAATGAATACTACCATTACCAGCCTAAATTACTGAGAACAGTTAAAAGGAAGTGTTTGCTTCTCATTCTCCCTTACCATTCTTTTGTTTTGTTTTGTTTTGTTTTGTTTTGTTTTTTTGTTTTTTTTTTGAGACAGAGTTTCGCTCTTGTTACCCAGGCTGGAGTGCAATGGCGCAATCTCGGCTCACTGCAACCTCCACCTCCTGGGTTCAGGCAATTCTCCTGCCTCA
>NW_016107507.1:3261035-3274777 GCF_001604975.1 Cebus imitator | reverse complement strand
TTTTTTTGAGTTGGAGTCTTGCTCTGTCACCCAGGCTGGAGTGCAGTGGCACAATCTCGGCTCACTGCAACCTCCACCTCCTGGGTTCAAGTGATTCTCGTGCCTCAGTCTCCTGAGTAGCTGGGATTACAGGCATGTGCCATCACACCCTGCTAATTTTTGTATTTTTAGTAGAGACAGGGTTTCACCCTGTTGACCAGGCTGGTCTCAAACTCCTGAACTCAGGTGATACATCCGTCTCGGTCTCCCAAAAGTGCTGGCATTACAGGCATGACTCAACACGCCTGACACTGCTTCATTTTCTTCTGGCATGAAGCTCTGCTCTCAAAAATGGATAATAGTCTAATTTTTTCCCCTTCGAAGTCACTTGCTGTTTTGGCCTAAATGCCCAAACTGTTTTTGTGTCTCAGTAAGAGTTTAATGACTTTCCTTCACAGTGCCCTGGGACTGGTTATTCTGGATCAGGGTACTCAGTGTGAAAAGCATGCTTTCCAAAGATAATTTCACGTTTCATTTTATTTTAGAAAGTTTCCTTGAATTAATAGTTTTTAAAAAAAATTTTGTCTTTTGTTTCTTTTTAAATATATGACTCACATACATGATGTTTACCTATTTTAAAGTACAGTTCAATGGTTTGTTTTTCTCAGAGACTAAATTTTAGAGGTAGTTTCAGATTCACAGCAAAATTGAGCAGAAGGTGTAGAAGCAGAAGGCAGAGTTCCATCTCCTCCGTGCAGGCACACACACAACTCCTCCATTGTCAACCTGTCCCACAGAGGGGTCCCTTTGTTACATTCTGTGACCCTACATTGACACATCCTTTTCACACTAAGTCCACAGTTGACATTAGGGTTCATTCTTGGTGGTGTGCACTCTGTGGATTTGAACAAATGTATAATGGCATGTATGCACCAATATAGTTTCACACAGAGTAATTTCAGTGCCCTAAAATCCTCTGTTCTCTGCTTGTTCATCCCTTCTTCCTCCCATCTGGGTAGTTACCAGATCTTTTTTGTCCTGAATGTCACATAGTTGTTAATCATATAGTGTGTAACCTTTTCACATTGGCTTCTTTCACTTGACAATATGCATTTAAGTTTCCTCCATATCTTTTCATGGCTTCACAGTTTTTTTTTTTTTTTTTTTTTTTTTTTTTTTTTTTTTTTTTTTTTTTTTTTTTTTTTTTTTTTTTTTTTTTTTTTTTTTTTTTNTTTAGCACTGAGTAGATTATATTGTCCGGATGTACAAGTTTATTCATTCACCTGCTAAGGGACATCTTTGTTGCTTACAGTTGGGGCACTTATGAATAAAGCTGCTATTAACACCCATGTGCAGTTTTTCATGTAGACATAACTTTTCAGCTCCTTTGGGTAAATATCCATGAACATGACTTTGGGATTTTATAGTAAGTGTGTTTTGTTTTGTAAGAAACCACCAAACTATCTTCCAGAGTGGCTATAACATTTTGCATTCCCCATAGCAATGCATGAGAGTTCCTGTTACTCCACATCCTCTCCAGCGTTTGGTGGTGTCAGTATTCAGGATTCTGGCCATTCCCATAGATGTGTAGTGGGAGGTTTTTGTTTTAGTTTGCATTTCCCTGATGACTTACGATGTGGAACATCTTTTCATGTGTTTATTTGCCATCTGTATATCTGTTTGGTCTTTGCACCGTTTTCTAATTGGGTTGTTTGTAATTCAGTGTTTTTAATTTATTCTCAAAGTCAAGCAGCCATCACCATTAATTCCAGAACATTTATCACTGCACAAGAAACCCCTTGTCCATTGTAGTCACTCTCCAATCTCCCCACCCTCACCCCTCAGCCCCTGGCAATCATTGATCTATTTTGTGTCTCTGGATTTTTCTGTTTTGTATATTTTGTATAAATATACACGTTGTGGTGTGTATCAGCATTTCATTCCTTTTTATTGCTGAATAGTGTTTCATTGTGTGGAAAGACCATATTTATGTATCCACTCATTTGTTGATGGACAGTTGGTTGTTTCCACCTTTTGGCTGTTACAGATAATAGTATTAGGAACATTCATCTACAAATCCTTGTGTGGGTTTGTGTTTTCAGTTCTTTTGTGTATATGCCTACAAGTAGAATTTCTGGCTCACATGGTCACTGTATGTTTAACCATTTGAGAAACTGCCAGACTGTTTTCTAAAGCAGCTGTACCACTTTACATTCCCACCAGCAGTGTACAAGGACGCCAGTTTTTCTACATCCTTGCCAAAACTTGCTGTTTTTCTTCTTTTTGGTTTTAGCGTTCCTAGTGAATGTCAAGTATTATCTCATTGTATGTGGGTTTCTTTTTTGTTGTTGTTGTTTTTGAGATGAAGTCTTGATCTGTTGCCTAGGCTGGAGTGCAGTGGCATGATCTCAGCTGACTGCAACCTCCGCCTCCCGGGTTCAAGCAATTCTCTTGCCTCAGCCTCCCGAGTAGCTGGGACTACAGGCACATGCCACCACGCCTGGCTAATCTTTGTATTTTTAGTAGCAACTGAGTTTCACAATGTTGGCCAGGCTGGTCTTGAACTCCTGACCTCATGATCTGCCCGCCTCAACTTCTCAAAGTGTTGGGATTACAAGCGTGAGCCATCGTGCCTGGCTCATTGTGGTTTTGATTTGTATTCCCTGTCTTCATTTCTTTCCAATTTAAAAATCTTTTCTTCCCTTTTATCTTCTTTGGATATTTGTTCTTGTATTTCTTCTAATTTAGTCTTCATTTCTGTAATGAAGTTTTGCTTTTTATTTTGAATTCTTCTCTAAGTTTTTTCACTTCATTCCCAGTCTTTTAGTTTGATTTCTGCTGTTCTTTCATGTCTTCTATCGTTTTATCAACCTGTTTTGAAATCAGAGGGGGTACTTTTCTGGTCCTTTTGTGAATCTTTCTGATGTGCTTTGTTGTGTGTGGGCCTGTGACTTCACTCTCTTCTCCCATTTCTCACAGTGTTGTGTGTGATTCCACCTGGTACTTTCCACTGTGCATCCTGGGAAGGTTGGAGTATGTGGGCAGCTTTGCTCTTCCTTTGTGGCTTTCATCACATGTTAAAAATATGCCAGTTGCTTCCTGAGAATTTCTAGGCTTTCTCTTTTTGTTGTCCCCATTCATCCCATTTTTATTCCACTCCCAGCACTTACCCTTGGTGCAGAGCCCCATCCTGTTGCTTGGTCAGTTCTCAGAGGACACACAGTGGAGCAGAAGATGCCACACCACACACAGTGCATTTGGTGGTAGCATGAGGAACCTGCTCCTGGTGGCAAAGGCTTATGGTTGTAGAAAGAGGGGATGTCTGTTTCCAAATAGGTGAAAGCCACTTTCCTTCCCAGTCCCCTCACCCTCTGTGCACACCCCTCCCCTGTCACTGGGAGGGACTCCTTTGAGTGTCCCTAACAGGCCTGTATTATGGCTCCTGCAGCAAGCATCCATAGGTACCCACTTCCAACTTCTGATGATCCTACCATACGTGCTGATTGAGTCCTGTAGTGGACTCTCGCTGACAGTGAGGGCTCTGAGGTTTGAAAGGATACGTTAAAATCTTCAGAATTATTTTTTTACTTCTTGGTCATGCTCTATATCATTAATATTATTTTTTGAAACAGAGTCTCACTCCCATCCGCTTCAGCCTCCCAAAGTTCTGGGATTACAGGCGTGAGCCCCGTGCCCGGTAGTCTTGCTGTATTTTTATGTTTGATATTATTTGTCTCCAGGTTCAAAGAAAATGATGATTGTATTTACTTATGGAGAAGGGTGCATTAGTATTTCTGAACTCTAGGGTTAGAAGCTAACATATATGTTGTAGGAGAGTATGTGGGGACCTTTGGTTTATTGAGGTCATTTCTTAGGCAAGGGTCACATCTCCATCTGGGTTGAATGAATGGACTTTGTCATCAAGAAGGCAAATACCCTGGTTTTCAGAATAGGAGGCCTAGAAGATGCCGGAAGGTACCACCATCTTTGTTGGGAAGGGGATGCGATGGCAAGCTGGAAGATTCCTGTTCTCATCTGTAAAATGACCGTTTGAAGGTGAAAACCATCCAGGTTTTCTTCAGCATTGAGTCAATCTATGACAGTGACTCTCAGCCCTGGTGATTGGCTCCCAAGGGACATTTGGAGATGCTGATTGTTATAACCTCGTGTGGGCACTGGCTTTTAATGGGTGAAGCCTAGGGATGCTGTTAAACACCCTATGGTGTATGGGACAATCCCACCACAGAGAATGAACAGAGCCACCGTACCATATGCTAAGGTTGAGGAGCCCTGGTCCAATGATAGAAGCAATTCAAGATCTGTCTTCAGTGCCCTCACAGAGAGCCATGTCTTTTCAGAAAATGTGCTGGATTAGTCTCAAGATCCTTTTTTTTTTTTTTTCCAGATAATTATTTTTAAACCTATTAGGAACGGGGAAGACCCATTCAGAAGAGATAGTTCACAAACACGTGGCAATTATCAATGCAGATTTCTTATTGAGGTTCCCCAGCAATGACTGTTATTCCCCAGTGGAAATGGGGTGTGTGCACTGCTGCACATCACAGGCAGATGTGGGAGACCCTGTTTGTTTTGTGGTGCTGGGAATAGTCGTAATTTTAGAGAAGACTTATTGAGGGGCATTTTCTTATTTTAAACAATTTGGTGCCATACAAAGGATTAGACCAGAGCTCCTGAAGTAGGAATCTCCCTCATTTTCAGGGTATTAACTACAGAGGAGTTGAGGGAAGGGGCCATGGAGAGAGCTGATTGAGACAGGTAGAGCTTATACACCTAAAAGTCAAAGCAAAGACAGGGTTAGAGGGATCCCACTGGGCATTTTCTGTTCTTGAATCTGCAGAGAGTGTCATTAGGCCAAAATTGGCATCCTGTCTCTTCTGCCATTTATCAGAAAGAAGCCACCTTCTCATTTGTTGTCCTTTGTTTTAAACAGGGCAGACCTCCTTATGCTGCTTCAGCAGAAGAAGTGGCCAAAGAACTTAAGTCAAAATCTGGGGAATCGAAGTCCTCTGCTATGTCTTCAGACGGGTCCCTGGCTGAAAACGGAGTGATGGCCGAGGAGAAACCGGCTCCCCAGATGAACGGGAGCACGGGTGACGCCAGGGCCCCCAGCCACTCTGAAAGTGCCTTGAATAATGACTCTAAAACGTGCAATACAAATCCTCATTTAAATGCACTAAGTACAGACAGCGCTTGCCGCAGAGAAGCTGCTCTGGAGGCAGCTGTCTTAAATAAAGAAGAGTAAACTTATTTTTTATAGAGGGTGAAGGATGCTGGAAGGGTAAAGATTTAGGAATATCTGGAGAGAGAGAGCCTGCAGTTATGTACATTTTGTCCTTTCCGTAAGAGAAAAATGAGGACTTTGGAAATTCAGATCCCTCTTTGATATCAGAGATTTAAACAACACATTTTTAGTTTTAACCAGTTGTAGTCAAAATGCTACAATAAAACAAAAAAGAGAAAGAAAATGAAGAGCATTTGACTCCCGCACTTAAAATGAAGTACACATAAAGTTTAAACTGGTTATGACAAAAGCCTATAGTTGTGTTTCTTGAACTATAAAGAAAACAAATTTTGGCAGTCTTTAAGTATATATAGCTTAAAATATAATTTTTAGCATTTGGCACCATATGTATGCCATTATATTTGATTTTGCATTACTGTTTCACAATGAAGCTTTCTTTAAGGCTTTGATTTTTATGATTATGAAAGAAATAAGGCACAACCACAGTTTTTCTTTCTTAAATTTCATCACTGTTGATGTGGTTCTTTTGTGTTAAAAAAGAAAAGTGCAACTATCAAAACTAAAAAATTATAGAGTAATATTGCCGTTCTGCTGATTTTAAATATACAATACATCATACATACTTTACAAGCAAGTTAAATGGAGATAAAGTTGAAATCATAGAAGATGCAAATGACCTTTCAAAATCAACACAATGTGTTCTGAAACTTTTCGTGACTAATACCATGCATCTGTGATCAATGAACTATGTGGTTTTGAATCGGATGTAGACCATTAGTACTACTACTTGAGCTAAACTTCTGCATGGTTCATAATTTTTAAAGTGTGTAGTTAATATGCATGTTATCGTCCTTTCTTCCATTCTTACCAGTATGTGCCCATTTGCAAAACAAAAATGCTAATAATCAGTAATAGTCCTATAAAAGATGTTAACTCTGTTTAGTCATTGACTGATCTTGCTCTAACCTTAAAATTTTGTGATTATTGACCTCTGTTGCATTTATTCTAAAGCCCCCCCAAAAATTATCTAGCCGTTTCGAATATCAACATTACCCTGGTGTACTCACTGCTGTATGCATTATTGTTCTTTGTTGCTGTTTTATGCCTTCATATTAGCAAATATGAAATTCTGTGAAAAAAAACCCTTTGATCTTTAAAAAGAAAAAAAAAACCACCCCCCCTCTGTAGCAGGAAACAAATTGCTTGTTCTTGAGAACTTTCCCATCAAGAATTTAGTAGAAGCAGGTATACTTCTATCATTTTGATGTTTTTGTTAATGTTTCCAAACAATGTACTTTGAAATCAGAATCACTTCTTATCGTTTTCATATACTTCTGATGCTCTTCATCACATTAGTGATCAGAAATGAGGTGTAATTCCCCAACCCCTGCCCGCAAGAGCTAAGTAGGATCTTACTGTAAGTTGAAGGGAGTTTTACCCTAACTCATGGATTGTGCAAGAATGAACTGCTGTTGGGTTTGATTGACTGTCGATGGATTGTGGTGTGGTGTATCTGAAGGCTATTGAATGCAACTTACAATGCTTAATAAAAATCTTTATTCTTTTAGTATAAAGTATGGTGTGGCTTTTAAATTCGCTTGTAAAAGCTAATTTTGTCGAGGTTTAATTCAAATAGAAACAATTACTGAAAAGCTTGATCAGATAACCAAAGTTTAAAAATATTGTACCCTTTCAAAGTAATTCCAGGTTTCTGGCTTAGAGGAACATTAATACATGGTTAATTTGTTTGATAGTTAAGTTTCAAGCAACCAAAGGGATAAAAAAAAATTCTCTCTGATAAAGCAGATTTACAGAAAAGGTTTTCTCAAGCCCCAAGGACGCAATAAATTTGACTCCAGCATGTTTTAAAAGCTGGATGTCACAAGTGTAGCCGGTTTTCACGCCATCCTTCTGACCGAAGGCTCTTCTCTGCAGCCTGACGGGAGGTCCCCGTACCCAGGTCCGCCGAGCGCCTGGTGAGACGCTCCCCGTGCTGCCCTCTAGTGGGGGCTGGCGGGCTAACGGCGCTGGAGGCGGCCAAGAGAGCCGCGGCGATCCCGCTCCAGAGAGGGGCTGGCGCTCGCCCGGGGGCGCGTTTCCTTCCTGTGAAAGGGCGGGCGGGGCCTTGCGTGGCGCTTCCCGGTCCGCCAGCGCGCAGGCCCGGGTGCGTGCGCAGCCCGCGGGGCGGGGCGGGGTCGGTGGGGCCTGCTCTCCGGAGTTTCCTCCCGCGGCCGAGCCCGAACCGATGAGGCCTGTCCTGTTTGCGTGGCCGGCGCCGGGCTCCGCAGAGACCCGTCTTCCCCGAGACGGCATGAGGAGACCCCGGAGCCCGAGTCCCAGCAAGGCCCGAGCCGAGCCGGTTTCTCCACCTAACACCCCGAGAGCTCTCCTGGTCCTGGCTGTTCAGACCCCAGACGAATGCACCCCTGGTTTTTACGGGGTGGGCTTTCAGAGTTTGAAGGAAAGGAAGCCAGCCTCACTCCAGGGCCTCTTCCCACGCTGACTCCTCCGTTCCTGACGGTGGCTCCCTGTTTCCCGGCCGTGGCTGAGCCCCTCCGCGACAGCCTCCCGGTGGCGGGCCAGCCAGCCCGTCTCTGTGCTGTGGGAAGATGGGGGCGCCCGGATGTGTCCATCTTTAAAAACACCGTTCTCCTGGGGACCCTGCCTGTGACGGGAACAAGTCAAACCCACTCTGGGTCGCGAGTGCCTGGCAGAGGCACAGCGTTTGGAGGAGCACTTTTCAGGCCCACCAGCTTCCACCGCCCATTGCAGTGCCTCCCCCACCGGGACAACCACGCGGTTTTCTTCCCTCTCTCTAGGGGCAGGTCCACCCCACTTGAGAATGGCAAACTGACGGGGGACAATCCTCTGGCTTCAAGAGGGGAGAGGGATGGGCTTCTGAACAGTCTCAGAAGCAGGAGAGCGCGCATGACAGGCAGGTGCGCCTTCCTTCCTGTGGCTTTCGTCTCTTAGTTGCAATTGCTGTAGGTGAGAGAGCAGCACGTGCTCTAGGTCACTCTCAGCAGGGACTAGGCTGGAACCCAACCCTTAGCTCTAAGTTGGGTCTGTCTACCTGCCCCTAAGGCCCGAGTAGGTGCAGGCTCGGGAAGGAGAGAGGAAGGGAGAGGGTGCTGGGGCTCCAGCAACCCTGTGGCTGGAACAAAGAGGCCAAGGACACCCCTTCTGGCTGGCGCCATGCTGGCCACTCCTCCCACACCACCGGAATTGCAGAGGAAGGCCCAAGGGCGATGCTGAGATGGGCCCCGGGGCCAGTGGCTCTGGGTGACGCTGGTGCGGGCTGGACTAAATGGTGATGCTGGTGTTTCTCCTTCCTGGCAGCATGGTATCCTGAGGCAAGTTGTATGCTCTCCCGCCTGGCCATTTGGTCTCTTTCTTTTCAAAAAATATGTTTTACTGATTTTTTTCTTGTTTCAAAAGCGCTATGTGTTTATTGTGGTGAATTTAATAAATGCTGGATACACAAAAAGGAAAAGAAATCCCCAGTAATTCCTCCATCGGGAGACACCTGTTTTTAACATTTGGTCTCTCTCCTATGCAATATATTTTTTTCATATACAAAAATAATCACGTTGTTAATATTTTGTAACATTTTCCCCACTTAGCATCATTTGATGATTGCCTTTCCCTACCATTCCATATCCTGCTACAGTCCCTCAGACTCCACGGTGGGGCTGCATCAAAACGTATCGTCTTTCCCCACTGTTCAGGAAGCACTTAGGGAGAGTTCGCGTCAGGCCCAGCCCTAGGCCCCAAGGGACAGAAGATGTCAAGACCCCTGCCTTTCTGGCATTTACATTTGAGTAGGAGGACAACATACATGTGTACAAATAATATTTCAAACAAGAAAATGAGAAAAAGAAGACGGGGAGATGGGTGGCATGGGCAGGTGATGCAGCCGTGAGTGGAACCTATCTCGGAATACAGGTCTGGGCCAGGAGCAGCTGATAGAGCACCCAGCCTAGGGGAATCCACAGAGAGCGGAGAAGCCCATGGCCACCCTGAGGACAGGGCTTTCTGTGTCCCCCAGTGCTATGGTCTGTTGAAGGCTTTGAGGCAGGCCGGATTGTGCTTGGATGCTCAAGTTGGGCTCCGGATGTCCACGCTACCCTGTAGGTGAGTCTTGTGAGGACCACTGTCATTATTCCTGGTTAGCATGTCACCAGAAGGATCTCCTAGTGGGGAAGGGTGAGGGAAGGGAGTCTTATGGTGCTCGTGCCAATTTAGCCCCAAAACGCTGCTTGGTATCCAGGGTCCAGGAGCTGTTTATACTAGCCTGGCTGCTGGGCACAGTCAAGGCACTGGTGTTTGCCAATTTGACAGGTTAAAAAATGGGTTGTGTGACTTCGATTTCTAGTGAGGGCGAACAATTCCCCTCTTACATTTAATTTTCCCATAATGTCTTCATTTGTCAATTGACAGGGCACTTCTAATGTCTCTCTTGGCTGTTTCATGATCTCCCAAATAATCAGGCCAAAGGCAAGAATTTGAAGAAATAATTCACTGGCTGGGCGCGGTGGCTCACATCTGTAATCCCAGCACTTTGGGAGGCCAAGGCAGGCGGATCACCTGAGGTCGGGAGTTCGAGACCAGCCTGACCAATATAGAGAAACCCTGTCTCTACTAAAAATACAAAAAATTATCTGGGCATGGTGGTGTATGCCTGTAATCCCAGCTACTCGGGAGGCTGAGGCAAGAGAATCACTTGAGCCTGGGAGGCGGAGGTTGCAGTGAGCTGAGATCGTACCATTGCACTCCAGCCTGGGCAACAAGAGTGAAACTCCGTTGCAAAAAAAAAAAAAAAAAAAGAAAGAAGGAATTCACTGTCTATCTTCCTCTATATCATCACCAGCAAGGACCAAGGTAGTGCTAGGCTGCTCTGCCTCCCAGGACACCCCCTCCTTGTCCGGCATTCCTTCTGCCTGCTCAGAGGGAGCCCGACTCTGTACTGCATGGGGCAGACAGCACAATGCCAGGTATTTTATGATGGATGCTAACCTTAGGGGTGACTCTCATCACTCTCTCAATTTTATTCTACTTTCAGTCCTTCTGAGAATGCACTAATTTCTTGTTAGCCCCAACTCCATACCCCTACTCACTCACTATACATTGGACAAAAGTCCTTTGCTACTTAGCTGCCCAAGCTGTGGAGTAGACGGTTCAAAGGCCTTTTTGCCAAGAGCCTGCTGCTGGCCACCCTGCCAGCCCTGCCCTTAGCCTCCCCACCTTGGTCCCCAAGCTATCTGCTACTCCTCCCTGTACCCCAGGGAAGCCTCCAGTCCTGGCGCTAACATAGTTCAGGCTAAGTTGACCCAAAGACCTGCAGATGGGACAAAACATGCTTTTCATTAAGATGCTTTGCCCTGTGCTGAACTGGGTGTGGGACTTTACCAGAGTTTGGAAAGGACAGCCATGTGAAAATACACACAAGAAAAAATAAAGTGAAAATACAACAGCAGTGGTAATAAGTTCTATGAAGGACAAATGCAGAGGAAATGAGGAATTTACATGGGTGGGGGTGGGAGGAAGGTGTCAGGGAAGCCTCTCTGAAGAATGATCTAGAGGGCATATGGGAGCTACCCAAGCAGATTCCAGGCATCTTTGGCGGACCAGGATGGCCTTTTCCCTTGCTGTGCCCAGCAAGCTCCATCAGTTCAGGAAGCAAACAGCTGGAAGCACCTGTGCAGACCCATCCTGACCTCATGAAACCATGTCTACTCCTGGCATCTGTGCATGTCCATCCCCACAAACTCAACTGATGCTAGTACGGGCTATAGGGAGAGTCACATCAGTCCCAGTTTGTCCAGGATAGCCTCAGTTTGCCCCTGTTCTGGTGCTTTATTAACAGCACCCTTTTGGATAGTAGTAAATCATGTGGTCACCTGGCTCAGAGACTTTTGTCCACAAGCTCACTGCATCCAAACATCACAGGACCATACTACAGATGGTCAAAGAGGAGGGTCACTTTCATACCTCTCAGAGAAGCCCAGATGGCTTAAAAAATTTCCCCAGGTACTCCAAGAAGGCACCCAGTCTTTGAATTTTCTATGCACTGACCAAATCGACTCATCTGTCACAAATTCATATCCGGCCTTGAGCTAGTATTTCCTTTCTAACATCTTCCACGCCCATCAATTATTAGTTACCTGTCTCTTGCTGTGGCCTATGGGATCTATGGAGGTAGGAATGCTTCTGCCTTGTTTGTTCTATGCCTTGTTTGCTCTATGAAACCTGCATTTATTTGTGTGCCAACAAAATAACCTAGAATAAATGGACAAATGTCTAGACATACAAAACTTACCAATACTGAATGACGAAGAAACAAAAAATCTCAACAGACCAACAACTAGTAAGAAGCTTAGATCACTAATCAAACACCTCACAACAAAGAAAAGCTCAGAAACGGATGGCTACACTGGTGAATTGTATCAAATATTTAAAGAAAAATTAACAGCAGTCCTTTTCAAACTCTTACAGAAAATTGAAGAGGAGAGAATACTTTCAAACTTTTTCGATGAGGCCATCATTACCCTGATACCAAAGCCAGTCAAAGATACTAGAAGAAAACTGCAGATTAATATTCCTTATGAAGGGGCCGGGCACAGTGGCTCAAGCCTGTAATCCCAGCACTTTGGGAGGCTGAGGCGGGTGGATCACGAGGTCAAGAGATCGAGACCATCCTGGTCAACATGGTGAAACCCCGTCTCTACTAAAAATACAAAACATTAGCTGGGCATGGTGGCGCGTGCCTGTAATCCCAGCTACTCAGGAGGCTGAGGCAGGAGAATTGCCTGAACCCAGGAGGCGGAGGTTGCGGAGAGCCGAGATTGCGCCATTGCACTCCAGCCTGGGTAACAAGAGTGAAACTCCGTATCAAAAAAAAAAAAAAAATATTCCTTATGAATACTGATGTCAAAATCTTCAACAAAATACTTGCAAACTGAATTCAGTAACATATTAAAAGGATCACATGCCATGACCAAGTGAGACTTAATTCTGAGAATGCAAGGATGGTTCAACATGCAAAAATCAATCAATGTAATACACATGTTAACAGAATGAGCAATAAAATGCTGCATGGTCATCTCAGTTAATGTAGAAAAAGCACTTAATAAAATTCAACAGCCCCCGCCCCCTTTTTTTTTTTTTTTTTTTTTTTTTGAGATGGAGTTTCAGTCTTGTTGCCCAGGCTGGAGTGCAATGGCAGGAACTTGGTTTGCCGCAACCTCCCCCTCCCGGGTTCAAGCGATTCTCCTGCCTCAGCTTCCCAAGTAGCTGGGATTACTGGCATGTGCCACCATGCCCCCAGCTAATTTTTGTATTTTTAGTAGAGACAGGGTTTCTCCATGTTGGTCAGGCTAGCCTTGTACTCCCAACCTCAGGTGATCCATCCGCCTTGGCCTCCCAAAGTGCTAGGATTACAGGTGTGAGCCACTGCACCTGGCCCAACCCCCTTTCTTGATTAAAAAATTAAATATACTAGGAATAGAAGGAAACTTCCTCAACATAGTAGAGGCCATATGTGAAAAGCCAACAGCTAAAATCTTTCTCAGTGGTGAGAAGCTGAAGCATTTCCTGTAAGATCAGGAAGAAGGCAAAGATGCCCACTCTCATTACTTCTATTTAACATAGTACTTGGAAGTCCTCGCCAGAGCAACTACACAAGAAAAAGAAAAAATAAAAAGGCATCCAAATTGGAAAAGAAGTAAACATATCTGTTCACAGATGACATGATCTTCTAGCATCATGTAAGATCATCAAGATATAGGAACCCTAAAGAGTCCATGCACACAAAACCACCCCAAAACCTATGAATTTAGCAAAGAGCAAGATACAAAATCAGCATATGAAAATAAGTTTTGTTTCCATATACTAACAACGAACAATCTTAAAACAGCCAGGCCCGGTGGCTCATACCTGTAATCCCAGCACTTTGGAAGGCCAAGGCAGGCGGATCACCTGAGGTCAGGAGTTCAAGACCAGCCTGGCCAACATGGTGAAACCCTGTCTCTACTAAAAATACAAAAATCAGTCAGGTGTGGTGACACATGCCTGCATCCCAACTAATCAGGAAGCTGAGGCAGGAAAATCACCTGAGTCTGGGGAGTCGAGGTTGCAGTGAGCCGAGATCATGCCACTGCACTGTATCCTGTATCTAAAAAGGAAATTTTGCGAAAAAAATCCATTTATAATAGCATCAAAAAGAATAAAATAGGAATAAACTTAGCCAAGGAGACAAAAAACTTGCATACTGAAAACGGAAAACTACCAAACTGCTTAAAGCAATTTAAAAAGACACAAATAAATGAAAAGACTGCCTCTGTCTATGGATTATAAGACTTATTGTTAAAAGGTCAATCTCTTAAAAGTAATCTACAGATTTACTGCAATCCTTATGAAAATCCCAACAATGTTTTCTTGCAGAAATAAATTTTCTTTTTTTTTTTTTTGAGACGGAGTTCCGCTCTTGTTACCCAGGCTG
>NW_016107507.1:3248979-3260888 GCF_001604975.1 Cebus imitator | reverse complement strand
TGTAGTTTTAGTAGAGATGGGGTTTCACCATGTTGACCAGGATGGTCTTGATCTCTTGACCTTGTGATCCACCCGCCTCGGCCTCCCAAAGTGCTGGGATTACAGGCTTGAGCCACCGCGCCCGGCCTAGAAATAAATTTTCTAAAGGAAAAATCCATTCTAAAAATCATATGGAATCTCAGGGGACCCCAAGTCGCCAAAATAGTCTTAAAAAAAAAAATCTCACACTTCCTGATTTCACACTAAGTAAAGCTACAGTAATCAAAACTATGTGGTACTGACATTAAGACAGACACATAGACAGACAAAATACAAGAGAGCCAAGAAATAAACCCTCACATATGTATGACCAAATGATTTTCAACAAGGGACCAAGACCATTCAGTGAGAAAAGAACAACCTTTCTAACATGGTGTTGTGAAAACAAGATATTCACATACAAAACAATGAAGTTAGGTCCTTACTTGACCTCATTTACAAAAACTAAAACAAATCAAAGACCTAAATGTAAGTGTTAAAACTGCAAAACTCACAGAGAAAACAGGAAAATGCTTCGTAACTTCGGATTGACAATTATTTGGATATGAAACCAAAAACAGGCCAAACAAGAGAAAAAATAGATAATGTAGACTTTACCAAAATTTAAAACTCTGTGCAAAGGACACAATCAACAGAGTGAAAAGGCTATCTATGGAATGAGGGAAAATGTTCCCAAATCATATGTCCCGAGTAGCTGGGATTACAGGTGCCCGCCACCGTGCCTGGCTAATTTTTGTATTTTTAGTAGAGACAGGGTTTCACTATCTTGGCCAGGCTGGTCTTAAACCCCTGACCTTGTGATCCACCTGCCTCAGCCTCCCAAAGTGCTGGGATTATAGGGGTGGGCCACCATGCCTGGCCCTCCAACAGTTATTTGCATGCCGACGTTCATAGCAGCATTATTCAGATAGCCAAAGGATGGAAGCCACCCAAGTATCCACTGGCAGATTAATGGAGAAACAAAGTGTGGTACATACATACAATGAAATATTATTCAGTCTTAAAAAGGAAGCAAGTTTTAATCCATGCTTTATGGGGATGAAACTTGAGGACAGTATGTTAAGTGAAATAAACCAGTCACAAAAGGACAAATACTGTGTGATTCCACTTATATGAGATACCTAGAGGAGTCAAATTCATAGAGACAGCAGGATGGTGGCTGCCAGGGGCTGGAGGAGGGGAGACTTAGTATTTATAAGGGACAGTTTCCACTGGAGACCATGGAAAAATTTCTGCAGATGGATAGTGGTGGTTGCACAACAGTGTGAATATACTTAATACCACCAAACTGTGCATTAAAAATGGTTAAAATGGTAAGTTTTATATTACATATATTTAACCCCAATTTTACCAAAAATCGTGCACTTGCCCTCAACACATGTTGAGTGAATGTGTGAACCACAGGCCCTGGAGCAGGCTGTGCGGCTGGCTGGGTAGAAAGAGGAATAAAACACATCCATCCTGCAGCAGCACTGTCATTGTAGCACCAGGGTGCAGGTGCAGTGGAGGCCCCGGAGCCTGTGAGCCCACCCACACTGCACCTGCACAATGCCAGCCTGACTGAGGTTGTGGGTGGGGACCTCTTGAAACTGGCATAGCCTCCTAAGTGCTGAACTGCAGCTGAGCCCTGGGCAACAGGGAGGGTGTGGAGGGCAGGCACTGAGGCACAGGATCGCATAAACAGAGGAGGCCATTGAGTTTGGGGCCAAAGCTAATGAGGTGTGAGGGGCAGCGAGACGCTGCCCGAACTTCCAAGGCCACTGCCCTCCTCCTCTCTGGGGCCTTTCCAGGCAAGAGTGAGTTCCCTGTGCTCCTTGCCCTCTCTGAGTGGTCCTGTTCTGGCCTTTGCCCCCAGCTCACCTTCTCAGGGAAGCATCCTTCTAGCCAGCGCCCTTCTTTCTACCCAATCATCTTGAACACATTGATGTATATACTGACTGTCTCCCTTTACTCCAGCATGAACTCCAACAGAGCTGAGACTCTCCCAAGTCATTAGTATCTACAACACTGCTTGGCACACAGTAGATGCTCAATAAATACTTTGGTATAGGAGTGAGAGAGGAGGGGGGAAGGGGGGAGGAGTCGGGTGGTGCACGTCCTGAAGGAGATGAAGAAAGGAGAAGCTATAGGAAGAAGCCAAACAGAGGGAGCTTGTGGGCTTGCAGTGACACTGGTTTTATCCCACAGACAACAGGCAGCCATGGAAGGGCTTTGAACAAGAGGAACGTATCTGGTGGACAGCACAGGAGGTGTAGGTGGGCACAGGAGACCATCTGGAGGGCAGGGTTGGGAGGTGGGTGTGGTGGACACCCCTGAATGACTTGGGAGGGAGGCCGGGCTGCTAGGAGACTGGGCCAGGTTTCCTGTCCCGAGATTCTGGAATTCTGTGTGGTGGCTGCAGGGCGGGGAGCACAGGGCTTGGAGACCTGCTGGCTCTGGCTCTGTCCCCTCTCACCAGGCAGCTGACATCCTCTGTCTGGCTGGGTATTTAATTGCTTAGCACCTCAGTTTTCACTTCTGTGAAATGGCACCAATACCAATATTTCAAGGCACCAAAGGAGAGTCCTGAGTATGTGGTAATAGCCATCATGACCCAGGAATTTCGTAAGCACTTACAAATACCTGGTTGGGTATTGGTAAAACCTCGTGAGGAATTGAGCCCAGGGCACTGTCCTGGTAAAAGCATTTGCTAAATGTTGGCTAACTACTGTCATTATTTGTAAACAGGCTAATAGCAGTGTTCAGGGATGGGGGGCTGCCCACAGTCAGGGCAGCTTCCCCTGCGCCACAGCAGCCTCCAGAAGTTTCCAGTTTCATTTGGGCACGGCTCACCTGACTGCTTTAGTACTGCTGTAAGAGCGAGGGAGAGTGTGTCCATCAGGGAAGTGGGCACCACTCACCCAAAACCCTCCTTTTGGGCTCACAACCTTAAGGCAGAGCATTCTATCTACATTATAGCAGACAACTGTTTAAGACTTACTCCTTTCCCAGAACTTCTAGTATGTTAAAAAAAAAAAAAAAAAAAAGGGGAATGAGAAGAAAACCAGGACAGTAGATTTGAGGGCAAAAAAAAAAAAAAAAAAAACCCAAAACACCCAGGCTTTCACCCAGGAGTAAGGGAACCAGTGACAACCGGAATTCAGGTAGGAAGGCCTATTGCAGGCCATCCTGGACAACCCAGAGGTGTGGGAGCTAGGGTTCTCCTGCTCCTTCCTTTCCCTCCATGGCCAGCTGCTTCTCCCCCAACCCACTTCCCCAGTGCCTAGTGCTTTGGGTAGTGCCCTGAGTCTGTACCCACGGGGTCACCTGTTGGGGGTTGGTGGCTGACTCTGAGGGTAGATTTTGGCTCAGAAGGAGGAGGGACCTTAAGTGAGCAGCCTGCCTTGGAGCGAACGGCCCCTGGGCAGCTGCAGGGGGCAGTGATGGTGACGGGCCGAGGGGCTAGGGAGCCTTGTCACCGATGCTGCTAGGAGACTGGGCCAGGTTTCCTGTCCCGAGATTCTGGAATTCCTCTCAGAAATGGCCCGCATTTCCCAGCATGATGCGGATTTTGCTGAGGGAGGATGGGAAGAGAAAGCCGGTGAGGGAGGAAAGGCGGGGAGGGATGTGGCCCCCGCCCAGCACGGATGCCCCAAGGATGCGGAGACTAGCGGGGCAGGGAAGCCTCCTCTAGAACGCGTGCAAGTGACTTCGCACAGTGCACCTCTGCTTCTCCTCCCCACCGTGGGGGCTCAGCTCCCTGGACACAGGGGCCAGGTTTCCCGTCCTCTCCGCCTCTTAGGTCACGGGCCTGGGGGGCTCAAATGCCAGGGAGTTCTCTCGTGACAGAGCTAACCCGCCCATGCCAGCGCACTCCCGGCCCCGGATTCTGTCCTCTTCCCCTGGGGCTGAGCATCAGGGAAGTCCGCGGGCGGGATCCTTTGAGGGAGGCGGCAGTCCCCAGCCAGGAATGAGGGGAAAGGGGAAGCGGTGTCCCAGCCAGAAACTCAGTGGGAAACGGGCATGGGAAGGAGGCCGCGCGGCCGAGGAGGAGGAACACCCAGACCATGGTGGGGTCAGAAGAAAGTTAGGGCCAAGTATTTCCTTGTCGGCCTTCTGGACCAGGAAGGCGACCCTGCAGGCTCCGCTCCCGCACCCCGGGTCTCTCCGCCAGTCTTGCTCGGGTTCCCCCAGCTCATCTTCTCCCGGGGACCCCGCCCACCTTCTCTCCGGGGTCCTACCCCACTTTCACCCTCAGGGCTCCCCCAGCTCACCTCCGCGCCCGCGGACCCCTGGGTCTACCTTCAGCCTTGGGGCCCTCCTCGGACTATATTCCACCTTTGGGGTCCCCCCACCCGCTATCTACTCCTGCGGGGTCCCCCCGCCCGCCTTTTCCCCTGGTGGGGTCCCCCAACCCACCTTCTCCCCCGCAGGGTTCCCCAGCCCGCCTTCCCGGCGGCGGGAGCGGCGGCCCAGGCCGGCGGGCGGAGGCGGCGCCACCCGGGGCGCTGACGTAGAGGCCGCTCGGCGGCCGGGGGTCCCTTCGGTGGGGCCGCGGCTCCCCGCCCGCCGCCCCCGCGCGTCCATTCCCTTTTGTGTCCCGCGCGCGGCCCGTCCCCCGCGCACACTCGCGCCCTGAGCCCCGCGGGCCGGCGGGCGGCTCCCGGCGCGGCCCCTTCAGCCAGCGCGCCCGGCATTGTGTGGACGCGCCCGGCCGGGAGCGCGCGCGGGGGCTGTCGTGCGCCCCCGTCCCCGTCCCCTCCCGGCCGCGGCGCCGCCTGCGCCCCGCCGCCCCCGCCGCCCCCGCGCGGCCCGGCCCCCGGCCCGGCCCGGACCGACCCGGGCAGCGCAGCGGCGGGGCCGAGCGGCGGCGCGGCGCGGCAACATGGCGACTGTGCCCGTGTACTGCGTCTGCCGGCTCCCCTACGACGTTACCCGCTTCATGATCGAGTGCGACGCCTGCAAGGACTGGTTCCACGGCAGGTGAGCGCGCGGCGGCCGCTCGGCCCGGCCGGCCCGGCCACCCCGCCCGACCGAGCCCCGCGCCCCCGGCTGCGCGCCCGCAGGCCCGGCTCGGGGACGGGCCGCCGCCGCCGCCGCATTCCGGGCGCCCAGGTCGGGGCTGGGCCGGGCCGGGCCGCGCGCCCTTTTGTGCCCAGGGCGGGGGCGCCAAGCACGGGGCCCGCGCTGGGCGCCCCTGGCCGCGGCGCACAAAGCGAGGCCCGCGGGCCGGAAGGTGGGCTCGGGGCTCGGGGCGCGGGGAAGTTGGGGCTCCAGGCCCGGGCCGGGCCGCCTGTCAGCGGGGTCGCGGCGGCCGCAGAGGCCGGGCATCCGGAGGGAGGCCCAGGCCTGGAGCCCCCGCCGCCTCCCCCCTGCGAAGTTGCAGGAACTTTCCCCGCGCGGGCTCGGGGCTGGCCGGGCCGGGAGAAGCGGGCGCGCAGCCCGGTGCGGGTCCCGGGAGAGGCGCGAGTGGCGGGCTCCGACGCCGGCAGGGCTGGGACGGCCGTGGGGGCTCCGGCGAGGCGGCAGCCGGCGCGCCCACCCTCCGCCGTGGCCTGCGAGCTCCCTCGGACCTTGTCCCGGAAGGCGGGACCCCTCCCGGACCCCTGCGGAGCACCTGAACCTGGCAGGCCTGCGGGTCCCGGGGCGGGAGTGTGGTGACAGAATAGTGTCTGTGAGTTGGGTAAAGGGGGTTGTTATGGGTTTGCCGCCTCCTCCCCGGCCTTCAGCTTTCCCTTTTTCCCTCCTCTCCGTTCCTGGCAGGAACACCCCGGTTTTGACATGATCTTATGCTCTCTTAGGAAGATGGGGAGGGGGGAAGGAGGTAACTCTTGGAGACACTGAAAACCCCCGCCCTCTTGGCCGTTGCTGGTGGCCATGACCTGGCCCCGTGCCTAGGATAGGTCCCTTCCCACCAAGAAGTAAATGGAGGAGGAGGAAGAGGAGGTGATAGTCATGCCCAAACTGCTCCAACAGGTTCTCTTGCATCTGACTTTGCCTGTGGGATGTGTTTGGACCAGGGCTGGCCAGGGCTGTATGCCCTCTGGGGCTCCCGTCCCAAACCACCAGGAGCAGCCTGGGGGAAGAGAGGGGTGTGTGGTGGTGGGTGGTCTGGGATTCTCCTTCCAGAGAGGAGACCCTCCTGCTGGTTTTAAGCCTGGGTCTTCAAGACTGGTCATTGGCCCTTAGGAGTGGGTTGTGGCCCCGAGTCCTGTCCTGCCAGTTTGCATGTGGTGACCCCGGTGGCTGGGATGTGACAGGGCCTGCTATGTCTGTCAGCCCCAGGCCTGAGTCCCGCCTCCATGCTGTAAGAAGGGCCTGGGACTCTGGGGTGAGGATGCCCATGGAAATCTGGGCTGCCTTCCTGGTATGCCCGGGGCTATGGAAGACCCTCAGAGCAGGGGAGGCTGCGTGGAAACACCAGCCTCTGCCCAGAACAGGGCTGCCGTGCACACCCCCAACTGGCAGCCAGCAAGAAAAAGTTCACAGCCGGACCAAAGTGGGTGAGAACCTCTGAGGCTCTTCAGATCCAAAGATGCTGAGCAGTTGGCTCTGAAAGTGGTGGGGCCTGTCCCTTCTCCCCCATCCCCACCGGGGCCCTGACCTGGCGAGCAGTCACCCCCCTGCAGAACCCTCTGGGCACCTGTGTCAGCTCCTGGCTGCTGCCCACACTTGGGGCCCAGACTAGGGAGAGTGAGAGAGATGGAGAAAACCTTTGTCTCACTGCTCAGGGGACCCTCTGGGAAGGGAAGGTTAGTTCTGAACTAGACTTTGAGGCCAAGGGAAAAACCCCAGGAATGAGGGGCAGGCAGGCGACAGGGGCTTTTACTGTATTGGCCCATGCAAAAATCCCAAAAAGAGGGATATTTTGGGAGGCTTTATCTCCTTTTTTCTTATTTGGGGTCTCTGATTGAATCTAATACAGGCGATTGATCAGCACAGATTTATTCTCACCTGTTTGTGGTGGCTGTGGGGTCTGAAAGGAGCTGTGCTTCCCATTGGCCATGAAAGTCATTTTCTCCTGTATCTTATCAAGCAGAGGCTCGGTCATTTGCCACAGTGAACCCTAAGGGGAGAAAGCCTCTGGGTGTGCCTCCTCCCCCACCCCTGTGGTTCTGGGCAGGTGTGTGATGGGGGGGCAGGCATCAGGGGTTGGTGGGGTTGGTACAGCTCTCACAGCCCTGGGCGAGTCACTTGGTCTCTCGGCATCACTTTTCTCCCCAGTAAAACGAACATGTGTGACCAGACCCCTGTGTTTCTGCACCTCCAGACAGCCTCCTGTGGCCCCGGTGGTTCTTTCCTGAGCTTTGTACCATCTGTACTGTGATTTATTTCCATTTAACCTTTCAACTCACTTTTTAAAAGTTTGAATACTTTTAAACTTTTATTTTGAGAGGACTTTAGACTTACCAAAGAGTTCCAAAAATGGCAGTTTCCCTGTGTCCTTCCCTCTGCTTTCCCTGCAGTGAACATCTTACATAGCCACGGGACCAGTACTAGAACGAAGGAGTTAACGCTGGTGCGGGGCTGTTAACTAAACTGCAGACTTTATTCACATGTATTTAACCAGTGTCCCCCTTAATGTCATTTTTCTGTTCCCGGATCCCACCTTGCGTTTAATCCTCATGTCTCCTTACTCTCGAAAATACTGCTTTTAAAAGGAAACTTCATGTCATTCCCTGAAATAGAACATTACTGTAACTTACCATACACAGTAACTATAAAAATAAACATACAACTGTTAAAGTAAAAAGCCTTTCTGTCCCACCTGTGGTCACATCACATTCCTCCAGCCAGCCCCGTTTTGGGGAGAATTGGAGAGAGGGTCTCTAAGTCATCACTCACACTCACTGTGGCTGCGTCTTTGCTGTTGGCAGCTTTGGCGGCAGCCAAGAACTTGTTTGGGATAGAGCTTTGGCCATTTGTGGGGCCAGAGCTTGCTTCGAGGGCCCCTCCTCAGGGACTCTGAGCACCCCTCCCAGTGTTCTAGCCGTGGCGGGTGGGACTGCCCGCTGGCCTGGGTGGGAAGAGTGTTCACTATGGGGGAGGGAGGAGCGTTGTGTTCTGTCCTTGGGGTCATGCGTCCTGCATTCCCTGGAGGGGCAGTGTTGAGTGGGGGTCCGGGAAACAGGCCCTCCTTTCAGGCTCTCCGCGGTCCCTGGATGTGTGTGCCATACTTGAGCTGTCCCTTCACCAAGTCTTTGCAAGATTCCTCATCCAGCCCCATCTTGACCTTGGCTCATCACTCCTCGGGCCGGAGATCCTCATCAGCCCAGCCCTTCTTCACTGGCACTGACTGGGGTGCTGTCCCAGAATGTGAGCTTTGTCCTGGGAGGGATGGATTTTGTGGCAGGACCTGGCAGGAGGCAGCTGGAGGCCCGTTGCCTTTGGAGGTGTCTTGTATGCCTCGTTTGGTGGGGATGTGTGGTTTGGCACAGGCACTGAGGAGGACCACTCCTCTCCTCTTAGGGATCCCACTCTTGCACAAAGCCCCTCGGGCCACGCACTGTGGTCCCTTGTGCCTGTGTCCTCTAACTGGAGAATGGAGACCAGACCCCATGCCCTCCACCCCTGCCTGCAGCCATATGGTGGATGACCTGGCATCTCACTTTGTCACCAACTTGCTTTGAATAATTTCATTCCCTCCGAAGTAAGAATGCTTCTGTTAAAGTTTTAAACATCCTTAACCCGTAGCTTTCTGGCCCTCTTTCAGCTGCTTGTTCTATTGGACTGGAAGGGTTTTTGGAGGTGTAATCAGTAAAACTGACTTGAAAGAAACTGAAAGCTGTTCAGGTCACTTCAGTGACAGACATTTCATTTATACCTCAGTAACTATTTGTTGGGCATGTATTCTGTGTGGAGTTAAGTGAGGGCCCAGGGGGCAGCCAGGCAGCTCCTCTGAGAAAGGTGGCAGCCACCCTGGAGGGAGAGTGTCTCAGCAGAGGAGGGGCCAGAGTGGACTGAGATTTTGACAGGGTTCCCCGTGTTGCTTTGGGGACAGGTGGTGGGGGGGAGTTAGGGGCAGGGAGCCAGTGAGGAGGTGACTGTCCTGCAGGTGAGAGGCGACAGGGCTTGTACCCAGGGGGAGGGGATTGGGACTGGGGTGGGGAGAAGGGTCACATTCTGGAAGTGCTCAGAAGGTGGAGTGGACAGATTGCGTGGCACGGCTCCCTCCAATTCCTGTGTGTCCATCTGTCTGTCTGTCTGGCCTGTCCTCCTCCTCAGGCTCCTGTCTCTGTGTCCAGCTCCTTTGGGATGGCCTTTCTGGGCTCTCCTTGTACCCACCAGCCTTAAGTTCCTTGGGGCAGAGCCACATCCAGGGGCTACCTGGGAACACTGTGGCTGTGCCCTGCAGGCCAGCTCTGTTGTTGGGCAGCGGAGTGTGTGTGCAAGAGGGAAGAAGGCCCCGCTGTGGGTCACATCTGGGCGATCGGAGCTGAGAGTTAACTCCTAGAGCCTCACATGCTGGAGTACTGCGGGAAGGGGCCTTCTCAGGGAGACGTCCTTGTGATGTAGGAATAGTGATTAATCACTTAAAAACAAGGAATTCTCCCCCTGTGTGAGTTTTCAGAGTTCTGGAGGAGGTGGGAACAATGTCAGGCCACCTTTTAGAGGGTAAAGTAGACGTCGCTGTCTGTGGATGCTTTCCAAAGGAGGTAGGTCTTGAAGGAAGCAAGGAGCTTCATCTCAGTTGTCAGAATGTTTGCTATTATTGAACATACTTAATATTTGGCTGATCGTGCTTGGTGTGAACCTCTGGACTGTAGCCCACATTTGTTTGGGGCTGCTTGAGCTCGGTGTGGCCACAGATGCCCTAAAATCTGGGCAGAGTTTTGGGTGGACCCTGCCACCCCCAGACACCCTCTTTTTTGGCCATCCTTGTAGTACCTTGACATGTGCCAGGTTCTTCTAAAAGAGTGAGTTTTTCTGGGTGGGAGCAAGTGTGGGCCGGAAAATAGCGTTCCATGACACACTTCTCTGGGAGAATATTACTTTTGAAATTCAGGGTGTGGGTAAATCAAAGTCCATCTCTTGGTTTTTTTAAATAACAGATGGGTCTGATTGTGCTGTGGAAGCTAACATTCAGTTGAGGTTTAATGCCATAGGGGTTATTTTTCATTCATTATGTTTGGTTCCCACGTCGTCTGTGAGAGGCAGATAGCGTGGGTCACCCCGTCACCCGCATTCCCAGCGTGGACACAGAAGCAGCGGGGGCTCTGTCACACGCAGGCCTCTGGCTTCATCAGGTGCACTCTGAGCCGCAGCAGGTGGACACACTCACCTCTGAGAGGGTGCAGGTGAGGTGGTGGCACCTGGCTCAGGTTATTCTGGCTCAAGGTTATTCTGGCTCAAGGGCCTGAGCAAATATGGGGGCTGATAACTGCTCGTGTCCATGGTTTCGGCAGTGTAACATGGACGGAAATGTGGTCACAGAGGAAGGCCACATACCGAGCTAGGGGATGGGAGGTGCTTCTCTGTCCAAGCAGCTGACTGCAGCAGCTCCCTCCTGGGTCTGAGTATGCCGGGTGCCTCTCAGGGTCTCTTGCTGTAGTGCCTCCCTCTCTGTATCCCTCCTTCACTGTCCTCTAACTTCTGCAAACCTTGATTCTCAGCTTTTTGGTTTGGTCGCAGTTGGGCGGCCCTAGCTGTGGGCTCCAGAATGGGACTTGGCTTCTATTCTTTAGGGTTCAGGACCTGTTTACTTTTCTCCTGGACCCTCCCTGCCACCGTACTGCTGGGTCACCCACAGAAAAACGTGTGAACATATTTAGAATTCTAGCCACTGACTGGTTTGGATCTCAAAGCATAGGAACTGAAAAATCTTTGCGTTATCTGTCCCTGTCTGTCGAAGCTTTCCAAAGGCGGTGTGTCTTGAAGGAAGCAACTTGTTGTGAGCCTCATCTTAATTGCCAGAACGTTTGCTTTTATCCAAACTATTTAGCTAGAAATGTGCACATGGGGAAACCAGCCTTTCACCTTTTTAAAAAAATTGCAGTGAAATTCATATAACATTAAATTAACCATTTGAAAGTGTGAAGTTGAGTGGCATCAGTGCCATCATAGTGCCATCAAAGGTGGTTGAGCAACCACCACCTTTATCTAGTTCCCAAACATCTTCATCACTCCTAAAGTATACCCCCTGTCCACTAAGTCGTCCCTACTCTTTCCTCCTCCCACTAGCCCCTGACAACTAGCTGTCTGCTTTCTGACTCTATTGATGTGTCTATTCTGGATATTTACTATTTCATATAAATAGAATCATACAATATGTAACCTTTTGTATCTGGCTTCTTCTGCTTAGCACAATGTTTTTCAGGTTCATCCACATTGTATCATGTGTCAGTGTTTCATTAATTTTTATGGCTGAATAATATTCCATTGTATGGATAGACCACAGTTTATCCATTCATCAGTGTATGGGCATTTGGGATTTTTCCACCTATGGCTGTTGTAAATAGTGCTGCTATAAACATTTGTGTATAAATATTTGTTTGAACACCTGTTTCAGTTCTTTTGGATATATACTTAGGAATGGAATTCCTGGATCATATGGTAATTCTGTGTTTAACTTTTTGAGTAACCAGCAAACTGTTTTACACAGGAGCTGCATTATTTTAAATTCTCCTCAGCAGTGTTCCAATTTCTTCACATCCTCACCAACACTTGTTTTCCTTATTTTTTTTTTAATTAAAGCCATCCTAATGGGTATAAAATAGTATTTCCTTATGTTTTTGACTTGCATTTCTCTATTGACCAATGATATTGGACAGCTTTCATGTGCTTGTTGGCCTTTGCCCACTTTTAAATTGGATTGCTTATCTTGAAGTGTAAGAGTTCTTTTAGATGCTGTACCCGTATCAGATAGATGATTTGCACTAAAGTTTTTTTTT
>NW_016107507.1:3243578-3246860 GCF_001604975.1 Cebus imitator | reverse complement strand
GAGCTGCTAGTGATCAGCCATCTTGGATCTCTCTCGCACTAAAGTTTTTAACTTTGATGAAGTGTAGTTTAGCTCTTTTTGCTTTTGTTACTTGTGCTTTTAGTGCCATATCTGAAATTCCTTTGCGAGATCCAGGGTTATACAGGTTTATTCCTGTAATTTCTTTTAAAAGTTTTATCATTTTAGCTCTTATCTTAGGTTTTTGATCCATCTTGTTTATTTTTGTAATGATGGAAGGTAGGAGACCAGCTTTATTCTTTTGAAGCTGGATATCCAGTTGTCTCGGCATCATTTGTTGATGACCATTCTTTCTCCATTGAATGATCTTGGCGCCTTGACCAAAAATCATTTGATCGTATACACAGGGGTTTATTTCTGGACTCTCAGTTCTATTCCTTTTGTCTATATGTGTCTCCTTATGCCAATACCATACTGCTTTGATTACTGCAAAGTTGTAATAAGTTTTGAAAGCAGAAAGTATGAGTCCTCTGACTTTGTATTCTTTTTCATTGTTTTGGCTATTTTGGGTCCTTGCATTACATATGAATTTGAGGATTGACTTTTCCATTTCTGCAAAAAAGGGCTGTTGGAATTTTGATAGGGATTGTGTTCAGTCTGCAGATTGTTTTGTCATCTTAATAGTATTAAGTCTTTTGATCCATGAACATGGGATACCTCTCCACTTATTTGTGTTTTCTTTAATTTCTTTCAGCAGTGTTTTATACTTTTTGGTTTACAAGTCTTTCACCTTCTCAGTTGCATTGATTCCTAGATGTTTTATTCTTTTAGATACTGTGGTAAGTGGTATTATTTTCTTAATTTCTTTTTTATATTGTTCATTCATGGTTCTTTTATCTTTTTTTATAATCATCTTTTAATGTGTGGTGACTGAATTTCCAGAACTGTACATGTGCAGGGTGCTGCCCACCCCTGCCATGCTCTCCGTGTTCATGCATGTGCTGCTGTGTGCCCAGTGTGTACCTGCATACCTGTGAAGGAGGGTTGCTATCTTCTTTTTTAACCATTATTTTTGAGCCTCTGCATCAGATATTGAGCTAGGCATTTTCCGTACATGTGTAGGACTTCTCTCATATTGTGTATGGGGTTCTCTCATGTGAATCTCCATCTCCTTTCCCTGACTGTCATCCTCCCCTGGGGCAGTCTTTTTGGCTGCATGCTTCACTGCTGAGGATGCTTTGGTGGGGCAAGGCCAGGGTTCTGTATTCCTGGAGTGGGGACGGCAAGCATAGTTATGGAGCAGTGTCAGCCTCTCTCTGTGTGAGCAGCACATGGCCCCATTGATCTCCATGCATCGAGTGGATGGTTCCGCTCAGGTGGAGAGCACTTGTAAAGCCCTTGTTCATTCTTATTCCCGACATGCCATGGATTGGGCACAAGGCCACAGTGCTGGATAAACATGAGGATCTGATTGGCCTTGGAGAGTGCTCTGGGACCAGGATCTGACCTGAGGACTTATACACCCACCCCTGGGGCTGTCAGACTCAGGCACTGAACCCCAACCCCAGCACCTTCACCACACAATTCCAGATCACTAAAATCTTCTTGTAGCTTTGTGATTTTGTCCCTTATTTTACCCTTTCCCTTATAAAACCCCATCAAGGCACGTTCTGTGTGTGAATCTCGGGGAAAGCTTGGGCCAGTGGGAAGAGTAGTCAGGAAGCACTTATCAGGAACACTGGGACTGGTGGGAAGGCAGCATTAACTGGGGCACAAGGCCCTCCCTGCCTGGTCCCACCTCACCAGACTCCTGTGCTGACCTGCTTTTGCTGGAACAATGGTGCAGACTTTAGGGGTTCAGGCCCATTTCCCTGAAGGAGAGGCTGAGGCCTGGAGTCCTGAGACATTTGGTATCATGGAACAGTATAGAAACTGCAGCCTTAGCTAGTCTTCCTCCCAGATGCACATTGTCTCGGGGAGGGGTGAGGCGGGGCTTTGAGAGGACTCTCTGAACCCCAGGGAGAGAGAAGAACCCATGGCCCCACATGAAACAGCACACACAGGCTCAAGTAGGAGGCAGGATGGAATCTCACTAAACCTCCTCTTGCTGGAGTCAGCCAAATATGAGGATTAGTTGCCCATGGTGCTTGTGGAATCTCTTCCTGGAAATGGGAGGCAGTGTGGCCACTGCTGCCCAGCAGCACATAGCAGAGGTGTGCAGAAGCAGCTCAGGCGGGGAGGGGTTTCCTCCATTGTTTGCACCCAGCACTGGGTACTTCTGGATGCCACCCTGTTCCTTGCAGTAGCTCTCTGGTGTGCTTTGGACGGAGGGGCTACTCAGGAGAAGCCAGCTGGGGGAGGGCCAGCAGCTCCCACTCCTTCCATGCCAGCCAAAGAGCGGGATGGATGGGAACAGTCTGTGAGGCTTTTGTGCCACTCCTGGCTGTGCTTGGCGACTCTGTGTGTCACACATGAGGAGTCCTGAGTCTCTAAAGGGCCTCAGCATCCTGCGTGCGCTGCACTGGGAGTCATGACTGGGCTTGGCTCCTTGTTCATCAGTGAGAATGTTCATCAGTCCGTTTGTCTAGCTGGTGGTTTCCTGAGTATTATGTAGGGGCCAGGCCCTGTTCTTGGCACGGGCAGCAGTGAGGAAGACTGGAGGGTCCCTGCAGCTAGTGCTGGGGGACAAGGTTGGGGCGACGTGGCCCTCATCACCAGCCACCTGTGAGTCTGTGTCAGAGCAGATTGGGGTGACAACAAACTGTACCATGTGGGGTGAGGGGCAGCGTGTGGCTGGCCCCCAAGTGAGGGGAGATGTGGGTAGGGAAGCACCTTGGCCTGTAAGCCATGGGTGGGAGTTCACATTTTGGCCCCAGTGCAGGAAGAAGAGGACAAAACACAACATTCTTTAGTTTGCAGCCTATAAAGTTTTCTCAGAATTCTGTGAGAGGCATGGAGTATAGGGCAAGATGGAGAGAGGCCAGAGACCATTAAGGGGCTGGCAGAGCCCTGGGTGAGAGACAGAGAAGACCCAGGTGAGGACAGAGAAGCCCTGGGTGAGCAGATGTAGGAGTCTGGAGTAAGGGATGATGGAGGAGTCCCAGGTGAGGGATGGAGGATCCCTGGGTGAGGGATGATGGAGGAGCCCCGGGTGAGGGATGGAGGAGCCCCGGGTGAGGGATGATGGAGGAGCCCCGGGTGAGGGTTGATGGAGGAGCCCCGGGTGAGGGATGGTGGAGCAGTTCCGGGTGAGGGATGATGGAGCAGTTCCGGGTGAGGGATGATGGAGGAGCCCCGGGTGAGGGATGATGGAGGAGCCCCGGG
>NW_016107507.1:3213434-3242733 GCF_001604975.1 Cebus imitator | reverse complement strand
TGATGGGGGTGTTCCAGGTGAGGGATGGAGGAGCCCTGGGTGAGGTTATCTAGGCACAGTATTGTTATGTGACTCTGATGATCCCAGACTGTGTCTGGATGGCCAGCCCTCTGGATCACCTAGTGCCCATCTGTCCCTGGAGCTGCCCGTTGGCCTCACAGACTGGTCCCCTTTCTGGCAGCATGGGCCCCCTGTTTGCTGGGTAGCCCTTGACCCTGCCATTGGCTGTCTGTGCCACCTGCCCACTGTGTACCTAGTGACTTGGATCCTGGAGAAGGAGGTGGATGTGTGGCGATGGGCAGGTAAACAAGAAGCACAGTCACCTCCCTAGAGGCCCCTGCAACAGGGGGCTGGGTGCCTGGGCAGTCATGTGTCTGCAGGTCTGGGCAGCCACTGCACATCTCTCCCCGTCTCTGAGCAGCAGCTGGGGGCAGAACCACAGCTCTGCAGACCTGTTTATCTGAGTGCTGCCCAGATGCTCTGGGGGCAGGGCCTGTGTCCTGCGCTGTGTGGCTCTGGGCAGGCAGGTCACTTCCTGTTGCAGGTGTACATCTGGATAAAGATAGTTTTGTCTTTGTGACTGGTGGAGTTGTGTTGGGGACCAGGGGACTGGGAGGTAGAGGGGGGCAGCTCCAGGTGAGCTCTGGAGTCAGAGTGAGAGGTCCATTCTAGCCTGGGGGCTGTGAGAAATGATTCCCCAGGCCAGACGCAGCCTTTCTCAAAGCTAAGCCAGCAACGAGAATAACTCCCTTTCGAGGTTACAGAGCATGCAACTGGAGGGAGCCTGTACCTGCGTGGCCTGAGTCTGTGGAACTCAGAGGATGAGCCCAGCCTTACTGAGGCCCTCCTCCCTACTGTCCCCCCACTCCCTGCCCCCACAAAAAACACTTTGTGGGCTGGGTGTGGTGGCTCATGCCTGTAGTCCCAGCACTTTGGGAGGCCGAGGTGGGAGGATCATGAGGTTAGGAGTTCGAGACCAGCCTGGCCAACATAGTGAAACCCTGTCTCTTCTAAAAATATAAAAAATTAGCCTGGTGTGGTGGCAGGTACCTGTAATCCCAGCTGCTTGGGAGGCTGAGGCAGGAGCATTGCTTGAACCCAGGAGGCAGAGGTTGCCGTGTGCCAAGACCACACCGCTGCACTCCAGCCTGAGCAACAGAGTGAGACTCTGTCTCAAAAAACAAAACAAAACAAAAAACACTTTATGAAATCTTTGTTCGTGGCCCTGAAGGCAATACCAGGAGTGACCTGATGGTATTTATGTTGAGGGAAGTCCCTTTGGCCACTTGAAGGGCCATCCTTCACTCCGTCGAGTGAAGAAGAGGGGAATCTTGGAGGCAACAGGAGGGTGAAGCTGCTTTCCCTGGGACCTCAAGGTCTAGGGACTCTGAGCCTTAGTCATGTCCTCATTTGTCTCTTTCTCTAATTCCTTCTGCAAAACAGCTGTCCCAAGAACAGTGCTGGGAAGGAACCAAGTGCTCAGTGAAAGTTTAGAGCAGGAAGCTTTATGCAGGCAGAATTTGGGTTCAGTTTGAGGGAAACCTTTCTAATAATTGAAACTAGCCCCATAGCAGACACTGTCTAGGGAAACTGTGTGTATGGTGGGCAGAGTTTCTTAGCCTCTGTTCTGCTGACATCTGGGCTGGAGAATTCTTTGTGTGGAGGCTTTCCATGCACTGCAGATGTTGAATCCTGGTCTCCAGCCACCAGATGCCAGGAGCACCCATCCCCTGCCCACAGTCGTGACAACTCAAAGTATCTCCAGAAATTGGCAACTGCCTCCTGCAGGGCATAATTGTACCCGGTTGAGGGCAAGAAACGACTAACCTTCTGCTGAATGCATTGTGCCTTTATCACATGGAAAATTGAACTCAGTGACCCACTTGTCTTTTCTTATATTTATTTATTTTGCTAAAGCATCAGCTGCATTTATTCATTTAAATTTTTTTTGTTGATATTACAGCTTTTCATTTCCCAAAGCATAGAGAAACAAATTGCAGATGATAAATGAGAAAATTATGTACCTTGTTTGAATATATAGTAATTTTTTCTTTACTAAACTCGTAAATGAATAAAGGTTATTAATACATTTCAAATAAATAAGTAGTGTTTTCCAAAATCATCACAATAAGATACCAGTAACGAGCAGTTGGTTGAAAGCGTAACACCAGAGGGCCAGGGTTCAAATCTCAGCTCTACCACTTATTGACTGTGTGCCTTTAGTCCAACTGATGAGCTTCCCTAGACCTCAGCTTCCTCACCTGCCAGATGGGAATGATGAGAATAACAGTAGATAGTTCATGGGGCTGTTACAAGAATTAAAAAGTAAATATAGGTAATGTAGAACACTCTATGTGCTCAAATTATTAGTGACTTCATATGCATAAAATTATTTAATTCACTCTCTCTGTATAACACTGGTCAATTAAAAGCATACTTCCATGTTTTTTATTTCAACTTGTAACAGTCATACAAATATATAATGATAAATAATTCTTTTAGAATGACTGTTAAAAATACAATTTAAAACTTCAGTCTGTTTTTCTACCTGTCGAAATGTTTATTTCTCCAACTATATATGTGTATGTGTATCTATCTATCTGTATTTTTTATTATACTTTAAGTTCAGGGGTACGTGTGCAGATCTTGCAGGATTGTTACATAGGTATACACATGTGATGATGGTTTGCTGCCTCCATCTACATTAGGTATTTCTCCTAATGTTATCCCTCCCCAATCTCCTCACCTGCTGCTGTCACTCTACTCTCCCCCCCATCCCCCAAAAGACCCCAGTGTGTGATGCTCCCCTCCCTGTGTCCATGTGTTCTCATTGTTCAATGCCCACTCATGAGTGGGAACATGTGGTGTTTGGTTTTCTGTTCTTATGTCAGTTTGCTGAGAATGATGATTTCCAAATTCATCCATGTCCCTGTGAGGGACATGAACTCATCCTTTTTTATGGCTGCATAGTATTCCATGGTGTATATGTGCCACATTTTCTTTTTTTTTTTGAGACGGAGTTTCGCTCTTGTTACCCAGGCTGGAGTGCAATGGCACGATCTTGGCTCACCGCAACCTCCGCCTCCTGGGTTCAGGCAATTCTCCTGCCTCAGCCTCTTGAGTAGCTGGGATTACAGGCACGTGCCACCATGCCCAGCTAATTTTTTGTATTTTTAGTAGAGACAGGGTTTCACCATGTTGACCAGGATGGTCTCGATCTCTTGACCTCGTGATGCACCCGCCTCGGCCTCCCAAAGTGCTGGGATTACAGGCTTGAGCCACCGCGCCCGGCCCACATTTTCTTTAACCAATCTATCCTTGATGGGCATTCGGGTTAGTTCCCAGTCTTTGCTATTGTAAACAGTGCTGCAGTGAACATACAAGTGCATGTGTCTTTATCATAGAATGATTTATAATTCTTTGGGTATATACCCAGTAATGGGATTGCTGGGTCAAATGGCATTTCTGGTTCTAGATCCTTGAGGAATTGCCACACTGTCATCCACAATGGTTGAACTAATTTACACTCCCACCAACAGTGTAAAAGCATTTCAATTTCTCCACATTCTCTCTAGCATCTGTTGTCTCCTGATTTTTTAATGATCGCCATTCTAACTGGTGTGAGATCTCAATGTGGTTTTGATTTGCATGTCTCTAATGGCCAGTGATGATGAATATTTTTTCATATGTTTGTTGGGTGCATAAATGTCTTCTTTTGAAAAGTGTCTGTTCATATCCTTTGCCCACTTTTTGATGGGATTGTTTGCTTTTTTTTCTCTTGGATTTTTTTGATCGAATTTATGTTGTGAACAAAATTAGCACATGGTAAGAAAAATTTTAAAAAGAGTGAGAGAGAGAGTATGAAAGAAATGCAGCGGAATGCGTGCCTCTCCGCGTCCTTGTCTCTGGAACCAGCGCCCTTCCAGCTCCAGAGTTGCCTCCTGTTTCCACAGCCACCCCCTTTCCCTCTCCTCACACAAACAGTGGTGCACTATGAATGTGGTTCTGCAGGGACCCTGGGTCCTCAATCTCGACCGCTAGGGCTCCAGCAAATATGCTTCTCCTGCACTTCCCCACCTCCCTTGGTTGGCATGAAGCTCATTTCTCATCCGAGGCCACTGCGGTGTTGCTCCGTGGCTATCCTTGTCTGTATGTTTTTGTGCATGTATGCATGCGTATCTGCTGAATATATTCCAAGAAGTAAAGTTGCTGGGCTGAAGGATATTGCATTTCAGATTTAAAAATCATCAGATAGGTTGTACTGATTTCTCTACACACTGGGCAACACATTTCCTGAGCTTTTGATCTTTGTCAGTTCAACCTTAAAGGTGAAAAAGAATACCTCACTATAGTTTAATGTGCAGTTATCTAATTATTGAGTTCACTCACTTTTAAGCCCTTTCTCCCCTAGAGTTGTAGCGTTGTGTCAGTAGCCCTAGTGCTTTCTAATGAAGACGGAAGAGCAGGTTTTCCCTGAGAAGTCAGATGTAAGAAGGGCACCCTGCTCTGACAGGCCGGGAGCAGGCCCTTCCGTTGTCTCCCGCTCCCGCCCCAGAGCTGTTGGAGCCCCACAGACCTTCTGGATGCTCAGTCTGCAGAGGTGGAAAGCTTATCTGTTTCCTAAATACCCCTCTTTGTTTGACTCCTGTTGTGAATTTAAGCCTCATTTATTTTTATTTTCCTCATAAACTTTTAATTTTAGAATTATTTTAGAGGTTCACAAAACTTACAGATGTGGTGCTAAGCATCTCCACGTACCCCAGCCAGTGTTCCTGAATGTCCACATCTTATATCTCCGTGGCAGGAGTCTGTGTCCATTACCAAGACTGCAGGCTTGCTGGGGCATCCATTCCCTGCCGGAACCACCCCGGAGGCCATGGGCTGGTCCTCAGGTCTCCTCAGCCCTTCTGGTTGAGGTGGTGTCTTCTGACTCTTCTTTGTCCTATGACCCTGGCACACTACAGCAGCACTGCTGAGATTTGAATATCCCTTTATGATTTGTGTTCCTTTGAGGGGCCACTTCTCCCCAGATGCTCTCACACACCTCTGGGTGGCTCCCCAACCTGAGTGTGGGCACCCTGACAGCTCTGGGGCCATACTTGGTCTGGCTACTGGCAGACTGCGGTGACCCTGCAAGGGATCCGCTGTCACTCAGCAGACGTGTGATGGGTGAGGCCCTGTCATGGGGGCAGTAGCTTGGCTCCTGTGACCCATGCTTAATCACAGTATGCTGGGACTCAGGGTCCCAAGCACCCCTCTCCCCACCGACATCTGTCTGGTCCCGACAGTGTCTGTGATAACCATTTATGGCCACAGACGCTTTTTCCTGATCATAGTTTCTTCTAGATCCCAAATGTGTGTTATTTTATTACATTTTAAACTACTCTTTGGAAAGGAGGACATAATTAAATTGGTCTTCTGAACTCATCTCTGTTAAAAACCAACTCTAGCAGAACAGTTGGGGATTAGGCTAGGCACCCCTTCAGGAGCAGGCTGTGCAATGGCCTTGCTGCACGGGGGCCTGCCTCTGCGCACCAGGTAAGTAGGACGTGTGAGATGGGGGTGTCTCTGGGAGCAAGCCCCTGTTTTCACAAGTGGGAAAACTGAGGCTGCACAGTGATTTAGGGGCAGGGTGGGGCCAGAATCCGTGCTTCCTCTCTCGGCCTGTTGTTTCCCTTGCACTGAATTGTTTTCTCTGAATGAAATCACTGTTACAGAATTCATCTTCGATTCTAAGAAGACCCCAGACCCTTGGTAGGGTCCATGTTGGGGGAGTGCCCTGGCATACGGGTCTGAGTACAGGGATCCCCTCTGCCTCTGGCCTTGGTGAGTGATGAGCCATAATGTCACAGCCTCCCTGGCAAGGGAGTCAGAGGAATAAGTCCAGGAGAGCATCCGTCAAAAGCCCATTGCCCCACAGGGACCTCAGCCCCGGATGCTTGGCCATTGCTCAGGGACCTAGCCATGTGGCCTGCTCCTAGTCTGTCTCCTCACCTGAAGACGCCTTGAGGCTCTGGGCTGTGAATACATACCTGTCCGAGGGCCTTGCTGGGAGAGCCAGCGCCTTCCCCAGCTGCTCCACAGCCCGCTCTGCTTCCTGCCTGACCTGGTAATTGTGCATTTCAGTTTTTACACAGAGGTCATTGTAATTCTGCCTTCACCAGGGACAGCTTGGTCCCCGTTCTTGGGGGTCCCCAATCCTGCCACCTTGTGATGGGCAGCAGGGCCAGGCGCTCTCAGTGTGCATCTCCCAGGAGCCCTTTTTCACTGGGGCCACACTTCTGTTCCTGGCCTGCTGGGATCTCAGGGTCATCTTCTCAAACTCGTGGGAGAATCCCTGGGAAGACAGTTGCTTCTGCAGGGGCTGCTGGTCCCCACTGTGGGAGCAGCAGGGTGATCCCAGGCAGACATAACACTCAGGCCGGGCCCATTGTTTACCCACTTGGGGAGTGCAGCGTCACTGCCCCGTCACTAACCTGTTTAAAATTTTCTGCGTTCCTTTCTTAGTGCTTTAAGCCATAGGTTCTTGGTGAAGTTCCCCTAGCGACACTTGGCAACCTGCAATTTTTACCAATTGCTTGGTAAGAGAATGTTTCATGGTGGTTCCTGGAAAATATCCCTCCTGCTGGGTGGAATTTAGGGACAAGACCTAATTCTTGTGGTTGCTTGGTGAGTCTCTGTTGCCCGGTGTTCAGAGGCTCTTTCCTGAGCCAGAGTGCGCTGTTGTCCACCCTTCCTTTGCTTGGTGTCAGTGACCTGAGGTGTAGCTCGGGCGTCTGAGCGGATGTCTGCCACCTGCAGTTCATCCTGTGAGCCAGGTCGTGTCCCTGTTTCATAGATGCGAACTCTGATGTTCCGAGTGGCTCAGGAGCCACAGTCAGAGGGGGCCAAGCACCAGCCGATGGCCTTGTGCCTCGGCCCATGGTCTACTTGGCTATTGTCAGAAGTATTGCTGGAGACGCCCTAGCTGGTATCATTCCAGCCTCATAGCCCCTCTCCAACTGGAGGACCACAGCTCTGTCCTGCTCTCGGCCCCAGGTCCTGCACCTGTACCCTCCAGGGGCCTAGGGCAGGGCACATCCAGAGGTCTTTGGAGGGAGGGGCCCAAGCTGCTTTTGCCCATCCAGGTTTCCATATCCTAATCGCTGCTTTTCTTATCCTTTATGCCCCTCCTCCCCCCAAAAAAGGCAAAGAACAGGTGCTAAAATGTTCCAACAGGCTGGGACACAGCAGCACCCCCTTCCCTGGAGTTGTTGGGAGGACCTCAATTCAAATGAAAAATTCTTTGCTGTTTTATTTTTCTTTACCCTCTAAACTATTTCAGTTTCTATTCAAAGGCTGACCCCTGAGGGCAGCACCCTCTGGACCCAAGGCACCTGCCAGGTCATTACCCTCCAGGGTATGGTGGGAGCTGAGGACAGCAGCCTCACCTCCCTTAGTCTAGAGTTCCTATTTCTGTTAATATGACCTCTGACTACATTTGCTCTCTGGTCAAATTTGTCCTGTGTCTCTGAGGCTTTTATCCAGATAGAACGCTGTAATTCCCAGAGCTTCCCAAAGGAGATATTTGCTCTACATCTGCATACAATTGGTTTCCTTAGAAACCACTTACAGTAGTAAGCTCCAAAACCTGCTTTGGATTTTAAAAGAGACCATGCCCTTTATCTGTAACATCTGTAAAAAATCTACCATAACAAATTTAAAAGTATATAAAGAGTGAATATTTTGCATATTCATTTAATTTATCAAGAATTCTACACTGTTGAATGATGGAGTTGAGGAGATGACTAGGTAAATTTCAATGTCCTCACATAATCGGAAATTGTGCAGTCAGCAGTGATGTTACAGCAAGGCTTTAATGCGGTGAGTATATGCTTATGATGATATTAAATGAAACACTGCACATATAATGTGATGGCTGGCGTCAACCAATTAAAATAGAAGGCAGTCCAGGGAGTGTGCCAACATGTTAAAGGTTAAGATTATTTTACTCCTACCACTTTTGTTCTTTTCTATACTTTCCAACTTGTTTTCCAAGAACATAATACTTTTATAATCAGATATAAAGTAAGCAAGGAAGTAAGACCATCAGTGTTTAGAGGTCAGATTTTCTGGCCTCTTGTTTTACAGATTTTATGACTGTGGGTTTTATAGACACTGGGGCTTGGGTAGCTCTCTGCTGCATAGCAGTTGGCCCCAGGCCTCCCGACACTGAAGGCTGTGGTGGGTGAGGTGTCTCTGCCCCTCCAGCACGCCCCCTCTTCTCATGTGACCCCTTTGCCTTCATTAATACACATTAACTTGGTCTGCAGCTTATCTGCCTCTATTGGCTAGAGCTGCCCGAGGGTCCCTGTAGGTGGTCAGGCCATTGACCTTGAGGCTGCATGCTGCACTTAGAGTTTTTAGTTCAAAAAGACCCTGCCCAATCAGCCCCACCCCTGCTTTGGGAACATTCCAGGTCAGGGAGGGGAGGCTTCTGTTCCCAGCCTCTTCAGGCTGATGGGTTCCTGACTCTTGGGTCAGGGATGGGCCCTCCCATGGCACCAGGAACAGCCACCACTTCCCAGAGCAGCAGGGCTGTCTCACAGCTGTCATCAGGTGAACTTCCTCATCCCAAGTGTCCACTCCAAGTGGGGATCCCAGCTTGTGGACACCTGCAGAGGACCCCACCGGCTGTGTGAACTGAGCTCCCTCTGGCACTGCCCTCCTGCTGATGGGCAGCTAAGCTCCCGGTAACTGCTCCCAGTGACGCCATGAGCGGGAGAGCACACTGGGACCTGGTACCTAAAACATGTGGATTGGGAGGCACATGAGGGTTTGACCGAAGGCGGGACCCGTGAGAGCCCAGTGGACACCAGCCTTAGCCCACACAGGCTGAGGCACAGACAAGCCGAAGTTCCAGTCTGAAGATGTTATTCGATTGGTACAAAAGCAATGGTGGTTTTTGCCATTAGTTTTAATGGCAATTACTTTTGTACCAACCTAATATCATTCTGAAGGAATTATGTATCTTTATTTGAAGAATGGAGATTACTCCTGCGCAGGATTTAAAGGAGCACTTATAGTTACTTAGGTATTTACAGATGCCAAACAATCACCAGCAGGTACTCAGGTACTTACAAATGCTAAAGGAATACTTATAGATACTTGGGTACTTATAGATGCTAAATAATTACTAACAGGTAGTTGGGCACTTATGTATAAAGAAGTACTTACGGGTGCTAAATGATTACTTGCAGGTACCCAAATACAGATGTGAAGTGATTACTTATAACTGTTCAGGTATTTACAAATACTAAATAATTCTTACACATACTTGGGTACCTACTGATGCCAAATTATTACTTATAGATACTTGGGTAATTATAGACACTAAGTGATTACTTATATATGCTTAGATACTTAGGGATGCTATGTGATTACCTGTGGATGCTCAGATACTTACAGATACTCTTCGCCAGGAGGCAGAGTGTAGGGAAACCTAATGCCAAAATATGAGGAGCCTCTTTCAATTCAGTCTACTTTAGGAATGACAGTAAGGAATTTCTGAAAATATAATGTAAACCTGAAGAAATTGAGGATTTGGAGTCACAGGAGGTATTTCCTAGCTGTCTTCACTGTGTGACCACTCACCTAGCCGAAGCTGGGCCTGGAATGCCTGCACACACGTCTGAGCATTGTGCATGGCCCCTCTCTGCATGTGCAGACACACCACGCGGACCGAGATTCGTATCTTCTGTGAACAAGGATGAACGTGGCTGTGCTAAGCACCCACTGGGCATATGTGTGTATGCATAGCTGGTTTGCAGCTAAATATGTGCGTAACCAGAGATGCCTTCCTCTTGATGGAAGCTCCCTGAGGGATGCTAGACCTGGATTTCCTGAGGTGCATTTCATGAGACAAAGTCAACATCCTGATGTTAATCCATTTTCTTTATTTCCCTGAGCAGGCTAATTTATAAGGGTTGTGTTAATGTTAGTTTTACTCCTATCTCGCAGGCACCAGTGGTACTGTACTCCTTCGGGTTTGATAATTAGTCTTTAAATTCTTATGTCCATGGCCGCCAGCAGGATGGGGCTTTTCCCAGTTGCTGGCTTACCCACGGTCTGTCCTCATGGGTGAACTGCCCTCCCGGCTCTGCTGCCCCTGGCCTCTCTGGTTAAACTGGCTCCTCCTCCCCTGTGTGCTGGGTCTGGGGGCACATGAGGCAGGCCTCGTGGAGTGGGGGCTGTCCTGGGAAGCTAACCTCCATCCAGCATGATCCCTTTGCACAGCAGTGGGTTGGGAGGAGATTTCCCTGTCCTGTCAGGACCCTCTGTGCCCACCAGAAGAGGGCAAACTGCATGTCGCCTGGCTGGCAGCTGGAGGAGTGGAGCTGACTGAAGCTTCATTGGGGCCCCTGCATTTTTCATTTAGCCCAAATTCAGCACCAGGCCTGGCTGGGATCAGGGATCTATGGATGCTTGAAGGAATGAAGGAGTGCTTGAATGAATGATGAAATGTACGCACACCGGCCAGTCAGTGTTTACTACGACATCTCAGCCCTAAAAACCTGCCCTTCTTGAACATGGCGGGCTTTTTGGTGGGCCAGGTTTATTCTAGTGGGAGAGCCAGCCCTCAGAACGTTCAGAGGGCTGGCAGTCAAGGGAGGGGTAGGGCTCGAACTCCTTTTCGCGGTAGGAGGAGAGGCTGTGTGGTGCTGGAGGGCTTCATTGTCTCTGCCCTCCTGTGTGCCCAGGGAGTTTGCTTCCTGGGAAGGTGCTGATGCATGCAGCTGAGCATGTGTCTCTGGGCAGAGTCAGGCAAATTGCATCTTAGTGCCTCAGTGTTTCTGCCAAGTTTTTTTGTTTTTTAGGTTTTTTTTGAGATGCTTTGTTGCCAGGCTGGAGTACAGTGGCACAATCTCAGCTCACCGCAACCTCCACCTCCTGGGTTCAAGTGTCTCTCCTGCCTCAGCCTCCCAAGTAGCTGGGACTACAGGCATGCATCACCACGCCCAGCTAATTTTTGTATTTTTAGTAAAGATGGGGTTTCACCGTGTTGGCCAGGCTGATCTCCATCTCTTGACCTCGTGATCTGCCCGCCGTGGCCTCCCAAAGTGCTGGTATTACAGGCATGAGCCACCGCCCTCGACCTCTGCCAAGTTTTAACAAATCTTAAAAAGAGTGCCTGGCCATGGGGTCTGACCAGGCCACAGGAGGGTCAGGCATTCTGGATCTTTGGTCATAGCTTCTCCTTTCTCCTGGGACCCTGCACCCTCTAGCTCTGAAAAGTGGGAGGTTGAGCTGCAGAGACCATGCAGACTCTCAGGCCACTGGGCTTGGAGGGAGACTCCCTGCAGGCAGCCTCCCACCGGGCTTCTGTCAGGAAAGGAGGGCACGGTGGGCTGACCTGGTTGGGAGTGCAGAGCCCTGGAGTCAGGCAGGCTGTGGGGCGGGAAGCTGGTTGTGGGGGGCGGTTGACACTGGGGGCAGGCAGTGGGACAGTGGTCCACAGCATGGCTATGGCTCAGCTCTCGGCTTGGGTTTCAGGGTATAGGTGTGGTTGAGTGTTTTAGGATCTGCCAGGGAGGAGCCTGGTGCAGTCCTGAGGTGAGGGAGGCTCATCCGGGCTGGAACCTACCCTTAGGCCTGCGTGGCACTGCAGTCACCTTGCTGCTGAGCTCCTTTTCATGTGCCCCTTACATCTGTGGGTTCTTCTGGCCAGTCTTTTGAGAACAGTGTTGGGAAGCATCTCATAGCCAAGATTGGGAGATTTTTAGAGAACTGTCCTCTCTTCCTCTCAGCTCTTCCTTAAATTTCCAAATCCCTCCTCCTCCCCAGGAGAGTGCCTTGACCTGACACCCCTCCTCCTCTGGGCACCCTGATGGGCAGGGGTCCTCAGGTTGCCATGGGATGTTGGGGGCACCTCTGTCAGCTCGGTCACCAGTGGACCTTATAGGCCGGTCGGGTGCATTTTGTTCTTGTTGAATGGTCCTCAGCTGGGGTGGTGGTCGGCAGGCCTGCCCCTGCAGCTCCTCAGTCCCTCTGCCATCTACGTGGTGACGCTGACCCCAGGGGTGGGGCTTGAGAAGTCCAGATGCCTCTAAGGGAGGCAGGAAAAGCCCAACTCACGCCAGGCACACAGCACACTGTGGGCGGGTTATTTTGACAAGTGAGCATCAGGCTTAACATTTAATCGTGGTTCACTCCCAGCCAGTGAAGGGGGCTGTGCTGTGGGAACCCTGCCACTGAGCTCATCATCAAGACCTTGGCTCCCATACTACCAGAGGATGGCAGTCCAGGGGCACATTCGGTGTTTGTCAAGCAGTCAGTCTATGGGGCCCCGGGGGGCCGGATGTACCCTTCATCTAGTCCCTCCCTTCCTGTTGGCCTGTTCCTTCTCCCCACACCGTTAGGGGCTTCCCACCGAGCCCCAGCTTTTGACGTGGCTGGTATGTCCGTGTGCGCCCTTGGAAGCGGCGCTGTTTTGTACTGTGCGTGCCTCTCAGACATGACGTCATTTATTGCACTGTTGCTCGGCAGCCTGTTTCCTGCGTCCAGCACAGGTCTCAGCGAGCTAGCCCCGTGTCCATCTCCATGGGTGTGGCTTTTGTAGTATCCCAGGAACCCTCTGCAGGGAGGTGGGGAAGTACCAAGTGGCCCATCCATGTGATAAGTGGCAGTTCTGAGAAAGCGAAGCTGCCAACCCCAGTCAGAAGTGGGTTGTGCCGTGGTAGTCCTGCCTGCTGAGCTGGCCTTGTCCCGTCACCTGCTAGGAGCAGGCATGGTGCAGACACCCCGTCACCCCCACACCCTCCCAAGAGGTTGTTCATGAGTGTCAGGGTGGGGGTTCACTTTGGCAGGCTCCACTGAGGAGGTGTGTCCACAGGGCCCTGGGCTGGGATGAGGCTGTACTTTGACTATTTTTCCTCAGTCCCCATCCCAGGCTGCTGGCACAGTGCAGGCAGGGCAGGGCTCACATGGAGGGCCTTGTTTCTTTTAAAATTTTATTTTAATCACCTCCAGCTCATAGAGGAGTGCATTTCCCTAAGAAACCCACCAGAGCATCCTGTAAGCCCCTCCCTTCCTGTTGGCCTGTTCCTGCTACCCACACCATTAGGGTCCCACCGAGCCCCAGCTTTTGACATGGCTGGTATGTCCGTGTGCGCCCTTGGAAGCAGCGCTGTTTTGTATTGTACGTGCCTCTCAGACATGATGTCATTTATTGCACTGTTGCTCAGCCACATCCATCTCCATGGGTGTGGCTTTTGCAGTATCCCAGGAACCCTCTGCAGGGAGGTGGGGAGGTACCAGGTTGCCCATCACATGCACCTGCAGGGGCCCTCTGGGGTGGGTTCCGAGAAGGGCTTGCTGGACCTTGGGCTGCTGCTGTGTTTGTTTTTAACCGTCAGTGCCTTCATCTTCAAGGGGCAATGATAAGAAGGGATTAGGTGACACTGGCCTGGTTGGAGAGTGGCTGTGCCCACTGGAAGGGTGCCCTGCTACCATGCTGTGGGCTGCCCTCCCCTCTCTCACTTCCCACAGACCAACTCCTGTTGCTCCCCAAGCTCAAGAATTAGGACCCCATTGGAATCCAGATGGGGGTTCCTGACAAGTTCCAAATGATGATGGCAGAGGCGGTACAAGGAGATGGGGTGTGTGGAGGTTGGAAACAGTGATTTTAGCAAACGAGCAAAAGAGCATGGCACACTCACTGCCTGAATGCCAGTGTTTCAAAAGCAGGAACAAATGCCGGTGAAGCAGCTCATGGGGGACCGGCCTCTCAGCTGAGATATTTGGTGGTGGCCTGTGAATTTCACGTTTCCTGGACTTCACTAAACCATAACATATCACCACAAAGGCTGATGTGCACCAGTTCCTCATTTCACATGTGAACTCCTTGCAGCAAGGGGATCCAGAGCACAAAAGGGATTTAGAGGCGCCGCTGGGGCCGGGTGTCTATAGGATGCTCAGCCATGCTACCGGTTCTGTTGATCTGAAACTCGTCTGACTGGGTGTCCTGTGGTTTTGTTTGCTGAGTCTGGCCACCCAGGTGCAGACCAACCCTCTGTTTTTATCAAAGAAGGCATTGAGGCCGAGAAAGATAGGAGGTCCACGGCCCTCGTGCTGCCCAGGAATAGCTCTGGGGATTCCCCTGGCCCCCAGCTCCATTCAGCCTGAGTAGCCAGGTGAGAGGAGGTCCCTGCTGTGCTTTTGGATGGCGTGTGGCCTGTGTATGGTGTGTTTGTGTGTGTGTAGTATGCGTGTGGTTGTGTGTAATATGTGTGAATGTGTGTGGTGTGTGTGGTTTGTGTAGTGTGTGTCTGTAGTCTGTAACGTGTATGTGTATATGGTGTGGTGGTGTGTGGTATGGTGGTATGTGTGGTATGGTGGTGTGTGTGAGGTTTGTGCATGTGTGTCTGTGTGTGTGTGTGTGTGTGTGTTGCCCTGACAGTCTGCTGGAGGCTGTGTTCCTCTCTAAGTGGTAGGCACCTCACATTTCTTCTGAGGGGAAAAGGCAGCTCCTGGAGGGCAGGGCAGGTGGTGTCCAGAGCTGCGCCTTTGTGATTCTCCTAGTCGATGCGTGTCCTTACACATGGAGACCCACAGTACCTTAGCCACGCTGCTCTGAGGGGGCAAGGCCCAACATGGGATGGCATTGCAGCACGGGACAGCTTTGCAAGCTCTTGTAGTGTGGGACAGCTTTGCAATTCGGACCTGCTTGACCACCTCAGGTGTGACCAGAGTGAGCCCCTCACCTCTCTGAGCCTCTTCCTGCTCACCTGTAAAATGTAGATGACAGGGCCATGTCACAGCTCGTGGGATGGTGACCCTGGTGTGTAGGAGGGCTGGGTAAATGGCGACACAAGCTCCACGCTATGGCAGGAAGCAGCTGGGGTAGAGGAGCTTGGCTCAATCACCTGCACCCAGACCCAGCCCGGAAGAGGACTGCTGCTCTGCAGCCTCCCATTCAAAGTGTAGCCAGGCCTGATCTTGCTTAGCGTCCGAGACTGGACCAGATCTGGTGTGTTCAGTGTGGGCTGGCCACAGATGAGCTGGGCCTCCTTATGCACGTGTTTGTCCCGTGCATTCGAGGAACAGTTAACTTTTAATTTTGTATTCCTGGATTTATAAACATCAAGAGTGACTTCAGAGAACAGTGGAATTCTCCTGCAGTAACTGAATAGCCTTCTGATGTGCTATTGTGGTGTAAGGTGTGGTGCAGTTTTTATTAATTAGCATAAATGACTTTGTCCCTGAGTGCTTACATGCCCTAGGAGAAAAAAAGGCAAATTATCTTTACTTCCCCTGGCTATTTGTGTTTAAGAGTGTACAGAGCTTTGCATTACCATCTACTGAAACTGTGCAGACTGGCTGGGGCCCAGCCAGACTTGGCTGTCAGGGACCCTAGCCCAGGGCAGGAGCATCTCCAGGGCCCCCAGTAGTGATTGTGTCAGAAAAAGACATTGTAAGTAGCTAACTTTGTAAAGTAGTTATTAAGGTTGGTTTGGCCTTCTGAGAGAGGGAGAATATCAGATGCTATAGTAGTGCTAAGTTTGCAAATAGGCTGTGACAGGTGGAAAACATACCTCAGAGGGCCTAGTCTTTTTTTTCCCTTCAATGTCTTTATTTGATAAACAAAAGAGGACGATTTAGCCAGTGGTGGACTTAAGCCAACGTTTTGGGTTGGCATTTTGGGAGGGCTCAGTGTGTGCTGAGCAGGATGGTTGGCACCCCCAGGCTGGACCACTGCTGTGAGGGTGTCTCCTTGGCCTCAGGGAAGACCATGGGGCGGCTCAGTATGCAGGCAGGGCCTCAGCAAGGTCTTGGGTAGGCGTATGCAGAGCCCTTATGATCATTTTTTTTCCACCTTGGTGCAGAGGGCTGTGCTCAGGCACCCCTGTCCCTGGAGGAGTCAGTGGCTCATTAGTTTCCTGGACCTCTTGGAGCAGAGCAGGTAGGGTCTGTGATGAGGGTGACAAGCATTGGGAAGAGGCTTGTGGAAACGGAAGGGGGCATGGTGAGCACACGGGTTTTCTCATGGGGAGCTCATACTCAGGGGTGGTGGGGCAAGGTGTGGTGGGGGTGGCCAGCCTTTGTCAATTTCACACCATCGCACGGCCATCTGTCATTCCCTCTGGAGTGCTTTTTCACCTGTCCTCCTCCTTCCATCCCTGCAGCTCCTAACCGGGCTTTCCAGTCTTCACCTGCTTCTCCATGTCACAACCTGGGTTTTTCTTCAGATCTCTGTTCCATTTCACCAGTTCTCTGAAGGTAGTGGAACTATTGAGCAAAAGTATGTAATTTGTTGTTTAAATTGTTCATTGAGTTTTAAATTTTAAAGTAATTTTTCATTCCTAGAGGTTTTTTTTTTTTTTGAGATGGAGTCTTGCCCTGCCACCCAGGCTAGAGTGCAATGGTTGGATCTTGGCTCACTGCAACCTCTGCCTCCTGGGTTCAAGTGATTCTCCTGTCTCAGCCTCCTGAGTAGCTGGGATTACGGGTGCATGCCGCCATGCCTGGCTAATTTTTTGTATTTTAGTAGAGACAGGGTTTTACCTTGTTGCCCAGGCTGGTCTCAAACTCCTGAGCTCAGGTAATCCAACCACCTCAGCCTCCCAAAGTGCTAGGATTACAGGCATGAGCTGCCACGCCTGGCCTCCTAGAGGTTCTTGTTTATCACCTTTGATCATTTTTTTTCTAGTTTGTGTGAATGTGCAGTTCACTGTTTTGAATCCTTTTTTTCCCAGCACCCTCATGGGGCCTAGCTGGGTTGATGCCTCTGCCACCTGGGACCCCGGGTGCTTAAGAAATGCCAGAAGCATCTTTTTAGATTCTTTGGAATCATTCTCTGGGGCAGATTGCCAGGAGTGAAATTATTTGGTCAAAGGATTGTAGTGAGAGTTTTATGGCTCATTTGTTGTGATGCTGCCCCTCAAAGTGTCACTTAGGTGTGGTCTAGCCTCAGGACAGGCTGGTGAGGCCAGCATGAAGAATGGAACCTTCTAGTTCTCCCAGAGCCGGAGGCTGGGAGCCTTACCCAGGGGTCTCAGGATACAAGCAGGGCAGAGGTGAGTGCTGTGAAGCAAGGGAACTGCTCAGTTGCTTGGACAGGGGTGGGAGGGGAGTGCAGAGGTGGGTGCTGAGAAGTAGAGTGGATGCCCAGGTCTGCCCTTTCCTCTTAGGGCCCCAGGGCTTCAGAGGTAGCTGGGCTGGCTAATCCGTTCATGCCATGAATCTTGTGGATTCCGTGTTGGTGCGAGGGCTGGGCTCTGCCTCAGTAGGCCATGTGGACAGGAGGAACAAAGGCCAATGTAGACACTTGCTTTCTATGATTCCGGCTGGCTCTGCGCGGCTACTTCTGGATCCCCCAGCCTGAAGCCCGGTTCTGGCCCCAGCAGGAGTCAGAAGCAGACAGTGTGTGCCCACTGCCCTCTCCTGGACTGTCACAGTGAGCATCTCTGCTGAGTTGGACAGAGCCCAGCTTCTGACCCTGGAAACAGATGGGGGAGCACAGGGAGGCACAGAGGGGATTCCGAGATGGGGGCGCCCCTCCAAGGTAGGAAAGACAGGTTGGCATTTGGTAGGGATGAGGCCTGCGGGGCTGAGGTCTGGGCAGAGGAGGCACAGTGCAGGGGCTGGGGACTGAGTAGGTGAGGTGACTCTCCACTCTTCGGTGCCAAGGAGCCCTGGAGGAGGAATGGGCTCTGGCAGGGGGCAGGACGCCTTGCTGTTGAATTTAGCGAGACTTCTTTACATTCGTAGAGGATTCTAAGATTCTGTAGCAGCATGGTTCATGATATCCTTATCCAATAAACAGAATTTCTTATATTCTAGTCCTCATCCATTTGCATGTTCATTCTTATCTTAAGTAATACCTGAGATAGAATTCTTGAATTCTGAGCCGTTCTTTAGCATTTCCTTCATGAGATTTTCCCATCTGGGTAGTTCTCCCTTTTATGTCTTAGCATTCTCACCCATAGCCACTGATGACCCTACATTTCCCCAGGATCTTTCCTTTAGGAAACATGTAATGATGCACATAGAACTTTTTCTACGTGACTTATTTTTAATAGACTTAATTTCTTTAGAGCAATTTTAGATTTACAGTAAGACAGTGAAAAGATGGAGAGTTCCCACATAACTCCTCCCCCCATTTCCCCATTCAGTATCTCTCATTAATTTATTATATTTATTAAGTTGGTAAGCCAGTATTGATACATATTCATTAACAAAGTCTGTACTTTACACTAGGATTTACTCTTTGTGTTGCACATTTTAATTTTATTTTATATATTTTTTGAAACAGGGTCTCACTCTGTTGCCCTGGCTGGAGTGCTTATAGCTCACTGTAGCCTCTAACTGCTGAGCTTAAACAGTCCTCTCACCTCAGTCTCCCAAATTACTAATTTTGTCTTCCATGGATTGTGTGTTTGGTATTGTGTCTAAAAGTTCATTACTTAACCAAAGGCCATGTAATTTTTCTCCTGTTGTTTTCTAGGAGATTCATGATTTTGTACATTGAGGTCTATGATTTAAAGTTATTTTTTGTGAAATGAGTAAGATCTGTGTTGATTCATTTTCTTTCTTTCTTTTTTTTGCATTTGGATGTCTAATTGTTAGAGCACCATTTGTTGTTAAGACTGTCTTGTCTCCATTGTATTGCTTTTGTTCCTTTTTCCAAGATTGGTTGACTATATTTGTGTAGTCACAGTGGCTCACGCCTGGGATTACAGGCGTGAGCCACTGTGACTGGCCTTCTATGGGTTTTGACTGTGAGGTCAACCCATTACAATGTTATATCCACCATTACAATATATCCACCATTACAATATAATACAGAGTAGTTTCATTCAGAGTCCTCTGTGCCCTGCCTATTCATCCCTCCCCAAACCCCCATCCTCTGACAACCACTGATGTTTTTCCTGTCTCCATAGCTTTGTCTTTTGCAGAATGTCATGTAGTTGGAATCACACAGTGTGTATGCTTTTCAGATGGGCTTCTTTCGCTTAGTAATACACATTTAAGATTCTTCATGTCTTTTCATGACCTGAGAGTTCTTTTTACAACTGAATAATATTTCATTGTCTGGATTATTTATCCATTCACCCATTGAAGGGCATCTTGGTTGCTCCCAAATTTTGGCAATTATGAATAAAGCTGCCATAAACATCCATGTGCCAGTTTTTCTGTGTAGACATGTTTTCAGCTCCTTTGGGTAGATACCAAAGAGTGTGATTGCTGGATCATTTGGTAAGAGTATGTTTAGTTTTTTGGGTTTTTTTTTTTTTTTTTTTTTTTTTTTTTTTTTTTTTTTTGTTTTTTTTTTTTTTTTTTTTTTTTTTTGAGATAGGCTGGAGTGCAGTGGTGTCATCTCAGCTCATTGCAACCTTCACCTCCTGGGCTCAAGTCATCCTCCCACCTCAGCCTCCTAAGTAAGTACCTGGGAATAGAGGCTCATACTCAGCTAATTTTGTGTTTTTGTAGAGATGGGTTTTGTCATGTTGCCCAGGCTTGTCTTGAACTCTTGAGCTCAAGCAGTCCACCTGCCTCAGGCTCCCAAAGTGCTGGGATTACAGGCTGGGTGCCACTGTGCTGTCTTCCATAGTGGCTGTACCATTTTCCATCCCCACTGGCAATGAATGAGATCCTGTTGCTCCACATCCTTGACAGCACTTGGTATTGTCTGTGTTCTGGATTTTGGCCTTATGTAATAGGTAGTAACGAGAACTCGTTTTAATTTGCATTTCCCTGATGAAATATAATGTGAAACATGTTTTCATGTACTTATTTACTGTCTGTATATCTTCCTTAGTGAGGTGTTTGTTTAGTTATTTGGCCCAATTTTTAATTGGATTATTTTCTTATTGTTCAGTTCTTTGCATGCTTTGACTAACAGTCCTTTAACAGAACATGTTTTGAAAATATTGTCTCCCAGTCTGTGGCTTGTCTTTTCTATTTTCTTAACAGTGTCTTTTGCACAGCAGGAGTTTTTAATTTTAATGAAGTCCAACTTACTAATTTTGTCTTCCATGGATTGTGTGTTTGGTGTTGTATCTAAAAGTTCATTACTTAACCGAAGGCTGTGTAATGTTTCTCCTGTTATTTTCTAGGAGATTCATGATTTTGTACATTGAGGTCTATGATTTAAAGTTATTTTTTGTGAAATGAGTAAGATCTGGGTTGATTTATTTTCTTTCTTTCTTTCTTTTTTTTGCATTTGGATGTCTAATTGTTAGAGCACCATTTGTTTTTAAGACTATCTTGTCTCCATTGTATTGCTTTTGTTCCTTTTTCCAAGATTGGTTGACTATATTTGTGTAGGCCTGTTTCTGGCTCTGTATTCTGTCTCATTAATCTGTCCCATTAAAGTCTATACCAGCATCACACTGTCTGGATTACTGTAGCTTTATAGGAGGCCTCGAAGTCATGTAGTGTCAGTTCCTGACTTTATTTTTCTACTTCACTATTGTGTTGGCTATTATGGGTCCTTTGCTTCTCCTTGTAAATGTCAGAATCAATTTGTCAGTATCTGCAAAATAACTTGCAGTTTTGTTGTTTTTGTTGTCTTTTGGTTTTTCGTTTGTTTGTTGGTTTGTTTTTTGAGACAGGGTCTCATTCTGTCGCCCAGGCTGGAGTGCAGTGGTGGGTTCTGGGCTCACCTGCAACCTCTACCTCCTGGGCTCAAGTGATCCTCCCACTTCAGCCTTCTGGGTAGCTGGGACTACAGACATTCCCCAACATGCCTGGATAATTTTTTTTGTATTTTCTTGGTAGGGAGGAGAAGGTTTTACCGGCTAGTCTCGAACTCCAGTGCTCAAGTGATCTGCCCACCTTGACCTCTCAAAGTGCTGGGATTACAGGTGTGAGCCACTGTGCCTGGCTTGAGATTTTGATTAGGGATTGTGTTAAATTTATAGATCAAATTGGGAAGAACTGGCATCTTGACAATACTGAGTCTGCCTATCCATGAACATGGAATATCTCTCCATTTATTTAGTTCCTTCGTTAGGGTTTTGTGGTTTTCTTCCTATAGATCTACATATTTTGTTATATTGATATCTAATTATTTTATTTTCAATGTAAATGATACTGTGTTTATAATTTAAAATTCCAAGTGTTTATTGCTGGTAAATAAGAAAGTAATTGATTTTTGTATATCAACCTTGTATTTCTGCATCCTTGCACTATAATTGCTTATTAATCAGACCATAGCAGCTTGTAATAGAGAGAGAGAGAAAAAAAAAAAAGGAAAGGAGGAAGGAAAGGAAAGGGGGGAGGAAAAGAAGGGAAGGAAGGAAGGGAGGGAGGGAGAGAGGGAGGGAGGGAGAGAAGGAGAGAAGGAAGGACAGAACATTATTAGTCCAGGATTTGTTTTCTTGTCTTATCTTATTGTATTAGGTAGGACTTCCGGGACAGTCTTGGAAAGCAGTGGTGAGAGGTACATCCCTGCCTTTTTCCTGATCTCAGTGGGAAAGCTTCCAGTAATCCTGTAATCCTAGCTACTCAGGAGGCTGAGGTCAAAGGATTGCTTGAGCTCAGGAGTTTGAGGCTGCAGTGAGCTATGATTGTGCCACTGTACTCCAGCCTGTCTCATAATAATAATAATAATAATAATAATTCTTTTTATACATTGTTGGCTTTGATTTACTAATTTTGGGGGGGAATTTTTGCATGAGAAATACTGATCTGTAGTGTTTTACTTTTTTTCTTGTGATGTGTTTGGTTTTGGTATGAGGTTAACGCTGGCCTCGCAGAATGAGTAAGGAAGTATTTCTTCTGCTTCTGTCATCTGAAAGAGGTTGTAGAAAGGTGGTGTAATTTATTCCTTTAATGTCAGTAGAATTCACCAGTGGGTACCAGCTCAGCCTGGTGCTTCATGTTTTGGAAGGTTATTAATTATTTATTCAATTTCTTTAGTAGATGTAGACCTATTTAGATTTCTGTTTCTTCTTGTGTGAGTTTTGACAGAGTTTATCTTTTGAAGAATTGGTCTATTTCATCTAGGTTTTTGAATTTGTGGGCATAGAGTTTTACCCCTTTACTTTTAATCTGTCTGTGTCTTTGTATTTTAAATGGGTTTCTGTTAGAAGACATAATTGGACCTTGTTTTTTTTTTTTTATTCATTCTAACAGTGTCTGCTTTTTAGTTGTTATATTTAGGACCATTGATATTTACAGTGATTATTGTGTAGCTGGATTAATATATACTGTATATGTTACTGTTTTCTGTTTATTGCCCTGTTATTTGTTTTGTTATTTTTTCTTTTTGTCTTCTCTTTCTTATGCCATCTCTGGTTTTAATTGAGCATTTTATATGATCCCATTTTCTTCTTCTTTCAGCATATCATTAATGCTTTTTTAAAAACCTTTTTTTCATGGTTGTTTTTAAATATGCAGTATATGTTTATGACTCATCCAAGTCCTCTTTCAAATAATATAGCACTCTATGGGTAGAGCAAGAAACAGTATTCCTAATTGTTCCCTCCCACACCTTAGAATATTGTTGTTACTCACTTATTTATAAACTCTAGGCATGAAGTAGTTGACATTATTGCTGTTATTATTGTGAACAATCTGTTGTCCGCTAGATCAAGAATAGGAAAAAGTTTTATTTTACCCTCACTTATTCCCTTCTTTCTGCAGATTCTAGCTTCTGACCTATATAATTTTCCTTCTCTCTGAAGTTCTTTTAACATTTCTTGCAAGGCAGGTTAACTGGTGACAAATTTTCTGAATTGTTGTTTGTCTGATAATGACTCTATTTCTCCTTCACTTTTTTTTTTTTTTTCCTGAGACGGAGTTTCACTCTTGTTACCCAGGCTGGAGTGCAATGGCCTGATCTCGGCTCACCGCAACCTCCGCCTCCTGGGTTCAGGCAATTCTCCTGCCTCAGCCTCCTGAGTAGCTGGGATTACAGGCATGCGCCACCATGCCCAGCTGATTTTTTGTATTTTTAGTAGAGACGGGGTTTCACCATGTTGACCAGGATGGTCTCAATCTCTTGACCTCGTGATCCACCCGCCTTGGCCTCCCAAAGTGCTGGGATTACAGGCGTGAGCCACCGCGCCCGGCCTCTCCTTCACTTTTGAAGGATAATTTTGCTGGATACAGAATTCTAGGTTGGTGGGTTGGTTTTTTTTTTTTTTCAACACTTTAAATGTTTTACTCCACACTGTTCTTTCTTGTGTGACTTCTGAGGGGAAGTCCAGTGCAATTCTGTCCTTGCTTCTTTGTAGGTAAAGTGTTTTAGCCCATTCCCTGACTTTTTTTTTTCTTCTTCTTCTTTTTTTTTTTTTTTTGAGATAGAGTCTTGCTCTGTCACCCAGTCTAGAGTGCAGAGCTACCTGCAACCTCTGCCTCCTGGGTTCAGGCAATTCTTCTGCCCCAGCTTCCCAAGTACCTGGGATAATAGGTATGTGCCACCATGCCCAGCTAATTTTTGTATTTTTAGTAGAGATAGCGTTTCACCGTGTTGGCCAAGCTGGTCTTGAACTCCTGACCTCGTGATCGGCCCACCTCGGCCTCCCAAAGTGCTGGGATTACAGATGTGAGTCCCTGTGCCCAGCTTCCCTGGCTTTTTTCAAGATATTCTCTTTGTGTTTGATTTTTTGCAGTTTGAATATGATATATCTAGGTGTAAATTTTTTTTTTTTTTCTTATATCCTGCTTGGTATCTTTTGGACTTCTTGGACCTGTGATTTGCTTCCTGTTATGAATTTTGGAAAATCCTCATCTATTCTTTCAGATATATCCTCTGTCCCTTTCTATTTTTCTTCTCCTTCTGGTATTCCTATTAAGTGTTGTTACACGGTTTGTAATTACCCCATTGTTCTTGAACATTGTTTTGTCATCATTGTTTCTTTTTGTCTTCATGTTTCAGTTTGGGAAGTTTCTATTGGTATATCTTAAAGCTCCCTGATTCTTTTTTTGGCAGTATCCAGTCTGTTGATGAGCCCATCAAAGACATTCTTCAGTTTTATTACAGTGTTTTTGATTTCTAGCATTTCCTTTTGATTCTTAGCGTCCCAATCTCTCAGCTTACATCACCTATCGATTCTTGCAGGTTGTCTATTTTCTTTATTAGAGACTTTAGTGTATTAATAATAAATTTCTGTTCTAATCATTGCAACATCCCTGCCATCTCTGAGTCTGGCTCTCATGTTTGCTTTGTCTTTTCAAACTGTGTGTGTGTGTGTGTGTGTGTGTGTGTGTGTGTGTATGTGTGTGTGTGTGTGTGTGTTTGCTTTTATTATACTTTATAATTTTTTTTTAGTAAAAAAATTGGAAAACAAGAAAACTGTTCACTTGTACACTACCATCCAGAGGAGGTCACCTGGAATATCTGTATACACTTGCCTCCCTGCTTCCTATTTAGAGAAATGTGACTTCTGGGGCCTCGTTTGTTTTAGTCTGTACATCTCCCTGGGAGGGTCTTAGAGAAGATTTCTCCCTGTGCATTGGGCCTCCTGCAACAGTGCCAAGCAGTGATTGTTGAAGGATTGAAAGTGCTATGGCAAGCTGTCTCCACTCCTGGGGTTTGTGTCCTTGTTTCACAGATCAGAATATTGGGCAGGATGGGTTTCTGTTTAGTCTTCTTTTGGATACTGTGACAGCCTCAAGTTCTTGCCTGCTTCTAGCAACTTTCTTTGGAAGTTCTGTACATATAATCCCTTTTTTTGACTTGCATTCTATACAGATTTATTTTTGAGTGTCAGAAGAGTATTCTTGGCCAGGCGCAGTGGCTCACACCTGTAATCCCAGCGCTTTGGGAGGCTGAGGTGGGTGGATCAGCTGAGGTCAGGAGTTCAAGACCAGCCTGATGGACATGGTGAAACCCCATCTCTACTAAAAATACAAAATTAGCTGGGCATGGTGGCATGTGCCTGTATTCCCAGTTACTCGGGAGGCTGAGGCAGAAGAATAGCTTGAATCCAGAGGCAGAGGTTGCAGTAAGCCAAGATTGTGCCATTGAACTCCAGCCTGAGCAATAAGAGCAGAACTCTGTATAAAAAAAAAAAAAAAAAAGAAAAAAAGAAAGAGTATTCTTTTTAAAGTCAGGTATAAAATTTTAAATTAAAATTGCTCTGATTTGAATCAAAGCAGTTTGTTGGGATTAAAAATATTCCTTATATTTTTAAAAACAGGTCTTGTTCCGTCACCCAGGATGGAGTACAGTGGTGTGGTCATAGCTTACTGTAGCTTCGAACTCATGGGCTCAGCAGCCCTCGCACCTCAGGCTCCAGAGTAGCTAGGACTACAGGCGTGTACTACCATGTCTAGCTGTTTTTTATTTTTATTTTTTGTAGAGACACCATCTTGCAATGTTGCCCAGGCTGGTCCTGAACTCCTGGACTCAAGTCATCTTCAGCCTCAGCTTCCCAAAGTGCTTGGATTACCATTGTGCCTCACCAGGGTTAAAACTATTCTTTAAAGTTCTTGATGGGTATCTATATATATATATGAAAATATTCAATAGTCAAAAATTTGTCTCCAGTGAGAAGTCTGCCCTCTCTCCCTGCTGAGCATAGCCACCAAAGTGTGGCCGCTCCAGAGATGGCCACTGGAATCATGGGCCTGTGTGTCTTTCCAGAACATTCTGATTACAAAGGGGCATATTTATGGATTTTTCCCCATCTCCCACACACAAAAAAGGTGTGTCTGTGTACTCTTGTGCAACTTGTGCTCTTTGCTGAACAGTATACATCCTGGAAATTGTTCCAGATCAGCAAATACAGGCTTTGTACTTCTTGGCACTCCAGAATATTCTTCTCAGTCTTCCTTGAATTGACACTTAGCTTGGCGCTAATCTATTGCTCCTGCAGTGAATACACATGAACTACGTATCTGTGGGCAGAGGACATGTAACACGTGTCTGTGTCTCAAATACCAACAGCTCCTACCCGAGAAGTTTTACTGATGTGTGCTTTTGCCAAGAATATGGGAGAATGCTTGTTGGTCTGTGGCAGCAGGAACATGTGAGGCACACCCTGGACCTTTGACCTTTGCCAGCCTGATGGGTGAGAAATCTTATTGCAGTTGCAGGTTCCATTTCTTAGTACACGTTGACATTGGCACAGCTTTTCATACAGTTTGTGTGGCCTTTTATATGAACTGTTTACTTAAAGTCACAATTTAAATCACTAGTCAGGCAGATCCATTTTCATTTAGTGATTTGGAAAATGAATTTTCATATTGTTTACTACATCCTTCACATGCATTTTGGAAGTAGGTAGAGGTTTCCCTTAGGTACATATGACTCATTTGCAAGCAAGCCTTTATTTTGGGTCTTGATGTTTTTCAGAATAATGGGCAGCTATGGTATTGTCCTGGATTGTTTTGATTGTTGCATCCACAAGGTTGGCTGCAGCAGACACTTGCAGGGCCGCGGGAGGGGTGTCCCCCACCCACCAGTGTCTCTGTGGGGTTATGAGAAGGGCCAGTTCTCCTCTGAGGCCCATGCCATGGCCAGCCCTGACATGCTCTTGTTTGCTCACAGTTGGGGGACTTCTTGCTAATTGCACCCTTCACGTGGAGTGATGGTGCCGATGGGAACTCCAGGGTTTCCCCACTTTCTTTATAAGAGGGCACAGCTGGTGCCAGGCCCTTAGGTTTCCTGGTCACAGAGCTTTAGCTGTCTGGGGCTATTGAGATGTGCCTGGCAAAGCACTTTGCTTGAGAGCTGAGTAACCAGGGCTCCTGAAGGATAAGTGACTTGCCTCGAAAGTTCCAGTGGCTCTGCTCTGTACGTGATTCCCATCCGTCATGCGTGGGGGGTTTTCTTTGAGCAAATATATTCTAGAAATGTAGTTAAGAAGTTAATTCCCAGAGAAGCGGGTCAAATCGAGCAGGTTGGCAGAGACTCTGTGGCTGCGTGCAAAGATGCCTTCAGTTAGGCAGCTTGGAACTTGAGCCACACATTTGGGCTGCTCCTCTAGATGGGATTCTTTGGTTCCTGTAACAGAAGTTATAGCCCTGATGGGTCATGGGGAACCCTGGGTAATTAGTGACCAGGCACTTAGGGTTGGCCAGGGTCCCTAAAACAGGCTCTGCTGCGGTGGCACCCAGGCCTGGCTTGTCTTTAGGAACAGGTTACGACTCAGTAGGTCCCGGTGGGGATTGGAGTTCTGATTTTCTTTCTTTCTTTTATTGTTTTTTTGACACAGGGTCTCACCCTGTCTCCCAGACTGGAGTACAGTAGAGTGATCATAGCTCACTGCAGCCTCGAACTCCTGGGCTCAAGTGACGAACTCTTTGATCCTCCTGCTCAGCCTCCTGAGTAGCCGGGATAACATGCATGCGCTACCATGGCTGGGTAATTTTTGTATTTTTTTTGTAGAGACGGGGTCTTACCATGTTGCCTAGGCTTGTTTTAAACTAGGCTCAAGTATCAAGGATACTACCTCAGCATCCCGAAGCACTGAGATTACAGGTGTGAGCCACCACACCTGGCCCACATTTTCAGACCCGAAGTCTCGATGGCTTGTCAGTCACACTGCTGCTGTATTGCAGTGCTTATGTTCAAGGAACCCTTATCTTACTTAATTGTTCTATTTTATTATTAGTTACTGTTGTTAATCTCTGACCGTGTGCCTTACTTGTAAACTTGATTATAGGTGTGTATGCATAGGCAAAACATAGTGTATGTATAGAATCTGGTATTATTTGAAGTTTAGGCATCTGCAGGGGATGTTGGAATGCATTCCTCCTGGATGTTGGGGGGACTACTGTGTTCATTATACCAATCAACGTTTCTGTAGGTGTTATAATTTCAGACTGAGAAGTGGGTGGGGAGAGCCCTCCTATTGCTGGTGATACTGAGAACTGTCACCTGCCTACCTCTGGTGCCCTCCTCTCCAACCCCGCAGGCCTCACCTGTGCCAGGTCAGGGTCTGGGCCTGCCTGTCCCCACGTGGCTCCTGCTCATGCACCCCCCACCCTGCCCTGGCTCTGCTGCTGACCTTTCACTCCCCGCCTCCTTTCTGAGGGGAACTGTTTGGCCCAGGCCAAGGATTTGAGGAGTGGAGGGTATGTGGCTCTTTGCCTGGCATCTGACCCAGGGAAAGCAAGTGTTTTCCCCTTCCCATTAGGTCCACCTCCAGGCCCCAGGCCCAGTCCTTGCCGATTGCCATCAGCTCTTCCAGGTGATCCTCCAGTGGGTCTGGGAGGTTAAGGAGGGTGAGCGGCAGGCCGGGCTCCCAGGGGGCTGACATGGTCACAGGGCTCCGCTGGACTCCTGATCTCTGCTGGGCCCCTGGTGGCCTTTGCTGTGGCCCTAGGCCTAGGCTGGCCCCTCTCCTCCTGGCTGCCGGGTGGACCTGGTACTGCTGCCTCTAATATTGGCTGCTGTGCCAAGTGCCCCACATCCCCCACATCCCCTTCTTGCTGTTTAATCCTCACAAGTGCCTGAAGAGTAGGTGGTGCATTGTCCCCTTTCTGGATGAAGGAAGGCACTGAATTACCTGCCCTGAAGCCACCGACAGGAGAGCACAAGGTATCAGGACTTTCCCTCTACCTCTGTCCATGGACATCTCTCTCTAGAGCGAGTAGCACTGGCTTATAGGGTGGTCACCCACTTGTTTTGTGGATTGTGACAAACTGAGAAGTTAAAGCAGCACAGACTCTTTAAGAAGCATAGGTGGACCTCACTTCCTCACCCTGCAGCAGGGCATTTTCTAGATCCCTGGAGTGGTATCCCCAGGGCAGACATGGAGGGTGCTGAGACTCCCCGCCTGCCTACCGGCCCAGCTTCATTTCCCCCTTGGCCTCTATACCCCAGTGGCTTCTGTTTCCCCTGTGACTTTTGTTCCCGGCTAGCTTCTATTCCCTCTGGCTGTCCCCTCCTGCTGAAGAGAAGCAGAGAAGTGCAAATGAAGGCATCATGGCTAGGGAGGAAGAAACTTTGGGTGAAGTGAGGGCATGGCCCAGCTGGACAGAGGCTGGCCAGCCCCTCCATCCTTTCTTTAAAGACAGGAAGGGGCTGAGCTGCAGTCTGTTCAGCTCACTGTCCTGGAGGAGTGGACATGGCACACTTGGGAAGAGAGAAGAGACGTCAACATTCTTTCCACGCAGATTCTGTGTTTTCTGTCTATGAAATTTTGTACTTTCTCAGCTACTTCCTGCCAGAAGTGAAAGCTAGGGTCATGCTCCATCAGCCTAGCAGGAGAAAGTGATGGTGGTGGTGAGGATGATGATGGCAATGACGATGGTGACAGTGATGGTGATAGTGGTGATAGTGATGATACTGATGGTGATGATGGTGATGGTGAGTGATGATGATGGTGATAGTGATGATGCTGGTGATGGTGATGGTGAT
>NW_016107507.1:3208151-3212596 GCF_001604975.1 Cebus imitator | reverse complement strand
ATGGTGAGTGATGTTGACGGTGATGGTGATAGTAATGAAGATGGTGACAGTGATGGTGATGATGATGGTGATGGTGATGATAACTATGACAAGCAGTAAACTATCTTTGCAGGCACCAGCTATATGCCAGGCACTGTGGTAGGCATGGTACATACAGCCCCTCCGGTATTTCTGTCATTGACATTCTATTGGATACGATGATCCACTCTCTGCGGAGAAAGAGTCACCGATTCTGAGTACCTCTTGTGATCACACAGTTGTAGGTGGCAATCACAGCCAAGGGCTTCTGTGTCAGAGGCTTCAGGTGATGCCCCATGTGCTGTGCTGGGAGCCCTGTTCTTGCCATCCAGTTAGCCCCTTGACACTTGGCCTCTTCCCTCCTCCCCACAGGTTTCTTGTGGGACACCTGGGGGACTCCAAACAGCAGGAATCCATCTGCCCACTGGTCCAGAGACAGAGCTCCTCAGCCTCCCTCCAGGGTGGACAGTTCAGGAGGCCTTCTCTGCAGGGTACCAGGACACAGGAAAGCCAGGAAGAGATGAGCTTGGAAGGGAGCTGTCAGGGGGCCATTCTGGTTTTAAAAATAAAGCAGGACTTTTGTTGTTTGTTATAAAAGGAATACATGCTCATTTTCTGTGATTTAGGAAAGTGCAGAAAAGCATAAGGTGCCATTGCCCAGCACCAGGGGAAAAGCCTGTAGTTTTTAGTGTCTGCCTAGACTGTAAACTTCTAAACTCAAAAACTTGTAAAACCCATTATTTTAATGACTGTGTAATACTCCATCACAAGAGCACGTCATGCCCTGGTTACCTGACCCTTACTAGCTAGAGATATGTATCTTTCCTAATTTTTGCTATTTTAAATAACCGTGGGATTCATTAACGTGAATCCTTGTTTTGCCTTAAAATAGATTTGTTGATGTGGAATTACTGGCCTGAAAGATGCAAATCTTTTTAAAGTTTTGATATATACAGAACAGCTGGGGTTCAAGTTAGTCCCCTTCCCAAGTTAGTCCCCTGCCTGCCCTGCAGCCCCTGCATTGTGGATTTGTATTATTAAAAGATAAGACTTGCCAGAGGGACATTTCTAGCTTGAATGTGTGCCTGACACCAACTGAGCTCCAACAGTGTGCCTTGAACCCTGTGCCAGATGCTGCAGAGGGCCACGAAGTAAGGTGAAGGCTCTGCCTGTCTGCCTCACCTCTGGGAGTAAAGGAGGCCACTTACTTTTTTATTTGACATTTCACGTGTGTGTGTGTGTGTGTGTGTGTGTGTGTGTGTGTGTGTGTATGTATGTATGTATATATTTGAAATGGAGTTTCACTCTTGTTGCCCAGGCTGGAGTGCAATGGCTCCATCTCAGCTCACTGCAACCTCTACCTCCCAGGTTCAAGGGATTCTCCTGCATCAGCTTCCCAAGTAGCTGGGATTACGGGCGCATGCCACCACATCTGGCTAGTTTTGTAGTTTTAGTAGAGATGGGGGTTTCGTCATGTTGGCCAGGCTGGTCTTGAACTCCTGACCTCAGGTGATCTGCCCTCATCGGCCTTCCAAAGTGCTGGGATTACAGGTGTGAGCTACCACACCCAGCCAATTTTTTTTTAATGTGAAAATCAGGTTCAAAAATTTTGGTTTACGTTAAATAGATGTTCTTAACAACAATAGAAGAAACCAGGAATGCAATCTAGCTGTGCTGTTCAGGAGATCATTCCAGACTTGGCATGGTCTGGAGGGTGGCATGGTCGGAGGGTGCCTGAGCCAGGGGCCAGGGCCAGGTGTTGGTCATCCCTGGTGTTATCCCAGGTGTCGGCTGGGCTTTTGTGCTGGACCCTCCGGCTTCCCTGAAGGCAGCCCCTAGCCCACTCAAGCCACCATGGGAGGCTGCGCCTTGTGGACTGCAGCAGGGCTACAGCTCCAGGAGCAGGGCTGTCACTGGCATACTTGGGGTCAGAATTCCATGGCACCTGTGACAAAGTCACCGTGTCCTGCCTGCGGAGCAAGGATTCCTGTGAGAAGAGCTCAGAAGAACCGCTTCTCCTTTGGGGCTGCCCTTTTCTGAGGCTCTTGGGCAGCCAGAGCAGCACCTGGGAGAGAGCGCAGGTTTTGCCGGGAGCAGGCTGCCTTCTTAGAGGGCGGACAGGCTTCTTTAGAGATCCTAAGAGACAATTGTGGGGCCTCTGGAAGCATCTGAATTCTACACTCCCTGCCCCCGAGCCCTTTCAGTTTTCTTTTTCTTTACCATTTCCTTTGGCGTCTGTATTCGGGTTCTCTAGAGGGACAGAATGACCTTGTTCTCACCACTGGGTCCCCCCTCAGGGGCAAGATGAGCGCGGTGGACTGAACCACACACACATGACACATTCATGGGCACATGCATAGACACAGATGCACACAGACATGGACACACATATGCATGCATACACATGGCAATGTACATCTGCCTGCATACACATGCACACACAAATGGGCACACATACACACATGCATGCATGCACACACATGCATGTGCATAGATATGGACATAGAAACACACAGGCATATACACACATGCTTTTTGTTTTGGGTTTTCCATCAAAAGGAATTCTGTATACCGTCTTCTAAAACATGCTTTTCTTCACTTATCCATGTGTTTCTGATATCTTACCATGTCAGTGTGTAAAGATCTGCTTTATTTTTTAAACTGTAATAATTTGACAGCATCCTGTTCACACAGAGCACTCTGCGCTTGCACACCTGTGTGGATGTGTGTGTGTGTGCCTGTGTTTGTGTATCTTTGTGTGTTTGTGTCTGTGTGTATTTCTGTGTGTGAGTGGTGCGTGTCTGCATGTGTGATGCGTGTGGTGTGTTTGTGTGCCTGTGTGTGGTGTTTTTATGTCTCTGCATGTTTGTGTGTTTGCATGTGTATGTGTCTGCATTTGTGGGGTGTGTGTGCATGTGTGGTGTGTGTGTGCATGTGTCTGTTGTGTGTGTGTGTGTCTGCATGTGTATTGTGTGTGTGCCTGGATGTGTGGTGTGTGTGCTTGAGTGTGTGGTGTGTGTTTGTGTACCTGTGTGTGTGTGTCTGTATGTAATGTGTACGTATCTGTGTGTGCTGTGTTTGTGTGTGTCTGCATGTGTGTGGTGTGTTTGTGTGTGTGGTGTATGTGCCTGTGTTTGTGGTGTGTGTGTCTGCGTGTATGTTGTATATTTGTGTCTGCATATGTGATGTGTGTGTGGTGTGTGTGCGTGTGTGTTGCATATTTGTGTCTGCATGTATGGTGTGTTGTGTGTGTGGTGTGTGTGTGTGGTGTTTGTGTATGTGTCTGTGTGTGTATTTGTGTCTGAGTGTGTGTGGTGTTTGTGTATCTCCATGTGTGGTGTGTTTGCATGTGTGTGGAACGATGTGTGTAATGTGTATGTATGTCTTCATGTGTGGGGTGTGTGTCTGCATGGGTGGTGTGTGTGTCTGCATGTGTGTTGTTTGTGTCTGCATGCGTGTTTGTGTGTGTGGAGTGTTTGTGTCTGCATATGTGTTGTGTCTGCGTGTGTGTTGTGTGTTTGTTGTGTGTCTGCATGTGGTGTGTGTATTTGTGTGTGTGGTGTGTTTGTGTGTGTCTGCATGTGTGTTTGTGTGTGTGGAGTGTTTGTGTATGTGTCTGCATGTGTGTTGTGTCTGCGTGTGTGTGGTGTGTTTGTGTATGTCTGCATGTGTGTGGTGCATTTGTGTGTGTGTATGTGTGGCGTGTGTATTTGTATGTGTGCTAAGCCAGGTCCCAGGCCTCACTCTGGCGCTTGGTCACTTCTCCACGGGTCTGAGTCCTTCCTCTTCTAGCTGCTCACAGGCGGCTGCCTGTCCTCCTTCTCCGCTGTGTGGTGCATTGGGGTCTGCAGACCTTGCTTGCCTGTGCAGAGATGGATCACCCCCAGGCCTCACTGGCACAGGCAGGCGTTCTCAGCTTCTCCTTTGTAGCCCTGAGGCCTGGTTCTGTCCTTGGTCCTCACCTTCCCCTCTCTATCAGCATGCCTTTATGAGACCCCTGCCCAGCCATCTCCCAGCTCCTGGGAGGCCACAAGCTGAAACACATACCCTTGGGCCTGTGAGTGGGTGGAAACACCACTCATTGGAGCCCATCTCGTAGGGACCAGGTGACTTGATCCTCACTGGCCAAGGAAAACTTGCTCAGAGGGCCTGAGCCGGCATCCTGGGCTGGTGCTTCGCCCTGCTGACCTTGCCTGCAGAAGGCTGAGCATTCCAAGTGTCCTCAGGGTGGAGTGTGGGGGCCAGGAAGGTGGCCGGGGGGGTGGTGTGGGCTTCCACCAGGCTGGTATTCGGATGGCCCCCAGTGGCCTGTGCGTCATGCCTGCTGGTGGTCCCTGATGGCCCATACTCCACACCTGCTGGTGGCTTCCTGTGGCCCGTGCCCTGTGCCTCCTGCCCGGCCCCCGTGGCCCGTGCCCTGTGCCTCC
>NW_016107507.1:3203499-3207856 GCF_001604975.1 Cebus imitator | reverse complement strand
CCCCGTGGCCCGTGCCCTGTGCCTCCCGCCCGGCCCCCGTGGCCCGTGCCCTGTGCCTCCCGCTCTGCCCCTGCGGCCCGTGCTCTGTGCATCCCACTCTGCCCCCGTGGCCCGTGCCCTGTGCCTCCTGTCCGGCCCCCGTGGCCCGTGCCCTGTGCCTCCTGTCCAGCCCCCGTGGCCCGTGCCCTGTGCCTCCTGCTCTGCCCCCGCGGCCCGTGCTCTGTGCCTCCTGCCCGGCCTCTGTGGCCCGCGCTCTGTGCCTCCTGTTCTGCCCTGGTGGCCTGTGCTCTATGCCTGCTAGTGGCCTTTGGTGGCCCATACTCTATCCTGCTGCCCTAGCCCCAATGGGCCTGTTGCAGCCTCTGAAGTTTGCACTTAGGTCAACAAACCTCTGTTGTGGCAGGAAGGAGTGCAGCCCCTGGGACATCTCAGGAGGTGCTGCTCTTAGCCTGGGTTAAAAAGGGGAAAGGGCTGGCCAACTTTGCCTTTTTGTTGGTGTTCTGTTTAATACTAAGGTCCTAGGCTGACATTGTGCCTTCGGTGGCCTCTGAGGTCCATGTGCAGCCAGGCACTGCCTCCCTCAGTTCCTGGGTTTTCTCCCATCCGCCCTGAGTTACTGGAGAAGCAGAAGTCCTGCTTAGGACAGCCTTACAAGGTGTCCCTGGGCTTCAGCTCAGCCAAATGCCACTGCCCTGGGGCCACCCCTAAGGCCTCACCATCTCTGCCCCTCCCCAGGGAGGTCTTGGCTAGCTCTCTGTCTCTCTGTCTCCCTCTTTCTCCCCTTCTTTTCCTCTCCCTCTCTCCCCTGCACCTCTGTCTCTGTCTCCCTATCTTTCTCTTTCCCTCCTCCTCACCATCTCTCTCTGCCGTCTCTCTCACCCACCACTTTCTCTTCCTGTTCTTCAGGCCCTGCTCTCCCTTAGATTCTGCAGTCCAGGCTCACCTGACCACCAGCTTGTGGCCTATTCTTTCTGCAGAAGCGGGTGGGCTCCTGGGACAGACCCACAGGGCCCAGCCTGGGAGTGTGTGAGGCCAGGTGGCCAGTGACCTGCAGAGGGCTCCAGTGCCTGTTCCCAAGAGGGAGAAGCCCACCTTATGTCTTCTGAGAATCTCTGAGTCTGGGGTCCTGTTCTGTGAGGACCATCCTCATCCCGTCCCCCACACCTGGGTCCTCACAGAGCCTCTGCCTGTGTCCTGGAATGCATCCCCATCCTGGGGCAGGAGCAGCAAATGAGGCCCGAGGGCCTGTCTGCAGGACACAGGTGGACGAGTGGGCCTGGCTGGGCATGTGGAGCCACCTACATCCCAGGGGTCCTTGCGGAGCTCAGCTCCTCTGAGCCAGCTCTGTGCCCATGGGTGGCAGCCTTTGAAGTCGGCAAGATCTAGCTGCTTGCATCTCAGGTGGCCCATATGGGCTTCCCGAAGAGGGCAGAGTGGACACAGGCCACAAGCAGGTGGACATCTGGGATTTTCAAACTGATATTCCTTATCCATCTGCCCACTCTGCAGTAGTGAGGCGCTGAGGTTGGTTTTACGTTAATGAGAACTGTGTGCTTGTTTTTGTCTCTGAAATAATGGACTCACCCCGCTAACACGGCCTTGGGATGACAAAACTGTTTTGGTGTTACCCAGTCTCCTTCAGATTACCAGTGCCTTATGCTCCTGACTTTAGTGCAAAGAAAATGTTTTCCATTTTTCTGTAGCTATTATTCTCCTCTTATTTTTCGTTTTGCTAATTTTCCAAGTAATTTCTTAGGGGGCATTTAGAGAGCCTTAATTCTGGTACGATGAAATAAATACCAAGTGTCAAAAAACAGCCTGTCCTGTGAGGGCAGGATGGCCCCCGATGGAGGTCACTGTGCTGGAGCTTGCACAGCTGGGGCCCTGGGTCCCAGCAATGGCCCCGGGAATTAGGTGCTATCTCCTTGGCATATAGCTGGCTAGTGGCAGAGCCAGGCTGAGAGCTCCGAGACTTCGTTTCACCTGCCAAGTAGCCACTGTCAGTGTTGGTGGCACAGGCAGTAGGCGCTGGAGCAGAGATGTAGATATAGGGTCAGTGCCAACAGGGGATCTGGCCTGGGTCCCTGTGGAAGGTCCACTTCCTTTAGCCTTGGCCGGGGAGGAGGGGCAGCCCAGTGGTCACCCCCAGTGGGCGGGCCCTGGATGCAGCCCCCGCCCCTCACCCTGACACCTAGGTGGTGAGGGGTGCTGAGGCCTTTGGTTCTCTGAGTCTCTTGGGCAGCAGAAGGATCCTCCCTCCATGACCACCTCTCTTTTCTGTCAGTCTCTTGGGGCCTTCTGCACAAAGCAGCAAATGACTGACTGAGGCGGCCATCCTGGCCGAGGTGAAGCCTGACACCTGTGCCACCCAGTTCATCCTCCTAGCAGGTGGCCCAGGGGTGGGTGGTGCTGGAAGGAGGAAGCCCGCAAGAGGCCTATCCTTGTGTAAGTGGATTGGCTGTGCCAGGGCAGTGCCTCCTGCAGCGGACACTGGCCTGGAGCCTGGAGCCACACAGGCAGGCATTGCGTAGAGGGCAGGGTCAGGTGTGAGGACCAGATCCCCACCTGACCTTTGTGCCTCTGAGTCCTGATCCTGGCCGTGCATGTTCTTGTGACCCTGAGCCTCGGTCTCCCTACCTGTAAAGTGGGCTTGTGCTGTCTGCCTCCAGGAATCCAGGACCCTGTGCCAAGATCCAGAGCCGAGGAGCCCGATTTTTAGTGGGCAGGTGTGTTTTAAGGACATGTTGATTTCCATCCTTGTTGACTGACTGCCATCCTACCTCCTATGTGGCCTTTGCACAGGGCAGTTCCCTCTGCACCCTTAGAACCGAGGTCTGGAGAGCCCTTCAGCTCCTTCTGTGGTGTGCAGACCCCTGGACTATTAACAGGACGTTCACTGGGGACATGCCCAACCGTCTGGGGCATTTGGGGGCCTTTCCATGCACCAGGGTGTGGGATGGTGGCAGAGCCAAGTCAGGGTGGTGTAGACCATCCTGTGTCTTCGTCTGTTCCAGATGCTACAGTGAGGCCACAGCCTGGAGCAGCCGGGGGGCCGGGTGAGGGTGTGGACATGGGGCCTGGGTGTGACTATGGATGTGGGCATGGACATGGGGCATGAATGTGGGGTCTGATGTGTGGTGTGGATTCTGGGTCTAAATTTTGGGCTGCAAGAGCTCAACTGGCTCCCCTCCAGGGCAACGTATGTGTCCTTGAAATGAATAATGATGGTGCTGAAGGGACTGTCCTTGGCTCCTCCCAGCTCATCTGGTCTCACAAAAGTCTTTGCATGTGGCTGAGAAACTTGGTGGCACTGATGAGAACCTGAGGTATACGTGGTCCTGTGGTCAGTGCACCTGACGTTTTCCAGCCCTGTCCTGCCCTCCTCTGTGCTGAGCTCTTCTTCACGTGCCTTAGTGCCCTGGTTCCGTTCCTGGCTTTGGGCTTTTGCTTATATTGGGCAGACACCCTTAGTAAAACTTCATGAAGGGCCATGTTTGATGTAAATATTTTTTATAGCGTGCGTTTTCAGGTTTGTTTTGATGTGTTGGAGCATAATTTTCATCCATCAATGTTCTTTCTGAGTTTCCTTTCCAATTTTTGTTTCTTTGTAAAGAAAGTCACTTTGCACACTGAGAGCAGACAAACACTCCCTCATGTTCTGCTTTCGATGGCTTTTCTTTTACGCTTGACTCTTTGGACTGCGTGGACTTTACTTTAGCTTGTGTTTTAAGATAGAGTGAACTTTGTATTTCAAAAACAATTTGCCAAGGTCTTTTTCTGGGCTTCACGCTCTGTTCCCAGAACTCAGGACTGTGGTGGCTGTTGAAGAGAACACCCATCTAGGGCCCAAGACCCTGCTGGCCTGGCAGGGTTAGTTTGATACATGGGGCACTAGCAGTAACAGCTCACTGTGTCTAATGAGTGCTCACGCTGGGCCAGGCCCACTCATCTCTTTGCCTGGCTTCATTTGTGTGTGTAAATGCCCCAAGGGCAAGGGCAATACTATCCCCAGTCAATGAATAAGGAGACTATTCTGTGTCTGGGCAGGCACTTACCCTTTCATACCAAAATTTCCTTATCCTGGTAAATAAGGCTAATAACAAGAATTCCCATTATTGCAGGGTTGTTGGAAAATAATGCTATTAGAGTTCTTGGCATGCTGCCCATTTCAGTGTGAGTGCTCAGCCAGAGTTAGTGATGGTGGTGATGGTGATGGTGAAGGTGATGGTGTTGATGTTGGTGAGGACGATGATGGTGGTGATGGTGATGATAATGATTTTGGTGGTGGTGATGGTGCTAGAGGTGATGATGATAAGGATAGTGTGGTGATGTTGGTGATGGTGATGGTGGTGATGGT
>NW_016107507.1:3188641-3201221 GCF_001604975.1 Cebus imitator | reverse complement strand
TGGTGATGATGATGTCACTTTCACTGGGCCAGGTTCTTTTTTTCTCTTTTATTGAGTTAATAGCATAATATTAATCATTTTAAAGTGAACAATTCAGTGGTACTTAGTAAATTCACAATGCTCTGCAACGATCACCTCTATCTAGCTTCAAGCTTCAAAATATTTTAATTTCCTGAGGAAATTAAATGTGCCTACTAAACAGTAACTCCTCATTCCTCTCTCCTCTCACCCTCTGGTAGCTTTCTATCTTCAGGGATATACCTATTATACATATATTATCATTTCACGAAGTGGAATCGTATAGCACTCCTCATATGTCATGCTTCTTTCATTTACTATAATGCCTTCAAGATTCATCCACATTGTAGGATGTATCAGGACTTCATTCCTTTTTAAGGCTGAATAATATTCCATTGTATTACAGACTACATTTTGTTTATCCATTCGTCAGTGGACATTTGGGCTATTTCTACGTTTTGGTTATCATGAGTAATACTGTTAGGAACATTTGTTTGAGTACCTATTCTTTTCTTTTTATTATTCTTTTGAGAAAGAGTCTTACTCTATTGGCCAGACTTGAGTGCAGTGGCGCAATCTTGGCTCACTGCAAAGTCTGCCTCCTGGGTTCAGCTGATTTTCGGGCCTCAGCCTCCTGAGTAGCTAGGACCACAGGTGCGCACCACCATGCCCAGCTAATTTTTGTAGTTTTTGTAGAGATGGGGTTTCTCCATGTTGGCCAGGCTGATATCAAACTCTTGACCTCATGATCATCCTGCCTCAGCCTCCCAAAGTGCTGGGATTACAGGCATGAGCCACAATACCCAGCCTGAGTACCTGTTCTTAATTCTTTGGGGAATGTGTCTGTCAGTGGAATTGCTGGGTCACATTTTAATTATATGTTTAATTATCTGAGAAAACATCAAATTTTTCTTCACAGTGCCTGCACCATTTTACATTTCTACCATCTCCACATCCTCTCCAACACTTACTTAAAAAAAGAATTATAGCCATCCTAGTGGGTGTGAAGTGATATCTTACTGTAGTTTTGATTTTCATTTCCTTAATGACTGAGAATGCTGAGCATCTTTTCATGTGCTTGTTGGCCATTTACATATCCTCTTTGAAGAAATGTCTTTTGAAATCCTTTACCTGTTTATTAGTCAGATTGCCTTTTTATTGTTGAACTGTAATAGTTCTTTATATGTTGTGGATGCCATACCCTTGTCATATTTATGGTTTGCAAATATTTTCTCCCGTTCTGTCACTTGACTTCTTAATCTGTCGATAATGTCCTTTAATGCAAAAAAGTTTTCAATTTTGATGCAGTCCAAATCAGCATTTTTTTCTTTTGTTGGTCATGCTTTTGGTGTCATATCTAGGACTCGATTGTTAAATCCAGGGTCATGAAGATTGACTTCTATGTTTTCTTCTAAGAGTTTTATTATTTTAGCTCATATTTAGGTTGCCAATCCATTTCTAGTTAATTTTTGTATGTGGTGTGAGGCAGGCATCCAACTTCATTCCTTTGCATGTGGATGTCCACTTGCCTTAATACCATTTGTTGAAGAAATTATTCTTTCTCCATTGCATGATCTAGGAACCTTTATCAAAAATCAATTGGCTGTTGATGTATGGGCTTATTTCTGAGGTTTTAGTTCTATTCCGTTGATCTATATGTCTATCCTTATGCTAGTGCCACACTGTTTTATCATAGACTTGTAGTAAATTTTAAATCAGGAAACGTAAGTTTTCTTAGCTTTTCCATTTCTGTAAACAAAGTTATTGGGATTTTGATAGGGATTGCATTGAATCTGTAGATTCCTTTAGGTAGTATTGCTGTCTTAACACTATTAAGTCTTCTAGTTCATCAACATGGGATATATTTCCATTTATTTGTATCCTTTGGGACCTCTTTCAGCAGCGTACAAGTCTTGCAATTCCTAGGTTAAATTAATGCCTACATATTAATATTTTGTCATTTTTGATGCTATTATAATGGTAATTGCTTTCCTGATTTTATTTTCAGATTATTCATTGCTAGTGTACAGAAATCCAGCTGGTTTTTGTGTGTTGTTTTTGCACCTACAACTTCTAAATTTATTTATTAGCTATAGAAGGTTTTTCTGTGTATGGATTCCTTGGAGTTTTCTATATATAGGATTATGTCATATGCAAATAAAGATAATTTTATTTGTTTCTTTCCAATTCAGACTCGTTTTATTTCAGGATTTCTTTTTTTCCTAATTGCTCTGGCTAGAGCTTCCAGTACTGTGTTAAATAGAAATGGCAACAATAGACATCCTATTTTGTTCCTCATCTATGGGAAAAGCTTTTCAGCCTTTCACCATTGTATACGATGTTTGCTGTGGATTTTTCATCAATGGCTTTCATCATGTTGAAGAAATTCCCCTCTATTCCTAGTTTGTGGAGTGTTTTTATCATGAAAGGGTGTTGGATTTTGTTAAGTGCTTGCTTTTTCTGTATCGAGATGGTAACGTAGGATTTTTCATCATTGCATTGATATGGTATAATGTGTCTTGGGAAGGATGGGGAATTGGGGAAGGATTGGGAGAGATGAGAGCATAGAATGAGGCAGAGGGCTATGCCAGCCCAGGAGAAAGAGCCAGGTGAGCCCTGCTTCTTGTATTTTACCCAGTTGATGAGATCTGTCTTGCTGGGTGAAGGAAAGAGAAGCACAATTTCTGCTGTCTTAGCCTGCAGGGTAGAGCCCCAGGGTTGCATCCTTTTCTTCTTGCAGTTGGACGTGATACTTCAGGGGTCGAAGCACTGTTTTATTTTCATGTGTGGAACCATCCTTGCATTCCTGTGGTAAATCCCACTTGGTCATGGTGCATTGTCCCCTTAGTGTGTTCCTGGACTTTATTTGCTGGTATTTTGTTGAGGATTTTTATGTCAATATTCATTAGAGATAGTGGTCTTTAGTTTTCTTGTAGTGTCTCTGTCTGGCTTTGGACACAGGGTAGTGCTGACCTCATATAATAAGTTAGGAAATGTTCCCTTCTCTTCTATTTTCTGGAAAAGTTTGAGAAGGATTGGTGTCATTCTTCTTTAAATGTTTGATAGAATTCACTAGTGGTGGTTCTGGGATTTTCTTTTTTGGGGTGATTTTTTAAATTACTGATTTAATCTCTTATTATAGTTCTGTTCAAATGTTCTATTTCTTTTTGAGTCAGTTTTGGCAGTTTGTGTGCTTCTGAGTATTTCTCCATTTCATCCAGGTTATGTAATTTAGTGACCTATAATTTTTCATAGTATTCTGTTATACTCCTTTTTTATTTCCTTAAGGTCAGCAGTGTCTTTATGTTCATTTTTTTGTTTGCCTTGAGTGAAAACAGTCTGCTTCATGTACATCTGTAGCTTCCAGGTAGCTTGGTACCCTGACACCCTCCTATGGTGACATTCTGGGGCTGCCTGGGGGGAATGTCCATTTTTAAATTTACTGGTCTGTTTTATTTACATATATTTGCTCACTAGAGGAAGATGTTGAAGTATTTTCCAGTTTATTTGTTGCATTCTTCTTGTGGGAGTTGTCTGCTCCTGTGTCCTGCCCTTTATGCACTGTGTTCTTATTTAGTCTTGGGGCCTCTTTATATGTTACAGATGGCCACTCTCATGTCACTTATTTTTTTATTTTTTGAGATGACGTCTCACCCTGTTGCCCAGGCTGGAGTGTAGTGGTGCAATCTTGGCTCACTGCAACCTCTGCCTCTCAGGTTCAAACAGTTCTCCCACCTCAGCCTCCCGAGTAGCTAGGATTACAGGTGTGTGCCACTATGCCCCGGCTAATTTGTTTGTTTGTATTTATTTATTTATGTTTTGAGATGGAGTCTTACTCTGTTGCCCAGGCTGGAGTGCAGTGGCATGATCTTGGCTCATTGCAACCTCTGCCTCCTGGGTTCAAGCAGTTCTCTTGCCTCAGCCTCCTGAGTAACTGGGACTACAAGTACATGCCACCATGTAGTATTTTTAGTAGAGACGGGGTTTCACCGTGTTAGCCAGAATGGTCTCAATCTCCTGACCTTGTGATCCACCCGCCTTGACCTCCCAAAGTGTTGGGATTACAGGTGTAAGCCACTGTGCACGGCCTTTTTTTTTTTTTCCCTTGATTTTTATTAAAGATGAGGTTTCATTCACCATGTTGGCCAGGCTGGTCTCGAACTCCTGACCTCAAGTGATCTGCCCACAGGGGACTCTCAAAGTGCTGGGATGACAGACATGAGCCACTGCACCTGGCCTCATGTCACTTTTAACTAAAAAAAGCAGAAGGTATCAGAATAAAACAAAGCATTTCCATTTTGCTCAGTTTGCTTCTGCAGAAATTTATTGATGTCTCAGGTTGTGTCCGTCCTTTAATATTCTTTGTCTTCATTCCTCAAATGGCTTAAGGCCCATAGCCTGGCCATCTGCACAGGAGGTGGCTCTCTCTTGTTCTGAGTCTCTAAGCAGGTTTGCAGTGGGTCTGGAGGAACTCCAGGGAAGGGATAAGGTGTCTGGAGTTCTGGGCATGTCCTAAGGCCAGGCTGCTAAGTCTGTGTCTGGGCCTCTTCCTGGTCCCCATGAAGATGAGCTGGATGGGTGGCCATGGTGTGGCCTGCAGGAGGGGGCTCCAGGCTGTCCCTGGTGTTTTCTGTCTCCTCAGGCTACCCCTGGTGAAGTGATGGGGACAGCCTGGCTCTGAGACCCCCTCTTCCTTCCCTGTCCCCTGGGTGACTGACAGGGCATTGGTGACCCTCACTCAGGCAGGCCTGCCAGATGGCCCATTCATTGGATCCTCATGGTGGGGCATATCCAGATGCTGTATCTGGGTCCATGCTGCAGATGCCTTTCCAGGAGGACATCTCTACAACTCTTTCCCTCCACCGTGCTTTCCTAGTGGAACACTGTCCCTGCACAGCTGTGCTCCATCTGGCCCAGGTCCTCAGACTATGAGCAGGGATTCTCTCTAGAGCTTGGCAGATAGAAAGTGCTTGAGGTGCTGAGTGCCTAGGTAATGGTCTGTTTCGTCTCGTTTCAGCTGTGTTGGGGTGGAAGAGGAGGAGGCGCCCGACATCGACATATACCACTGCCCAAACTGTGAGAAAACCCATGGGAAGTCCACCTGTAAGTACCGCAGCCCAAGCGGCCGTCTCTTGCTGATCAGAGCAGCATCCACCCTGCCTGGGCTGCATGGAGGGTGAGGTCTCTGCTGGGCCTGGCCCCTGCCTGGGTTGCTGGGGGCAAAACTCCCTGAGTAGTGCCTAGACCTGGGAATCCTGCCAGCCTAGCTTACTGTCCCCTGTTGCCTCACTAAGCCCACTGTAGTCCCTCCTGATCAGCTCCCGCTGGCAAGGCAGCTGTGCAAAGACCCAAAGGGCCTTCTGAGGCCTGGGGAGAGGCCAGGCCAGCCTGAGTTAAGGGACACGGACTTGAGGACCTGGATAAATGGTGATGCAGGGGTTTCCCACGGGCCCCAGGCCAGCCCTGCCCAGCCAGCCACTGGCCCACGAAGGGCCCAACCTGTCTGTGTTTTCTGGACACGTGCATTGTTGGTGGGCTCTGTCCTCCCCTCCTTTTTTAGCCCCTGCCTCATCCCACCCACCTTCTCCTCTGCAGAGAATCTTGGAGGGCCTTTGCCTTTCCCACACAACCTGCTGTTTGCGTATCCTAAGGGCTGAGGTCCGTTTTCTTCTCAGCCCTCTCAGGTGTGGTGGTCCTGGGCTGCAGGCTTGTCTCACACTATGCAGGTTCATCCAGGTGAGCCAGAGGTTACGTGAGCCTTGAGCTCCAAGCCTCTGCCCTGGTTGCAGATGTGGAGCTATGTGCAGATTCAGAGACTTAGGAGGTGTGTGGCCTGTAGACAGTACAGATGGCATGGATGTGGAGATGTGTGTGTTAATGTGGCTTCTGGTTCCACTTCGTTGGAGGGTCTTGGGTGCTCACAGAATCTGCAGGCTGGATGTGGGCCCTGGCTGGGTCAGCTGATCACATCCCTGCTGACCTAAGTCCTGGACAAGGTGGGGCAGGGAATATATCTGGCTCCAGGTCATAGCCAGTCTGAGTCACTCTCCTTCAAAGGGGACAACCCAAGACCCCTGTGGGATGGGTTCTGTAGAATCAGTGAGGGCAGAAGGAGGATGCAGGCATTGGGGGCCCCAGCACCCCTGTTCTGTGGGCTGAGGCTGGGTCAAGGGAGCCCTGGAGGCCTGGCCTGGCAGCTGGTGATGCTGAGCACTGGGGCAGGTGGGGGTCCCACTACTCTGGGGACTTGGCTGCTCTTTCTTGGCCTCTTGCAAGGCCTGAATGCTTTGTGTCTGTCCATTGCTAGACAACAGTGGAGGCTGCATGTGTTTCAGATCTCAACCGATCCCCAGCACAGCCTCAACATGTGGCAAACACCACCCAATATGCAAGAGGGTGATGAGAAGAAGCAAGTAGCTGTTCCTGAACTTTCAGGCTGATGAGGTTCCAGGATTCCTAAATTGCCTTCTTACCCCTGGTCCCCCAGTAGTTGGCTATATTAAAGCTCAGGATGCATCTGCCTGTCGCAAGCTCATTAACCCATCATCTGGTTACTGCTTGAAAACAGATAAAGGGTAGGAAGGATCAGCCTGACGGGGCATCTCTGTGCTTCTGACACCTCATTGAGCCACCCGGAAAGCTCAGGGCCGATCTGTCTTTTCGAACGACACAAACGGGGCTGAGCTTTCAGTGGGGACCTGGGGCTGCCCCATGGGGCCTGTGGAGTGCATGTCAGGGCAGAGCAGGGTTGGAGCCAGGACACCCCAGGAGGTGCTTTCCAGGGGGGCAGGACCCACTCAGGGCCCCTGAGTGAGGGACTTGGGAGGATGCTGGGGTGATGCTGCTCTTGTGTGGTTCGTGCAGCAGGTACACATGTACATCACTTGAGAAGAGGCTTTCAGACTAGTCGGGAAGAAAGTGTCGGAAACCTCTGGGCCAGGGGCCTCTTCTCCTGGTAGTCAGCATACATTTCGAGGGGGCCTTGTTTGGGGGCTCTTGCATGAGCTGGTGCTGGGGTAGAGCAGTGGTGTGGTGCTGGGGCTCGGCAGGTTTTGCACATTGGTGAGTGCAGTTTCAATTTCTCTAATGTCCCCACGCATCCCCAGAAACGGTCCACCTGCCATGGGAATTGTGTGTGCCTACCTCACCCAGACCCTGCCCCTGTGCCTGAGGGAGTTTGGGCAGAGGCCTGGTGTTCCAACCTGCCCTCGATTGCAGCTAAAACCCCAGTGCAGGCTTCCCTTCCCATCACTTATGGCCAGCTGCCCAGGGAGAGACGTTCTAGAGCAGCAGACAGTACTGAGGTTGCAGGCAGTGGGAGCCCCAGCCCCTGCCTGGCTGTATACATATGCATGTGCATGTACGTGTGTGTTTACATATTTGTGTGTATGTATGTGTGTGTGCATGTGCTTGTGTGTATGTCATACTCTGTTCAGGATGCCATAACAAAATACCACAGACTGGAGGGCTTAAGTAGTAGAAAATTTATTTCTCACACTTCCGGGGGCTGGAAATCCAAGATCAAGGTGCTGGCCGATTCAGTGTGTGGTGAGGGTCTGCTTCTGGTTCATAGACAGTGCCCTCTTGCCGTGTCCTCACATGGTGGAAGGAAAGAGGCAGCTCTCTGGGGTCTCTTTTATAAGGACATTATCTCATTCATGAGGACTTCACCTTCATGACCTCATCGTCTCACAAAGGCCCCACCTCCTAAAATCCTCACCTTAGGGTCAGGATTTCAACAGATAAATTGTGATAGGACTGATATTCAGTCCACAGCTATGTGCATGCGTATGTGTCTGCAGTGTCTATGTGCTGAATGTGCGATATAAATTCTGTGAGGCAGATTTTCAGTTGCCGTTGGGGGACATGTACTCCATCAGGGACACAGGTACATGGTTCTAGCACCTTCCAGCAGTGAGCATGCTCAGAGTTGAAGTGAGTGTGTATTGTGTCCAGAGCCTGTCTGTGATGCCTCAGTCGGTCTTCACATTGACTCCAGCCATGCCTTGCACACCAAGGCATCTTGGGGACAAGAGGGCCCCTCTGTGTCCCTGGAGAAGCTCTAAGTCAGTGCTGGGAGCCTCTGGGGGTCTTCAGCCTGCCTCCACCTGTCCTGCCCCTGCCACCCTGGCCTGGGGGTAGGGATAGGGGCTGCTCAGATTTCCCAGAGTGAGCTGTGTCTGAGGCCTGGTCCTCACACTTCACACCCTCTTTTAAAGCCACAGTGGTGGGGACGGCAAGGTCCCTCTCTGTGCTGTTCCAACATGTCCCTTGAGTTGATTTTGGCTATGGCCTGTGATTTACCTGACACACAGATTTGGTACAGGCTAGCTCAGTGTTCCTGGCCAGGAACTCAAGAAGGCATCCCCATTTGATGAGGAAGCCACATAGTGGTTAGAAGTGGCCCTGAATTGCAGCTCCTGAATTATACGGTCACTTATCTTATTGAACTGATGTTCCTCATCCCGTCCTGCCCTGTGGGGTTGGGGTGACTCTGCTCAGTGGCCGTCTGTGGGTGTGTCGTCACAGGGGCACTGTCATCATGCTCTCCGTGTGGCTCTGGGACAGGGTGCCCCTTGCCGGTGCAGCAGGAGGGGCAGTCGGCTTCCTTGTCCCTCTGTGTACCTTCGCTGGTGACCTTGGCACGGCCCCATGTCTCTGGCCTCAGTTGCTTCATCCGTGAATTGAGGACCCTGCCCCATGAGAGAGGAGGTATGCACGTATAGCCGGGGGCCCCTGGCCTCAGTGGGCGTCCTTGGCCAGGAGTGTGATTGATGAAATAATGACCATGTAGACAGGTGACAGGGAGGACACCCCCACCCTGCCGGCTGTGCTGCGCCCCTGTGGGCTCCCGTCTGTGGCACCCACTGTCTTTGTGGGCTGCTTCCTTTTCCTTGGTCTCCTCAGCCAGCTCTGAGGCCTCTCCCAGCTGCAGTGTCACTGCTGCCGCGTGATCACAGGGCTGTCTCGGGCTCCTGCCTGGGCCACCTCCCTCCTGGGCCTTCACTGGACCCTGCCCCGCACTCAGTGCTCCTTGGAGGTGGTGACCTAATGGCAGGCAAGGAGCTCTGCTTGATACAGAAATCTCAGCTCTGGAAGTTTCCTCTCTGGGTTCCACTTGGCTCCCTGTGGAGTGCATGTAACTGCCTCCACTTCCACGAGGCCTTCCGAGGCAGGCACTTTGTGGACTCGGAAGCCCCTTGCTCCCTTGATTGTCCACACCTCTCCAAGTAGCAACAGGCCCAGCAGTGGGGTGATGGTATTCACAGTCACTGCGGCTTAGGATTGTTGCTGGGTCAGGAGGGTCTGGGCTGTCATGGGGGGATCTATTTTCCAACTCCTTTACCCTCTGGGCTGAACATGTCAGTACACACACCTCTAGGGCCTGCCTTGGCCCCCTGCCCATCTCAGCTCTTAAGAAGCAGGGACTCCCAGGCATCTGTTGCTTGGGTGACACTGGCTCCAGCGTCCCCAGCCTTGCACGAGAGCCAAGCTACTCAGTGAGTGCTTGCAAACTGCAACAGGAGGGCAGGTTGGAGTTATCGATGGCCCTGGTATTGCCTGGCTCAGGCTGGCACCAAGAGGGCAGGAGCATGGGATGAACTCAGCCTTCCCTGTTGATAGTTATAAAGGCAGATGCATCTACCTCTCCTTCCAAGATGCTCTGAAGCTGAGCAGCCAGTGTGACAAGGATAGGAGACTTCATCTGCTCACAGATGCTCCCCTGTGCCCACTATGTGCCGGGCCCAGTACTGGGTACAGGGGGCACACAGGGATGAGCCACGCTCAGGTCTGTTAGCACCAGGCTCGTTCATGGGCAGCCCGTGAGCGTGTTCTGCCCATGAACAAGCACCTGCCACACCAAGTGGCTTTGCCCCGAGAAAAGGCCCAGTGGAGTCTGGAACAGACATGGCATGTGCCAACTTACATCCCACAGCCACTCTGCAAGGCCCATACAAGCCTTTCTCTAGTAAAGATGAGGCATAGAGGTATCCAGTAACTTGCCCAAGGTCACACAGCTGGAAGAGGATTGGGCAAGACAGATTTGAACCCTTTTGTGGCTCGTCTGTGCCCCGTGCTTCCCTTAGAGGTCCTGGCTTCTGGCCTTGACTCTAGGATTTTGCCAAGTTTCCATAGTGTCCACTTGAATTGTGGGCAGGGAGATAAAACACAATGTGAAGATTCTTTGCAAATAAAAGGTCCCAGCCCCACCCAGCCCTGATTCTGCGTTGGTAGCAGATCCTGCTCAGACAGGCAGCATTGTCACTGGGTGGCTGTCGGCTTCCTTTGTCCCCCCAACCACTGAGACTCAGGAGGATGAGGACACATGGCCTTCTGAGGCCCCCCTATCCCTGTGCCCCCCTACCCCGACTTTGTGAAGGATGGGCACCATACGGGCCTTGCCTGGCTCTGCTCTTGAATTCAGTCCCTTTACTGTTCCAGGATCACCCTATGTCCGACTCAGCCAAGGCAGCCCTCGAGGAGGGCGTCTGAGTGCATCGGCCGCCTCCCTTACCCCAGCTGCTCTTCTCTGCCTGGTTGAGTATGAGGCTGGGAGTTAGGGACATAGTGGGGTGGAGAGGAAATTTCTTCCCTCCCCTCAGGGACTTGAAGTCTGGTAGGGGTGTGTGTACACGCATAGGGCTGGCAGTCCACTATGGGTGTGTGCATGTGTATGTGTGCATGTGTATGTGTGCATGCATTGTTGCATGGGCGCATAGTCCACTAGGGATATGTGCACATGTGCTCACATGCACATGTAAAAAGTCCAAGGTGTGTGTACCTGGTGCCCCAGGAGGAGGTTTGACCTGGGCAGGGTGAGGAAGTAGGTGAGGTGGATAGGCCCAGGGTTGGTTGTGGGTAGGAGAGGGTGGAGTGTGGCCAGCACAGAGGAGCAGGGATGTGCACTACCTGAGGAGGAGGGGAGGAGAGGCAACAAGATGGTGGGACCCAACCTGCCCCTGTCCGCGGCTGTGGCTATTGGGGCATTGAAGGTCCCAGTAGGGAGGTGACAGGGTCCAGCTATGGAGGCCATGAGATGGTGAGGCCGAACCGAATTGTGGCTGGGGACCTTTTTGGGAGGTGCCTCTCTGGTGGTCTCTGCAGACTCAGGGCCTGAATGAGGAGGGATCCTGGGAGTCCTCAGCTTCTGGGTTAGGGCATGGAGGACAGTGGCGCCATCCATGGTGAGGTGTGGGATGGGAGAGGACCCAATGCTGAGGTGGGGTCCTCCCTCTGTGCATGGCAGGGTGGGGATGTAATCGGCCTTGGGAGGTGAGAGTGAGCCCAGCTATACTGGGAGGTGTTAGTAGGCTGTGTGGGCCAAGGTACTCAGGGGAGGTCGTGGGGCCCTGCTGGGGTTGCGCTCTGTGACGGACCTGGCTTCCGGTCTCCTCCACAGTAAAGAAGAAGCGGACCTGGCACAAACATGGCCCCGGGCAAGCGCCTGATGTCAAGCCCGTGCAGAATGGCAGCCAGCTCTTCATCAAGGAGCTGCGGAGCCGGACCTTTCCCAGGTGGGCTGGCCCTCCCTCCAGGCTCCACCAACTGCAGCCAGGGGATGCGCACTGTCTCTGTCCCTCGTCCCGCTGTCGATCCCTGGGGGCTCCCTCTGCTATCCTCGCTGGAGAGCAGGAAGCAGGGAGCCTGTCTCCTGGAGGCAACATAGACCCCACCAGCAACCCCAGTGCTCCCTGCAAATGGGCCGACCTCTCCTCCCCTTGGTCAGCACTTCCCTGTGGGTGGGGGACAAGCATTGAGGACCCTTCTTTCGCTGGGTGGGAGGGACCTCTCTCCCCACCTGAGTGTGCCCAGCACCTGCCAGGCACTCTCCTGAACCCCTGGCTCCCAGTTCTTTCTCTGCCCACAAGTGTGCTCCCATGGCCCAGGCAGTCCTCCTCCTATGTCTCCTTCTTAAGAGACTCCCAGTGCCCACACTCTTGTTCTGTGTGGGGACAGAGGACAGAATTCTAGCTGCAGGGAGCAGCCACCTCTGAGCTGCCCTGCGGCCATTCATGAGCTGGAGAGAGTTTCTGTTTGTCACACAGCCTTTATTTCTCCCTTACTTTTGAAGCATCATTCCACTGGACACAGAATCCTAAGTTGGTAGGGTTTTTCCTTTTGATGTTTTAAATTCCAACTCCCTTCTTCCTTGTGTGATTTCTGATGCAAAATCTAATGGAACTCTTGACCTGACCCCTCTCTGGGTAAGGTGTTTTTCCCCTGGCTTCTTTATTATTTCTTTTCTTACCTTTATTAAGGTAAAATACATATAATACAGTTCACCCATTTAAAACGTGCAGTTCAGATATGTGCACATCACTGATTTTGGAACATTTTTATCATCCCACAAATAAATCCCATAATGTTTATACATCATCCCTGTCTTTTCATTCCCCCTCGAAGCTGTCCTTAGCAACTACTAGTCCACTTTCTTGTCTCTGTAGATTTGCTTCATATAAATGGAGCTATACAAGAAGACTGGCCTCTTTTGTTTAACAGAGTGCATTCAAGGGTCATCCATGCTGTGGCATGTGTTAGCACATCATGCTTTTTTTTTTTT
>NW_016107507.1:3184390-3188631 GCF_001604975.1 Cebus imitator | reverse complement strand
AGGCTGAGTGATATTTCATCAAATAGATATTCCACATAGGTACTCTGTCTACCCATTCATCAGGTGATGGGCATTTGGGTTGTTTCCATTTTTTGACTACTATGAATAATTGTGCCATAAACATTTTTGTGCAAGTTTTTATGTGAATATATGCTTTTATTGTTTTAGGAGTGGAATTGCTGGGCCGTATAGTAATTCTGTGTTTAACTGTTTGAAGAACTGTCAGACTGTATTCCAAAGCAGCGTCCCTGTTTTACCTTTCCACCAGCAGGGTGTGAGGGGCTCCATTTCTTCACATCCTCACTAGCACTTGTTATCGTCTGACTTAACTGGATTCTAGCCATGCGATTGGGTGTGAACTGGTATCTCATTTTTTGATTTTCATTTCTCTGGTAGTTAGTGATGTTGAGCATCTTTTCATGTGCTTGTTGATCCTTGTATGTCTAACTTAGAGAAATGACTATTCAGGTCCTTTGCCCATTTTTAATTTTTTTACTCTTTTTATTATTGAGTGTAAAAGCTCCATATATAGTACATTCTAGATACAAGTCCATTATCTGACTCTCTTCTATTCTGTGGGTTGTCTTTTTACTTCCTTGATAGTGTCATTTGAAGTAGAAAAGTTTAATTTTGATAAAGTTCAATTAATCTATTTGTTGTTGTGGTGCTTTTGTTGTCATATCTGAGAATCCATTGCCAAATACAAAGTCGTGAAGATTTATTTAATATATTTTCTTCTAAGAGTTTTGTTGTTTCAGCACATCCAGTTTGTTCTTTGATACATTTGAGTTTATATGTTGTGTGAGGTAAAGATTGAACTTCATTATTTTTGTATGTGGCTCTTCATTTGTCCCAATACCATTGGTTGAAAAAACTATTATTTTGCTAGTAAATGGTCTTGGCACACTTATTGAACTCAACTGGCCATAGATGTGTTTGTTTCTGATACTCAGTTCTGTTTCACTGATCTATACCTGTGCTTATGACAGTACCACGCAGTCTTAATTACTATAGTAATTTATATAGTAAGTTTTGAAATCAGGAAGTACGAGTCTTCCAAATTTGTTTTTCTTTTTCAAGTTTGTTTAGATCATTTTAGGTCCCTTGCATGTCATATGAATTTTAAGATCAGCTTGTCAGTTTCTACAAAGAAGTCAGCTGAGATTTGGAAAGCAATTGCTTTTGATCTGTAGATCACTTTGCAGGTATGTATTGCCATCTTAACAATGTTAAAACTTCTAACCTGTGAACATGGATACTTTTCCATTTCTTTAGATCTTTTAAGTTTCTTTCAACAATGATTTATAGTTTTCAGAGTGTAAGTTTTGCTTTTCCTCTGTTAAATATATTCTGAATTATTTTATTCTTTTTGGTGCTCTTGTAAATAGAATAGTTTTCTTAATTTTAAGATTGTTCATTGCTAGTGTATAGAAATACAATTGATTTTTATATGTTGATCTTGTGTCTTGCAACCTTGCTGAGCTAGTTTATTAGTTCTAGTTGGTTTTTTTAGAGAGTTCCTTGGGATTTTCTATATACATATGATCATGTTATTTGCAAAGTGAGATAGGATGACTTCTTCCTTTCCAGTCTAGGTGACTGGTATTTCTTTTTCTTGCCTAATTGCTGTGTCAAGAACCTCCAGTATCAGCTTGAATAGAAGTGGCAAGGTGAGGGTGATCAGGGCCCCACTCAGTACTATCAACATGCCACGTTCAGGGGAGAGCCTCAATTTCACTAGTCAGGGTTGGATGCAAGAAGGCAGCCCCCACCTCTTGGCACTACTTGCCCCAGACTTAGCCTCAGCAACAGGCAGCTGGAACAGAGCGAGAAGTGGAAGTCCTGCTCTCCTAAGGAGAAAGCGCTCCAGCTGGGAGCTGGTGGGGATGAAGCCTGTGTTCTTGGCTCCAGCACTTGGGAGTGGAGCCTCCATCTCTGAACTCTGAATGTGGATGGAGGGAGCAGTCTTGGTCCAAATATCCCTGACTCTTCTTACTGAGTTTTTGGAGATTTTCTTAAATGGATTTTTCTTCACTTGCTCTTTGGTCTTAGGACCATTTTCAGAGGCTCTGAATAATTGTTTTGTAAATAATTTTTTGCCATTTTCATTGTCATGCTGGAAGTTGATCTCTGTCATTTGATTTCTTTTAATATATTTGCTTTGTCTTTTTTCTTTTGTTTTTGCAGTTTGAATATTATATGCCTAGGTGTAGAATTTTTGGCATTTATCCTGCTTTGTGTGGTCTGAGCTTTTGGGATCTTTGGTTTCATATCTGCCATTAATTTTGGAAAATTCTCAGCCATTATTGCTTCAAATAAATATTAATTCTGCATTTTCTCTTTCCTTTTTATATTCTTAATACACATGTTGCACCATTTGTAATTCTTGTACATTTTTTGGATATTCTGCACCTCCCCTCAGCCCCCCATCCACTGCTTCTTTGTTCTGTTTGCATTTCAGGCTGGAAGTTTTTACTGACTTAACTTAAAGCTTACTGGTTCTTTTCTTGGCCATGTAGTCTACTGATGAGCCCATTAAAGGCATCCTTCATTTTTGCTACTTTTTGTTTTAATTTGTAGCCTTTCCTTTTTGCTCTTTTTTAGTTTCCATTTCTCTATTTATATTACCCATCTGTTCTTACATGTTGTCAACTTTTCCCATTAGTGTAGCTAACATATTAATCCTGGTGATTTTAAATTTCCTGTCTGATAATTCAGAAATGAGTTATGAGTCTTGTTCTGATGCTTGCTTTGTCTCTTCAGACTATGGTTTTTCTTACCTTGTAGCAGGCCTTGTAATTTCTTGTGAAAGCTGGATATGATGTATTTATTGTGTAATAGGAACTGAGGTAATTAGACTTTAGTGTGAGGTTTTATGTTAATCTGTATAGGAGCTGGGCTGTGTTAAATTTGCTATAGCTCTAGGTGCCAGAGATATCAGCTTCTAGTTTCTTTGTTTTTCTCCTGGTTTCTTTGGGTTTTCCTAAGAATTTCATATTAAACAGAGTCTGTGTCTTGCAGCTCTCTCAGTTATAATCAGCTATTTTTATAGTAATGTTTGGTGGTAAGGTTTGGGGAGGAAAAGTGTTCTATAATTTCAGGATTAAATCTCAATTTTGTAGAGTCTCTGGGCTGTGATCCTCAGGAGCATTTCTCAGCCTTTTTATTTTTCTCTTCTTATCTGAGACAGGAAGGCTAGTGGGGGCTAAAGTTGGCCAGTTGCCTTCCCCATTTCCAGTAGAGTCTGATATAAGGGGGCAGACTTTTGTTATGCAGGACAACACTCTGGGTGTATTTAAAATAGTTCCTATTTCCATCCCCCTGCCAGATTGAGGAGTTTTAACTCTTTAACTGATCTACACTTAACTTCTGGCAGTTTGTCAAAAGTTACAACTTAAGTGTTCCTATAAGTCACTGCCTCCAGTAGCTTCTGCTTCAGGTAAGATGATCTTAGCTATGATTTTCTGTCTCCTCAGATTTTGGGTGGTTGGTTGTTTGCCCTGTGACCTCAATTCTCTGGTGAATATAAGAAAAGTTGTTCATTTTCTGTTTGTTCAGCCTTTTTCTTGTGGGGAGGATGGGAGTGATGACATCCATGCTCTTCAAATGTTGGAGTTGAACCTGGAAGTCCAGTTCCATGTTGTTTTAGCCACCTTGTATTCATTGGGTTATCTTTCATTTTATTGTCGAATTGTAAGAATTCTTTACATATTCTAGATACTTGTCACTTAGATACTATCTGCCATTCTGTATTGTCTTTGTACTTTCTTGACAGTGTCATTTGAAACACAGAAGTTTTAATTTTAATGAAGTCTAACATCTATTTTTTCCTTTTATTACTTGTGCTTTTGGTATCACCGCTAAGAAATCATTGCCTAATCTAAGATCTTGAAGATTTATGCCTTTGTTTTCTTCTATGAGTTTTATAGTTTAAGCTTTTATAGTTAGGTCTTTGACTCATTTTGATTTAATTTTTGTATACTGTGTGAGGTAGAAAGAACTTTATTCTTTTACGTGTGGATATCCCCTTTTCCTAGCAACATTTGTTGAAAAGACTGGCCTCTCCCCATTGAACTATCTTGGCACTCTCACTGAAAAGCAGTTGACTGTGGGTGTAAGGATTTATTTCTGGACACGCAAGTGTATTTCATTGCTCTGCATGTCTTTTCTTATGACAGTACCACAGTCTTGACTGTAGGAGCTTGGTATTGAATTTTGAGGTTGGAAAGAACATTGTTGTT
>NW_016107507.1:3175177-3183735 GCF_001604975.1 Cebus imitator | reverse complement strand
CTGTCTTTATTCTTATATGATTCTAATATTCTAAAATTGATCTAAAGTTCTATAGTGAAAGCTGTTATTCTTTGAAAGGTATTTTATTGTCTTTTGACATCCCTTGCTAACGAGATGTCTGTTGTTAGTCTGGTTGCTGTTTTTTAAATATTGTTTCTGGTAAATAATCTTTTTTTTTTTCCTGTGAAAACATTTAAGATGGTCTCTGTCTTTGATATGCCTTGTCTTTGATGTACTCAGTACATGAGTGTACAATATTGCCTCTGGTTGTGCATTTGTTTTTGTTTATTCTGCTTAGAACTCAGTAAGCCTCTTTAATTTGGAGAGTCACATACCAATTCTGAAAAATACTCTGTTTTCTCTTTTAGTAGCATTTCTTCTGTATTCTTTGTATCATTTAAACATTTTTCTTCAAATTTACTATTTTTTTAGCCAACTACTGTTCCATTCAGTTTAAAAATTTCGATCGTCATTTTTTTCTTTTTGAGACAGAGTCTCGCTCTATCGCTGGGCTGGAGCGCAATGGCGTGATCCCGGCTCACTGCAACTTTCGTTTTCCAGTTTCGAGCAGTTCTCCTGCCTCAGCCTCCTGAGTAGCTGGGACTTCAGGCAGGCACCACCATGCCCGGCTAATTTTTTTTTTTATTTTTTAGTAGAGACAGGGTTTCACCGTGTTGGTCAGGGTGATCTCGATCTCTTGACCTGATTGTCATATTTTTTATTTCTAAAATTTCTATAAATTTTCTTTTCTTTTCACCTGGTCTGTTTCCTTTTTTAATACATCCCTGTGCTTTGCCTCATCCTCCTGTTTTCCCTGAATGTGCTCGGTATATTTATCTTCAAATGTCTTTTCAGTTGTTCTGTTATCCTCAGTTCTTGTGATCTCTTTGGAGTGTCTGTTGGCCGACCCTCTTGGTAGTTTACTTCCTTCTGTGGGGCATGGTGCTTCAGAGGGGTTACATTCCATCGGGACTAGTATGTGCTTGGCTGCTGTCCACCTACAAGATGGTTTGGGTTTGCCTTTTGCTAAGGTCTTAGGGTTTTCACAAGATTAGTTCCAGATCCAGTTTGGGGCTCCCAACCCATGGGTTTAGTGTGAGTTTGGAACTCTGACTCTTAGATAGGACCTTGGCATTGGGATTCTTCAAGGGTAACTTTCTGCCCGTGGCCAAGGTGGATGGGAGGCTTTTCCCGTTGCTTTCAGAACTTCCTTTGCATGGTCTCTATGCCTCCAGCTTCTCACACAGTTGCTTGTACATGTTCTTTCTTCCTCCTCACCTTCCAGTTCCACTGGGTTTATCCTTAACACTATTCCCACGTGGTCAAAGCCAGTGAACACTCTTCAGTTCTGATCTTAATTGCCCTCTTGGCAAAATTAGGCACTTCAGCTCTCCCAATCCTTGAAGTCCTGTCCTTTGTTGGGGATGGGTTTCCCCTCACCTGCCTGCTTCCTCTCCTGCTGACCTCTCTCCTTGAGGCATTGCTGGGGACCTGGCTCCACAGCCTCTTCAGCTCTTCTAAGCTTGTGGCCTGCCTATCCAACTGGCATGTCCCAGGAGAATCTGACATGCATCCCAGACTACATGTGTCCCCAGATCAACTCTTGATCTGTTCCTGTCCCCTGCTCCTGCCCCTCTACCATGCCCTCTGCAAATGGCCCTGTCTCCCGCCCCCGCCCCTGTCACTCACAGCAGTCTCCTGGCCGTATGTATTTGCCTCCTCCTGTTCCCTCCCACTTTCTGAGCTTACTGATCAGACTTATTGATCTCCTGAACCCCCTTGGCCTTTTCCCTGCCCCCTAGTCCAGACATGGTACCCTGAGCCTACCGATGCTCTCTGTGCCCACACGCTGCCCTGCTGCTGGCCACTATCCACACAGCAGTGGAGAACCGCAGACTACACTGCAGCTCTGCTTAGGATTCTAGTGGCTGGCCAGGTGCGGTGGCTCATGCCTGTAATCCCAGAACTTTGGGAGGCCAAGGTGAGTGGATCACCTGAGGTCAGGAGTTAGAGACCAGCCTGACCAACATGGTGAAACCCCATCTCTACTGAAAGTACAAAATTAGCCAGGCATGGTGGTGCATAAGTAGTCCCAGCTGCCTGTGAGGCTGAGGCAGGAGAATGGCTTAAAACCTGGGAGGTGGAGGTTGTAGTGGGCCAAGATCGCACCATTGCACTCCAGTTTGGGCAACAAGAGCGAAACTCCATCTCAAAAAATAAAAAAGGAATTCTGGTGGCTCCCAGTGCTCCTGGTATGCAGCAGGAGCCCTCCAGCCACGGCTCCTGTCATTTCCACACCGGCTGCCCTCTCTCTGTGTCAGAGGCCTTGGCTGGTGCACTCTTCTTCTCCTCCCAACCTCGGCCCTGCTGTGCTGCGTGCTCTTGCCCCTGTTCCCTGCTGTCCTTCTCCCTGGCGCTACTCACAGCTATGCCCGTCCCATGGAAGCCTGTCCCCAGGGTCACCAAACGGGCTGTTCTAGTGGGCCCCGTGGACCACAGCTGCCCAGTGGCCTCTCAAGGAGCAGAAGGCAGCCTGGGGCGTGGGCTGGGGCTGAGAGCTCTGAGTCCAGCTGTGTGGCCCTGGGCAGACCACACTCCCCCTGGGTCCCACATCCCTGGGAAGATTGCTAGGGTGTGTCAATGCTCTGCCAAGGTGATTGTCCCCTTTGCCTGTGGGCCCTTCTCATCTGCCTCTGGCCCTGTGATGGTAGCTGTGTCCAGTAGGGAGCAGGTCAGGACCGGATGCCCTTGTCTGCGTCCTTAGAGCTGGCACTGCACTTGCTGGTCATCCTTGCCAGCCAGGGGCCTCCTCCTGGCCCTGCCCCTCTGCTGCTTCCTCTGGGGCAGGAATATGGGGAGAGGCTAGGCAGGGTGAGAGACAGAAGGAGACCTGGTTTTTACCCCTGCCCTTTCCACGTGGCTTTGTCTAAGGCCTTCTCAATATCAGAGCCATCTTAGTGGCTTCAGTTCCTGAGCTGTGATTCAGTGGCCCCACCAAGGGGGAGGCACCAAGCTGAGAAGTGGTACGTGGGAGGTGCAGCGGAGGAGCTGCTCCCGCCTTCACCTATGGGTCACGCTGAGTGCCGGTGGTGGGCGAGCAGCCTCAATCAGGCCCAGGCACCTCCTGCCTCTCTGTCTTTTTGGGAAGGACAGGCCCTTGTCATCTCTGACACATGTGGGACCCCATGTTCCCGCTCCTCCCAACAATGGGATTCCAGAGTCAGCACTGCGTCTGTACTGGCTGCCCTGTGGTCCCAGGTGTGGCACCTCTGCTAGGGCTCCTCCTATGACTGTGGGAGGTGGTTGGCCAGACCCAGGCTCACCTCTCCAGCGTCCAGCGCTGAGGCCCTGTACTCAACTGTCCTGGTGCAGGAGGCTGTGATGTGGCCCTTGGGCCTGACATGGCCCCTGACCTGTGCTTCCCTGCAGTGCTGAAGACGTGGTGGCCCGTGTGCCGGGCAGTCAGCTCACGGTGGGATACATGGAGGAGCACGGCTTCACCGAGCCCATCCTTGTCCCTAAGAAAGATGGGCTGGGCCTGGCTGTCCCAGCCCCCACGTTCTATGTCAGCGACGTCGAGAACTATGTGGGTAAGCGCCACCCCCTTGGCAGTGCCCTGGGGCTCGAGCTGGGAGGGCCGGGGCACCCACTGCTGTGCGTGCTGTTTCCCCACACCCTGGCCGTGTTTCATGTGTGCTGTGAGCAGGGGAGGCTCAAGGCTCACTGTACTCTATTCCCAGTGCTCTGAGATCAGACCCTATGTCCCACTGAGATGACATATGACCTGGCAGGTCCCTTGTCCTCCCAGATACTCTGGCTACAGTGTGGGGGCTGGTCTGGGAGGCCCTTTGATTCTGGCAGCTATGAATTGCATTACTGTGGGTGCCACATGACACTGCCATGCCCGGGAGGTCCTGTCCGGTGTGGGGTGTCCCGCCTGGCTAGGGGCCTGGCATTCCTTATCTGCACCATGACCTGCCCCCACGGCACCAGAGTTTCTTCCTCGTCTGGATTCCGTCTGGGTTCTGGCCAGTGCCATCGCCATCAGCAGTGTCCATTTCGTGTCCCCTTGCGGCTCCAGAGCTGCTGGGCTCAGGTGGGCAGTTGTGGGTGAAGGAAGCTCCTGTGGGGGTGCCATTCGAGAGGCAGTGGCAGGGAGAGGCCAGCTCACCTAACAGAGACCCTGACAGGCCAGTGGCCACATGGCCAAGCATGGAGGCCCACATGGTTGCAGGGCCTCAGGGTGCTCATGGGGGATGCCTGATGGCCGGGACGGGGAGGAAAAACCCTGAACAAAAACCCTGAACAAATGTCCAGGACAGGAGGCAGGTGGGCAGGCACGCTGGCCCCTGGGTGCTGCAGCCCTGAGATGAGTGACCCCACTGCTCTGAACTCACTGTCTTCCTCGGTGTACCCCTTGAGGGGTGTGATTTGGAGATGAAATGAGGCCACCTGTACAAGCCTCTGGGCACATAGAGACACCTACCAGGAGACCATCGAGTTCAATTTCAGCAGGGGGCTGGGGCCAGGGCTCTTCTCTGGAGCCACATGGCCACCCTGGGTCCACTAAGACTGGACTCCCAGACTCATGAGGAGGAGGAGTGAGTGCCGTGGGAGCTGTCAGGCATCTCGGGAAGAGGGGCTAGAAAGAGCTCATCCCGGGACCTGGGGCAGGGGTGTCGTCCATGCAAAGGGGCTGATTCTCTGGGGTGCTTACTGAGGAGGAGGGCAGGTGGGCATGGTCAGAGCTGTGGCTGACCCTTCCCTGAGCCGGGATCCAGCCCCTGATCTCGCCTGTGCTCGGCTTTGCCGCAGGTTTGCCTGGGTAGAGAGAGGGCCGTGGCCATCGGTGGGCTGTTTCTGTCTTGCTGCACAATGCTGGTCAGGCAGCCTTGTGTGCCGCAGCTGTAGTTCATGCTCGCCAGGCCAGTGCTTTTTCACCTTCCCAGCCCCCGGCAGGGTGCACCCAGGTAACAGCTGATATCTACTGAGGGCCTGCCCAGTGCCAGGCATTTTTTCTAAGCTCTTTCCGTGTAGGAGCTAAGTTCCTCCCTCCCACAGCTCTGAGAGGTGGGTCCTGCTCTGCCACCAAGGCCCTGGGCTCACCTAATCATGCGGGTGGGACCTGGTTTGTCCTCTGCCCCTGTTCCCTCCACAGCTGTCCCTTGGAGAAGCAGGGAGATGGTTCATAGTTTGTATTGCTTCTCTGTCTTTCTTTTCCCTCTGAATTTTTTTATGGTGGAACTTTACAAATACACACAAAATTAGAGAAACAGTAAGCCCTCATGCACCCAGCCCTGGAAACTAAAACCGTCAGCTTTCGGCTGATTTTCTGCCTCCCTACTTTTTTGTTTTCTTGTAGTATTTTCAAAGAAATTCTGGCCAGGCACGGTAGCTCATGCCTGTAATCCCAGCACTTTAGGAGGCCGAGGTGGATGGATTTCTTGAGGCCAGGAGTTCAAGACCCGCCTGGCCAACATGGCAAAAACCTCTCTAGTAAAAATACAGAGATTTGCCGGGTGTGATGGCGGGCACCTGTACTCCCAGCTTCTTGGGAGGCTGAGGCCGGAGAATCGCTCGAACCCGAGAGCTGGAGTTTGCAGTGAGCTGAGATTGCGACACTGCACTCCAGCCTGGGCAACAGATGAGATTCCACCTCAAAAAAAAAAATTCTTTTTACATACATCATTTCACCCATAAAAATTCTAGTACATAGCTCTAACAGACAATTAAAAAATATATAATTACACTTCCATCATCACACTTGATAATATTAACAGTAAGTCCTTGGTGGCATGTGAGACCTAGTTTAATTCTTCCCAGTTGCCTCAAAAATGCCTTTTTACATTTGGCTGTGGAATCTAAATGAGTCCCCCACTTTGCATTTGGTTTCTATGTCCCTGAAGCCTCTTTTCTTCTAACAGCCCCATTTTCTTCCATCCCGTTGGTTGGCTGGAGAGAAGGCCATGTTGGTCCTGCAGAATGTCCCCCATCCAGGATTTGGTTGCCAGCATCCCAGTGTTGCCCATGAGCAGGTCCCTCTTCCCCGGTGTTTCCAGTAAACTTGTGGTTTGAGGCTTGCTTGACCTGCCTTCAGGTTTTTGGCAGGACTCCCTCTGGGTGGTTGTGCTTCCATCTGTGGGGAGGCCTACCATGCCTGGCCACACCCTTGCAGTGATACCAACAAGGCCAGTGGGCCTGGTGCCCACCTTATCTCTCTACACTGATCCCGTGGCCTTTCAGTCTGTGGTCAGGGCAGCCATGGAGAACTATTGCAAAGGGTGACTGGAAATTCTGTCCTTCCTTCTCCCTCTATCAGTCACGAGTCTTTTATAAAGAAATTTTCCTCCTCAGCTCACCTGGTTATCCTGAACTTTTCTTTGTCAACTATAGAAAAGGCTTTTTCCTTTATCTATTAGTTTGCCAGTTATCAGAGTAATGAATTGGTGCTCTAGAAATGCAGGGGTTTTGATAGCTTAATTTTTAAAATGTAGGTATGTCTCATGAATTACTTGGAACATACACTAAAATGTAGTTGTTGGTCATCTGAAACTCAAGCAGGCCAGGTGTCCTGTGTTTTTATTTGCTAATCTGGCCACCCTTGTTGAGACCTGTGAGTTGGCCGCCTCGAAGCATCACCAGGTCAGAGAAGGTCGTGGCCCTTTGTTGAGCCAGGGGAAAAGCAAGCAGGTGAAGCTTGACATTGGCACCCAGAGCCTCAGCATCCAGCCCCTGGCAGCTCCTGCTGAGTGTGAGGGCAGCCAAGGGTGTGTGTCCACTCCACACATCCCGGCCCCGGGGAGGCTGTGCCACCTTTTCAGGGTGCTCAGGCTCCTCCCGCCACCTCCCAGGACCGGAACGGAGTGTGGATGTGACAGATGTCACCAAGCAGAAGGACTGCAAGATGAAGCTGAAGGAGTTTGTGGATTATTACTACAGCACCAACCGCAAGCGGGTCCTCAACGTCACCAACCTTGAGTTCTCCGACACCCGGTGAGTGCTGCAGCCTCGGGTTTGGGCACTGGGGTTGGGGCAGGGGCGCTGTACCCTGCTTGGCACTCACCTGAGAAGCACAGGCTGAAGGTCTGAGTCTGGAATACCACACACGGCACACACTGATTTTTCCTGTTTCTCTCTCTTTTAGATTTTCTTCTTTTCTTCCATTTTTTTTTTTTTTTTTAAGGCTGGCCCACAGCTCCTTCTCTTTAAAAGTGTGAAGGTGACACATTGTGAACAATTCAAACAAAAATAAGGAGCAAAAAGGCAAAGCCTCCTCTGGCCTTGGCCATACCCATCCCACTCCTCAGAGAGAACCATTGATAATGGTGTGTAGTTTTTTCCAGAATGCACACTCATGACACACTCAGACACATCTGTGACACACCCACTTATGGACACACATTCACACTCATGGACACACCAACACATGACACCCACTCGTGGACACTCCAACGCATGACTCATTCATTGGCTGCCCCTCACATTGGCTCATGGACATACTCATGACACACTCATAGATATGTCACACACTCGCAGTCATGACACACTCATACCTACTCACCAGACACAACTCATGGTGCACTCACACTCATGGACACACTTGCTAGCGCACTGACACATTCACAACAAACTAACACTCGCTCGTGGGCATACACATGACACATGCTAGCAGACACATGGACACACTCATACACACTTAGCACTCACCAACACATGGTACACTCACTCATGGACACACTCACCAACACACTTGTGACATGTTCACAACACCGACACACTTGCTCACATGACATGGACATGGGATACACTCACTCATGGACATTCACAGACACACTTGTGGACACACTCCTGATACCCAGGCAGTGAGACACTCAAACACAACAATGAATAGACTCGTGACATGCTTATGACACACACGTCCTTGATGCACTGAGACACTGACTCATTGGCACACTCACACTCCTAACACCCGCATCCCCGGCACAGTTGCCAACACCTGCACACACCCATGTAGATGCCTGCACTCACACACACAAGCTCCTACAGGGGCGGCTGCTGTGACCCGCCTCCCTGCCCTCCAGGCAAGGCGGGCCCCACACTGCCAGGTCCCACTGAGTTCCTGGGGCTGGTTGTCATCAGCCCTGTGGTCACGTTGGTAGGGCATCCTCTGTCAGGGCTGACCTACGCCAGCCTGGCTTCCCGGTGGCAGAGCTGCTGGACCTGCATTTTGTGGCTTTGACCTTGTTCTCTCCCAGGGCTGCCAGCTTGGCTGTGGTTGGTGCCTGCCCTGGATCCACCCCTCACCCCCTCGCCATCAAATCTCCACTGCCCTCCAACTGCCCCTGGGAAAGATCCAGAACTCTTACTCACCATAAAGCGTAGATGGCTAAGGATGGCTTCAGTCTGTATCATTTTCATCATGCCTACTTCCTGAAAGCACATAACACGTGCAAAGGGGCCGGTAGGAAGAAACAAAATAATTATCTAAAACCACACCAAGAAAGAGAATATGTCTTGGTGGCTCACCTGGTAGAGTGACCCAGAAAAAAAAAAAAAAA
>NW_016107507.1:3152248-3175117 GCF_001604975.1 Cebus imitator | reverse complement strand
GGAAAGAGAATATAAAACTGCTAAGAGCCACAAAGAGGTATATGACCTTGCATGGTGGCTCATGCCTGTAATCCCAGCACTTTGGGAGGCTGAGGCAGGAGGATCATTTGAGGCCAGGAGTTTGCAGCCAGCCTGGGCAACAAAGCAAGAGCCTGTCTTTATTTTAAAAATAAAAATTTATTTAAAAAGGTAATGAGTATTCAGTTTGGTTTGAGCTTTCCAGCAGCAAAGGTAAAAAAGGGAAACAGAGTGGGTTATGGTATCAGAAAAAGCGGCATATGTTGCTTTGGTATCAAACAATATAACTGAGTCATGTCTCCATCAGCTTAACTTACTGCCCTGCCTGGGCTGGGGGACTTCTCACAGAGATGTCTGGGTGATGGAGCTAGGGAGAGATGGTGCTTTGGCCTGTGGTTTTCCACTGGGCCTTTCAGGGCCATCCCTTTGCCTCCTGTGTCCACTGGCCCAGTCCATGGACCATCAGGTGGTCATTTGCAGCTTTTGTTGGGCACTTACCTACCAGAGCCTTCACATGGGCTTGCGTCAGGGCCATAGAGTGGGCTCTGCTTCATTAAGTCTGTCCCCAAGGATGGTGGCCAAGCAGGTGAGGTCAGGCCTGACCCCATCGGCTGTCTGGGGCAGCTCTTGGGGCCTGCGGCTTCAGTAGGACCCACAGTGACCAGTGTACCCCCAGACCAGAGAGATGCCTGCTGTGTGGCAGGTCTAGGGTGATATGCCCACTGCTGGTCATTCAGACACACATATCACATCTGGACTCTTGCTCATGGTGGCCTTGCGTGTCCAGGGGGGCTTTGAGGACCAACCTCTGCCAACTCAGAGAAAGGTGTGGCCTGCACCTAAGCAGGCCAAGCAAGGGAAAGAAGGATATTTGAGGGTGTGTTGGGAGGCAGGGACAGCCTGGTCACTGTGGTGTGTGGTATTTGAAGGACTCAGCTGGAAATGGGTCACGAGGGTCCTTGTGGCAGGGAACCCTCTTCTGTGGGCAGTGATGTGCCCAGATTGCTGAGGGCCCAGAGGTTGGCAGTGGGTATGGGTGGGGGCGATGAGGACTCCTGGGGATGGAGAAGGTGCCAGTTTGGAACATGTTGGAGATTTAAAGGTGAGGTCTGTGATTGAGGCTGGTGGGATTGGGGCGGCAGGACTCTGCTTGAGATTTGTGACGATCTTGTCTGGGTTGCTGTGGCCTTTCAGTAACGATAACAGCAGTTTCAGATGGGATGGCAGAGACATGACAGTCCCTGTCTTCCTGGAGGCAGCAAGAACTCCCAGATCTGGTTCTTAGTGGCAGCTGAAATGTTACTGCTTCAACAGCTTTGAGTTGTTTTTTTTTTTTTTTTTTTTTACATGGAGTCTTACTCTTTGCCCAGGCTGGAATGCAGTGGTACTATCTTGGCTCACTGCAACCTCTACCTCCTGGGTTCAAGCAGTTCTCCTGCATCAGCTTTGTGGGTAGCTGGGACTACAGGCGCACCACCAGGTGCAGCCAGTTTTTATATTTTTGGTACAGACACAGTTTCACCATGTTGGCCAGGCTGGTTTCAAACTCCTGACCTCAGGTGATCCACCCACCTCGCTCTCCCAAGGTGCTGAGATTACAGACATGAGCCACCGTGCCTAGCCTACTTTGATGTTTTTGGTGAAATGTAGTGCATTTTATCCAGAACAGTGACATTCAATTGAATTGAAGGCTCCCTATGCATTTTCCGATCTTCCCTGGTTATGAGGTGGCTGGATTTGACAGTGACCTGATGTGGCCAGGGATCATGGGCACCCTGTTGTCAACTCTGGAGAGCAGTGGCTTTATTCAGGTCACGCCAGAGGTGCCTGGGCTGAGTGTGAGAAGTGATATCTGTGCCGCAGCCTGGCCATAGCCACTTGCGCGTGGCCAATCTGGAAAGACTTGCTTTTCAGTTCGTAGGAGGGGAGGTTCTTTTTCAGGGATGGATGGTTTGGGGGCCTTCTCATCAACTTCTGCAGGAGGAGGCCAGCGTCCAACCTAGTCTCCTGCCAGGGCCACATCTGGAGCCTGCGCTCCTTCTGCCATCTGTGATCCTGTTTGCTGCTCTGTGAAATGGGAGCTGTGACCTGTGGCCCGCAGGTGCTGAGAGTGTGAGACGTGCCTCACAAGCATATTTCCTGCTCCAGGGGACATAAAAAAGTAGGTCCCAGGTTTCCTCACCGCCTTCCTCTCCTCCCGCTAGAATGTCCAGCTTTGTGGAGCCACCTGACATTGTGAAGAAACTGTCCTGGGTAGAAAACTACTGGCCAGACGACGCATTGCTGGCCAAACCCAAAGTGACCAAGTACTGCCTGATCTGCGTGAAGGACAGCTACACTGACTTCCACATCGACTCTGGGGGCGCCTCTGCCTGGTACCACGTGCTCAAGGTGAGCCACGCCTCTCAGGGCACCTTGGCCTTGCCGTGGCCATGATCCGTCCACAAGATTGTCTGCAGCCCCCACGAGCCCTGACTGTGGCCAGGATGCCACTCCCCAGAGGGACACCAGACCGTCCATCCCTGGGACGGGAGGCCATGGAGATGTCTCTGGGTGGAGGGGCAGGGGTGCGTGTGGGACCAGAGGACCGCACGAGCATCTCCTTTTTCTCATCGGATTCGGGCTCGTTAACAATTGGGCGAGGCTGCTGGGTGAGCGTGCCCTTAGAGAAGAAAGGGGTGTTGTGAAGACATCCTGGAAGAGGGGCTGGCCACAGCCAGGGCCCTGCAAGGGAGCCAGCGGGCAGGATGGGGGCATCTGGGTGGGCAGGGAAGGCTAGGAGCCTTATCATCGAGGCTGAGAGAGGGAAGCCAGAAGGAAACTGAGACGTAAATAGCAACAGAAACAAAGAAAACCCTAAGCTGTGGGCTCCCCCAGCCACTAACTGAGCTTCTCCAGACCAGCTGGAGCTGGGCTTGAGCTGGAGCTAGAGTGGGGCGGGTGTGTGTGCTGATCTCACCTCTGGGAGGCCCTGAGCAAGTCACTGGGGCATCCTCGGAACCTGCCTTGGCCCTGCTCCCAGTGCAGAGCCCCTCCCGGGGCCTGGCATAAGACTGCCTGGGACACAGTGGCATCATTTGACCCAGACTGGGACCAAGTAGCTCTCAAGAGTAGAGCTACCTGGAATGCTTTTGACAGCCAGTTACAGTTTTATTTGCAGCCTGGGCAACCACACTATTTGTAGTGCCTCAGAACAACGTAATGTGGGATTATGGGCTTTGGCTCTTGACTGTGCTGGGGGCCCAGATACCCAGAACCTTCCTAATACACACACTTCTGAATTGCAAAGCACCTGTGCCCTCAGTGTTGCAGGCAGGAGTCGTCGACTGGGCAGGGTACTTTTCACGTTAGGACCTATCCGTTGCACCCCCCACCCTGCGTCTTGGCATGGGCGGCTCTGCCAACAGGCTCTCTTGGCAGGGGGAGAAGACCTTCTATCTCATCAGGCCAGCCTCGGCCAACATCTCCCTGTATGAGCGCTGGCGGTCTGCCTCTAACCACAGCGAGATGTTCTTTGCCGACCAGGTGGACAAATGTTACAAGTGCATGGTCAAGCAGGGCCAGACCCTCTTCATCCCCTCAGGTGAGTGCGGGCAGCTCTGGGGACCATGGCCTAGGGCCTGCCGGCCTTCATCAAGGTTACTGTCCTGTCCCTTGGGCCGTGTCCCCACCGCAGGATCTCTCGGCATCCCTGGCGTGCCTGCTCCCTTGTCCGGAGCTTAACGCCACCCCAGCCCAGTCCCTGCAGAGGAGCCAGCAATGGGGCTTGTGTTCTCTGGTCAGCATGGGTACTCCTCACCACGGAGGCCACCCTGGAGCTGTGCAGCCAGTCAGTCTCCACAGCCTGGCTGGACTCACTGTGACAGAGCCCATGGCTGGAGTCCCAGCTCAGAGAGCCTGGTGTGGGGACAGCAGCCACTGCATCAGAGCCGGTGAGGGAGGAGGGTGCTAGCTGCTAATTAAAGTACTATTAGGGGACATTTTGAGTCTGTGCTGAAGGAGAAAGCCCGTTGTGAGCCACTGTGTGCCCCTAGATGATGTTAGAACAAATCCCAGACACCCTGCTGTTTCTCTTAAATATTCCACTATTTCTAAAGGACTTTCTTTCCTTCTAAAGTAACATAGCTACAATAGTGTCCTCACACCTTGGACAATTAACAGCGATTCCCTAGTATCATCAGATAGCCAATTGGTGTTCAGATTATTGAATTGTTTTATAGGGTTTTTTTTCACATTTTAAATAAGTATTAAACTGAGGCCTTCACATTTTAATGATTTATAAGCCTCAGAATCTTCTGTAATCTCTGGGTCCCTCCTCCCTCTGTCCGCTTCTTCACAGTCAGAGCTATTGAGGAAAGAGCTGTGGATTTCGCAGGGTCTGGCCCAGGCTCTGTCTCCAAGGATAACCTGGGGACCAGTCCCAGCTCTAGGGGCGATGCAGCTGCCTCGGCCTTGTCTCCTGCTCTTGAGTGTGGTTGGGACGCCAGGTAGCCGGACACAGGCTGGGGCTTCCTCTCTCCATCTGAGTACTGTCCTCATGTGGCCTGAGCTAGTCCCCTCTGCTCTGGGCCTCGGGTTCCTTGTCTGTGTGGTGCGGGGCTGGACTGATTAGTCTGTGCCGCCTCAGATACAGCCTCCCCCCGACCCTCTAACATGGAGGCTGCAGTAGGGCCAGGACCAGAGAGCTCCTCCCATGGAGGCCCCAAGCTGCTGGTGAAGCTGCAGAGGTGGACAAGGCACAGGCGAGCAGGAGCTGGAGCCTGGGCTGGTCTCCGCCGCTTCCTGATCTGGAGCCATGAGAAGCCCATTCATGGGAGCAAGGTAGGGTGCCAGCCACTCCTGTCTCTCTCCCAGGCTGGATCTACGCCACGCTCACCCCTGTGGACTGCCTGGCCTTCGCGGGACATTTCCTCCACAGCCTGAGTGTGGAGATGCAGATGAGGTAGTGCCTGCCGTGCTGTTGCCCTCTGGCTCTGTGGGGCAGTCTCCAGCTGGGTGGGTGCCAGACACCTGGGGCTGAGTCCTGGCTCAGCCTGCCCGTGGGTGGCCTGGACATGACCGTCAGCCTCAGTGGGCCTCTTCATGATGTGGAGGGAAGGAGGAGGTGGGCTCTGGGGTCGCACAGGATGACCCCTCCAGGGACCTGGCTGCCGGACGGTTGTAGTTGCCCTTGCTGGGGTTGAGGTTGCTTAAAAAGCGGCTGCCTTCTCTTCCCGGGCACTGGCCGAGCTCTCATGGACCCTGAGTCTTGCAGCCACCCAGGGCAGTTGTCCCCTGGTCCACCTCAGCTGTACAGGGCCCAGTGGGGAGGCCTGAGCTGGTGTGTCTGGGGCCTGGATTCATCCCCAGCATCGCCTGCTTGATGGTCAGTGCACTGAGAACAGCTCTTTGGTGGCTTCCAGAGCATATGAAGTGGAAAGGAGGTTGAAACTGGGCAGCCTGACTCAGTTTCCGAACTTTGAAACTGCCTGCTGGTACATGGGGAAGCATCTGCTGGAGGCGTTCAAAGGTACTGGTCACTCCAGGGTGGGCGTCCAAACCTGGGGCTCTTGGCTGTGGGGGCAGCCAGACCTGGGTCAGGGCTGACTGTCTGGGTGTGAGTACTGCTTTCCTGTGACCTGAGCATGTCCCCTTGGGACGCAGCCCTGGGCCTCAGTTTCCCCATCTGTATAATGCAGGACCAGATTGAACAGGTTGGACCTCTCCTTCCAATTAGACTGCCCCTTGTTTTAGAAAGAACGCTGGGCTGTGGGTTGAGAGGGGCGAGTGTGCATGGCTGTGGTACAGGTATCAATAACACCTACTCCACCCTCCATCCTTGCCTCTATTGGGAAGGTGGGGCCGTGGCTCTGTCACCAGCTGAGGAGTGGGTGTGAGTGAGCTCTGGGTCCCCTTAGGATCCCTCAGGGGCGTGGAAGCTAGACCAAGAGGCAGGTTTGTGGCTCAGTCCTGGACCTCTGGATGCACTGTGGCATCCCTGGGCCTCCCCTTCTGTCCCAGGCCACACCCTGCCTGGTCACACCCTCAGAGATGAGAGCAGGTGGCTCCCGGCAGCCACCACCCTGTTCAGGTCTCCAGACTCTGCCCAGCAGTGTGAGGGAGACTGCAGGAGGGTTTGCGTTTGTGTGTGATTTCCCTTCTCTGTATACCCTTCACCAGAAGTTGCTCTTTTCTGGTTCTGATAGCAGCTGTGAACTCTTTTATCCAGAACCCTTTGCACTCTGGCCCTAATTGGACAAGGTAAAATGGTCCTTAGTCATGGCTGGCCGGGTTTCAGTAAAATTTTTCCATTGATTCCCAAATGTGGAGCCCTGAGCTTGACTCTGGCAGAAGGAGGTGCCCAGGATGGGAGTCTAGCCCTGTCCTCAGGGGACTCGTGCCAGGGAGGCAGCGATCAGGACAGCACTTGGGAAGCCACCCCACAGGGCCAGCCTGACTACTGGCCAGCTAGGCCACTGTGGCCATGTCCTCTCTCCCTGGGTCCCCCTCTCTGAGAGGATGACAGTTCAGTTGGCCCCCAGGACTGAGAGGAGCTGCCGTGGCCCTAGTGAGTCAGAGCCCTGGAGCCCTCTCCAATGAGAAGAGGGAGGGGAGGCCCACAGCAGGAGCCCACCTCCCAGCTGAGCTGTGGTTGGTCCTTCCACTGTGCTGAGGGGCGCCGTGAGGTGGGAAGAGGTGCTTGGGGATGCCTGGTGTGGGCCTGGGGACAGCCTGTGGCCTGGGTCTTGGCATGACTTGGCCCCTTGCTCAGGCAAGGCTAGGGTATTGGACAGAGTGAGGAGAGCCAGGCAGCCTGTGTTAGGGGCCTTGAGGGTGAGACAGTGGGAGCATGGTGGGAGGGCCAGTGTTTCCTCTTGCAGGGCAGACCACCAGGAGGATGGGTGTCCCCACGTTCCAAGAGGAACTGTTGGCAGTTGCGGGGGTGGCCATTGGCAGAGGGGGACCTCTGGACGGCTGGACCTGGTGTCCCCTGGTCTGGCTGTGTGGCTGGGCATGAAGGCGCCTGTGCCAGGGGCATCCACCCACCTCACCCGTGTCCCCTTCCCAGGCTCTCACAAATCTGGAAAGCAGCTGCCCCCTCATCTAGTCCAAGGAGCTAAAATTCTCAATGGTGCTTTCCGATCGTGGACAAAGAAGCAGGTAGGACTCATGTCACAAATGCCCTAGGGCAGGAGAGTGGTGACAGGCGGGAGGACCTCCCCGGAGACCCAGCAGCAATGTCCAGGGCTTGTCTTGCTTCAGTGAGATCCGGCCTAGGAAGGATGGTGGTACCCCCCTGCCTGGCTTGGCCATGGGTCCTGCTCTCCACTGACTGGGCCACCTGAGGGCTGGGGGAGGATGGATATAGATGCTGAGCTCCTCCATCAGGGGCTGACAGCTTGGTCTCAAGTTGGTGAGAGAAGGGTGAGCAGGTGCCAGTGTGTCCTGGGAGGAAGGTGGTCTGCCGGTAGAGGACAGATGGCCATGGTGGGATGACACTGTGTGAGCACAGAAAGGCCTGGCATTGGTGGGGGCAGGGAAGGACTGGGGGAGTGGCTGGCCCCAGGACAGGGAGTGCTGGGGATGCCCTGTCGGCTGGCCCTGGCATCAGCTCAAAAGCCAAATTGACTGATTGGGTACAGCACCCCAGCCACCATGCTCTGTGACCTGGGAAGCCCCTCCCTGTGCCCCTCCCCGATGATACTCCTATGTGTGCCTCCATGGAAGCTGCTTCCTGTGTTCCTTAACATCTTCCTTTGGTTTTGGCTACAGAAGGAAGGGGAAGGTCTGGCTCAGCCTTGGGCACCCTCTGGGCCAGTGTTTCCTGCTGGGACTCTCATTGTGCAGAGGCACCGTGTCTGCTCCTGAGAGGACAACCCTCTCCCAGGCCAGAGAGGGCTAGTGGAGGTTTTCAGGAAGCCTTCAGGAGGGGAAGGCCAGGCTGCAGGGGACACCGTGTACAGCCTGCCTCTCTCGTGGGTGGACCAGGCAGGAGAGGCAGTCGGTGAACTTCCAGGGTCATCCTGCAGCCACCATCTCCCTCAGGCTTCAAGGCCCAGGGCAGTCCAGGGCGCTCCTCCCACCTCACCTCAGCCATGTGGCCCGGTGGAGTAGCCCCTGACCAGGAAGAAGGGATGGGACCCATGTCCACTCCATAGCCTGCTGGTGGTGGCCTCAGGCAAGCTTGTTCCCTCTGGTACTTGATTTGTCCATCTATTGATGGGGGTCACAGCAGAGACCTCTTCCAGGACAGAGTTTGGCTGGGAAGCCCCTGGCCTCATGCTCATCTAGGTGGCTCGGCAGTCAGGGGACAACCTGCAAGGAGGCAGGTGCAGGTCAAGGGGCGTGTCTGGGGCTGACCCTGGGCCTGGTTGTCCCACAGGCTTTGGCAGAGCATGAGGACGAGCTCCCGGAGCACTTTAAACCTTCACAGCTCATCAAAGACCTGGCCAAAGAAATCCGGCTCAGTGAGGTGGGGCCGTGCCTAGGTGCTGGGCTGGACCTCTGGGGATGGGGGAGGGCCTCTGTCTTTCTCTGGGCCTGGGGGCCTGCCTGACACAGAACTGCCAGCTTGGGAAGGCCAGTGCCCCAGACAGTGCCACCTGCACTCTCCTGGGCGAGCTTGCCTTTGTAAGGGCTCAGGGTCCCAGGTCTCTGGCTGCATCTGTGTCTTGGTGTGAGTGTGTAGGGACTGAGAGATGGTACCGGCCCCTCTGAAGCGCCCATGGGGAGGGCACTCTGTGGGAGGAGCCCCTGATTCAGCCCCTCGAGTCCCAGGTTGTGTGATCCTGGATGAGCTTCCAGCTGCTGTGCTTGGGGTAGGACAGAAGAGCCTTGGGGAGAGCAAGTGACTAATGGCCTGTGGCGGGTGTGAGTGTGTTACACAACAGCATGGGGTGGGTGTGAGTGTGTCACATGATGGTAAGGGGTAGTGAGGCTTTCTGGGCTGACAGCTCCCTGCCAGCCAGGCAGTGAGGGTCTCCAGCGTCCTGGTGTGTGGACCCTCCTGGGCCACAGTTTGGCAGAAGCAGCATGTGACCCTCGCCTTTCTGCACTCCAGAATGCCTCCAAAGCCATCCGACCGGAAGTGAATACTGTCGCCTCGTCAGATGAGGTCTGTGACGGCGACCGGGAGAAGGAGGAGCCCCCCTCTCCCATTGAGGCCGCCCCACCTCAATCTCTCCTGGAGAAAGTGTCCAAAAAAAAGACTCCCAAAACTGTGAAGATGCCCAAGCCGTCCAAAATCCCCAAGCCTCCAAAACCCCCTAAGCCCCCAAGGCCCCCCAAAACGCTGAAGCTCAAAGATGGAGGCAAGAAGAAAGGGAAGAAGTCCCGGGAGTCAGCCTCGCCCACCATCCCCAACCTGGACCTGCTCGAAGCCCACACCAAGGAGGCACTGACCAAGATGGAGCCACCCAAGAAGGGCAAGGTGGGCCCCCCACACCCTGACTCCTCACGTCGTCACCAGGGGTGATGGAGATAGCTGGGGCCCATTGTCCTTGTTCTCCAGGGGCCCCTGGGAGAATGTGGGGGTCTGGGCCCTTGCTGTGGGTTCAGTTGGCCCAGAGGGTGCGCTTTTCTGCCTGGTCCTGACCCAGTCCTGCTGTATCCAGGCCCAGACCCCCCCCCAGGGTGGGCAGGCTCTGCCCCAGTAAGCCACAGAGCAGTGGGTCTGGAGAGAGGCCCTCATTGAGGAAGGCAGCACAATACATGTGTGCTGTGGCAGGGGTGGCACCCAGGAGGGCCACCTGGTGGAGGAGGCACGGTGGTTTTCTGGGAGGGGATGTCTAGTTTAGGTTTCCTAACCAGATGGGCAGTTGCCAGTGGACAAAGAAGCACTTGGTCCTCCCTGGGGCCAAGGGATTGAGGCTGAAGCCTGAAGGTAGATGAGGTATCTATGCAGGAACAACAGGGAGGATGCCACTGAAGGGGAGGGGGTTCAGGGGTGAGGACAGGAGCAGGGTTGCCATGGTAATCTGAGCCCCTATGGACAGTGAGAGAGATGGGCCCAGCTCTGAAGACCCACTCTGACTAGGGGATCTTAGGTCTGAGCTTCAGGAACCATGAACTACTGAGATCAAGCACTACTGAGTGTGATCTGCCAGGATGAGGCTGTTATCCACTTCCTGGGGGCCAGGACCCTTCAGGGCTAGCACCACAGGAGTATAGTGGGATTACATCCCTGTAGTCCCGCTTTTGTTTTCTCTTTCTCAGGGCAAGTGTGAATGAATGCATGAACAAATAAACAGATGGCTAAATGGCTGGATGAATGGGTGAATAGATGGACAAATGGATGGATAAATGAATGAATTGATGAATGACTGATTGGATGGATGGTTGAATGGATTAACAAATGGATGAATGGATGAATAGGTGAACAAATTGCTGGATGGGTGATGGATGAATAAATAAATGGATAGATGGGTGAATGGGTAGATGGATGGAAGAATGAATAAATGAATGGATGGGTGGATGAATGGATGATGAATGAATGGGTAGATTAGTGGATGGATGGATGGATGAATAAGTGGATGGATAGATGAGTGCATAGATGGATGAATGTATGAATGGGTGGATGGATGAAAGAATGGATTGCTGGGTGGGTGGATGGATTGGTGAATAAATGGATGGATAGATGAATGAAGAAATGAATGGGTGGATGGATGAATAAATGGACAGATAGATGAATAAATGGATGGAAAGGTGATGAACAAACGGATGGGTGGATAAACGAATGGATGAATGGGTGGGTGACGAATGAATGAACAAATGGTGAGTAGATGGATAGATGGATGAATGGATGGATGAACAAAAGGATGGATGGATGAATGGGTGGGTAGATGAATGAATAGATGAATTGATGGATGGACAGATGGATGGATGGAGGAATGAATGGATAGATGGATGGAGGAATGAATGGTTGAGCAAACAGATGGATGGTTGGATGAACAAATGGATGGATAGATGGGTGAATTGACCAATGGATGGATAAATGAATCAGTGAATGAATGGATGGGTAGACGGGTGCTTGGGTGGATGAATGAGTAAGTGGATGGGTAGATGAATGAATGAATGAACAAAAGGATGATGGACGGGTACATGAATGGAGGAATAGATAAATGGATGGATGGATGAAGAGATGGATGGATGGGTGGGTGGGTGAATGGATGAATAAATGGATGGATGGGTGGGTGGGTGAATGGATGCATGGATGGGTAGATGGATAAAGGCATGAGCTGCAGGCACATGGGCTAGAAGGAGAGAGGAAATCTTTGTGGCCCAAGGGAGTCCCACCAGCCATCTGTGTCTGCCTTTGGGTCACAGCAGCCCTTTCTTCTAGGCCACAAAGAGTGTCCTGAGTGTGCCCAACAAAGATGTAGTCCACATGCAGAATGATGTGGAGAGGCTGGAAATTCGAGAGCAAACCAAGAGCAAGTCAGAGGCCAAGTGGAAGTACAAGGTGAGGCGTGCACGTGTGCATGCATGTCAGCTCGGTGATTGTGACAGAGATGTGAATCTGTGCGGCCCTGTGTGTGTGAAGGAATGTGCAGATGTGTCTGCTTGTCCCGAGCAGGTGGTGCCATGGGGTGTGGCTCTGTGGGTCTGAATTGTGTCTGGGCACCTATGGACTACCTTCCTCTGAGGTAGTTGGGATGCAAGAGGTTGAGTGTGTCATCCTGTATGTTGACAGTGTTTCCCTTCACTGTCTAGACTCTGGTTTTCATTCCTACTCCCTAGGGGACAGGCAGCATTGAGGCACTGAGTCCATGGGGTGCAGACTCTTGAGCACCTCGCAGTGGCCTGGGTGGCCACCAGAACTGTGGGTGACTTTCCATAGGCATGTTCCCAGCAACTGCCTCTGCCCACTGACACTAGTCGGGGTCCTGACCCCCCACTCCTCTGTGGGGCTCAGGGACGGCCCTGCTGTTGCTTTTCAGAACAGCAAACCGGACTCCTTACTGAAGATGGAAGAGGAGCAGAAGCTAGAGAAGTCGCCTCTAGCTGGAAACAAAGACAACAAGTTCTCTTTTTCTTTCTCCAACAAGAAACTCCTCGGGTATGTGAGTGCCTGGATGGGAGGGGTGACCTCACACGTACCCCACATCACACACACCATACACACTGCATTATACCACACACACACATTACACACACAATGTGCACACACTCTGCATCTCACACACACCATACACTGCATTACACACAGCCACACATGCCGTATATCACACACCCCGTACATACACAGCCTTTGGCTGACACATCTCTGGTGACCCCACTCCCTCTGAGCTGCGGACCTCACTGACTGCAGCCCTGTTCCCAGCACGTCTTCTTCAGGGCCTAGACACCAGCAGAGCTGCCTCCCTGCGTCTCACTACATTCTCCCTGCAGGGTGGGTGTGAGGAAGCAGACATGCCTGGGTGGGGCTGGGCTGGAAGATGCAGCCAACCTGCAGTGAGGGATGGGTCCCTCAGGCAGGGAGGGAGACTGTGAGACTCTACGAATGTTAGATGTGTGGCTCTTGTGAGCTGGTGCTGAGGATGTGAGAAGGGGACAGAGTCCTGGGCCCTTGGAGCCCAGTGGCCAGTGGGGAGGACCTGGTGTGAAACCACCATTGGACCCTGGGTGCTGAGGATGTGACCCATCTAGGAGTCAGGAGGACCTCCTGGAGGAGGTGGTGCTGAGCTGAGATTAGGGGATGTGTCTGGGAGGTGTGTGCTTACTGAATGAGCCTTGGGGTGAGGTGAGGGATGCTGAGGGTTTTGAGCCCAGTGGTAGCCTTGAGAGCCTCATGGTTCCAGTGGCAACACTTGGGCCTGTGTATGCTTCTGGTGCATGGGTCATGTCACCTGCTGAGGCCCCGCACCTGGCCAGAGTCAGACAGGTCCCGGGGGAGGGGAGTGCGGCCACTTGCTGCAGCAGCCACTGATTAATTTGGCTGGGTCGTTTAATTTCCTCATCGAAGGGATGGGAGGAGAGGGCCTCTTTCTGGGTGGTGGAGAAAGAGAGTGTTGTCCAGGCAGAGCCTTGTGAGGGCCGGGGAGCTCAGGGCAACAGGCGAGGCCGGTCAGCCAAGGGGCAGGTCTGTGGGGTCCTGTGGCTGCCCAGCTTCATGGCCCTGGGCATGTTGCTTGCTTTATTTGAAGTTCTGCTTCTAGGTTCCTGGGAAGCTATTAAACAGCATTCACTCTGTGACGGTGCTAGAGAGTTGAGGATGGTGATGAGAAAGGCCAGCATGACTCTAGCCTGTGAACACGTGTGTTCTTGGCTCAGCCTGTAAGGCAGCGGGGTTCGCCACCCCTTCTCTTAGAGCGTTGGAAGCAGCCTCGCCCTGGTGCTCTATCCAGGTGTCTGTACTTCTGTGTGCATGGAATTGGAGCTGTGTCTGTTTGAAGTTTGAGACTTTTCTGCCTCAGCCTGTTGTCCCAGCTACTACATAGAGAGAAACCTATCCTCAAACCCTTGGGATGGCAAAGATCAGAGCTGCTTGCAGGCCAGACCCTGAAGTAGTCCTCCTTTGCCCCTGCAGGGAGACAAGTTACATGCTTTTTTTTTTTTGAGACAGAGTCTTGCTCTGTCACCAGGCGCTAGGCTGGAGTAGAGCGGCACAACCTCAGCTCACTGCAACCTCCGCCTCTTGGGTTCAAGCAATTCTCCTGCCTTAGCCTCCTGAGTAGCTGGGACTACAGGCATGCGCCACCACACCCAGCTACTTTTTGTATTTTTTTAGTAGAGACGGGATTTCACCATGTTGGCCAGGATGGTCTCGATCTCTTGACCTCGTGATCCGCCTGCCTCGGCCTCTCAAAGTGCTGGGATTACAGGCGTTAGCCACTGTACCCGGCCACACTATTTTTTTAGACTGTTACATCTATCCTGTAGCCCTGGTCCTGAGTTTATTTTTCCAGCATAGCAATGGAGAAAAAAATAGGCAAGTTGGATCCTATTCCTTTTAAAGACCAATTCAGCATGTGCCAGGGACCCCAGGCAGGCTGGAGGCAGGGCTTAAGCTTGTCCAGTGGCACTGGGACAGTTGGGGGTCACTGGCTTGTGCATCTAAACTGCCTGGGGAAGGGCTCTCTCTGCCTGAATGTGGGGTTGGGGGGGCACAGCATTGTGTAGGAGGCCATGGGGTTGGGGAATGTCCCCTCCTGTGGGCAGGTGGCTTCCCACAGTGGGGGCTGAGGGCCCAGCCTGGCCTCCTAACCACAGAGGCTTGGGCCCTCAGCCCTCCTCCCACCTCAACTGGGCCTGAGGCTTTTTCAGATGGAAATTCAAATAGTTGGGGCATCGTCTGCCTCCTGGAGGCCATCCCGCCGTGGCCCTGTCAGGGGACCCCTTGGGAGGTCCCACCTGTCCGCTGGCTGTGGGGCTGTGTGGATGCTGCTGACCCGCTCGCTTCTGCCCTAGCTCCAAGGCGCTCAGGCCCCCGACCAGCCCTGGTGTGTTCGGGGCCTTGCAGAACTTCAAGGAGGACAAGCCCAAGCCCGTGCGGGACGAGTATGAGTACGTGTCGGACGATGGCGAGCTCAAGATCGACGAGTTTCCCATCAGGAGGAAGAAGAACGCCCCGAAAAGGGACTTGTCCTGTGAGTTGGGAGGGGGTGTCGGGAGGGGTGTGAGAGAGGCCTGGCCCGTCCCTGAGAGGTCCTCCCGGGGTGGCCGGCTCCCCGCAAGCGGCCCGCTGGACTCCCGTCTGCTGTGCTTTCAGTCTTGTTGGATAAGAAGACGGTGCTGCCCACGCCTGTCACGAAGCCAAAGCTGGACTCGGCAGCGTACAAGGTGAGCTGCCTTCCGGGCCCTTCTCGGTCTCGGATGCCATCTCTAGGCCGTCCCCAAGGCTGTGGTTGGAGTGACTCCAGGGCAGTGTCTGAGGGTGTTTCTTACCCTTGCCTCCCCTTTTCTGAGTGTTCTAAGGTCACATCCAACTCAAAGACACAGTGGTCATCTCTGCCGGGGCGTGTGAGGTCATGTCCCCGCTGAGCCCCCTGCTAGGGAGATTATGGGGATCTAAGTCTGTTAGCTATTTTCCTCCAGCTGGAGGTCCCTCTGGGGCTGCAGGCCCTGCCCCCACCTCTCCATCCAATAATGGTGGCATCTCTTTACATTTGTGACACACTGGGGCTCCCTCGAGTAAGGGTTCCTTTGAACCAGAGTTCCTCTGTGAATACGGCGCACAGTGTGAAACAGTTTGGTCCTTTGTGGTCCTGAGAGAGCTCTGGCACCTGCATCTGCCCTGTGTGTCTGTGTGTTGGCCATTCATCTGACCCAGCAGTGTTCATAAGAAGGGCAGTGCTCTTTAAAAACGTTTAAAAAACTTAATTTAATCCCTAAAGGGAGAAAGCATCCCCCTCCCAACTCCCAGACCACTTTGGTGGCCAGACCCTCCCCTGACCGGTGCCCTGTCTCTTGAGCAGCAGAGTGACGACTCCTCAGACGAGGGTTCGCTGCACATCGACACAGATACCAAGCCCGGCCGCAATGCCAGAGTCAAGAAGGAGAGCGGGAGCTCGGCAGCCGGAATCTTGGACCTGCTGCAGGCCAGCGAGGAGGTCGGCGCCATGGAGTACAACCCTAGCAGGTGGGCCCTACCACCCAGCAGCACCCAAGAGCAGGGACCAGGCAGGCCCAGAGCTGGCCCTCGGCCACGGTGCTGGGAGCCTGTGAGGTGGACGCACAGCCAGAACCAGTCCTGAGCCACCCCCGGGCCTGGGCAGGAGGGCACACCAGAGGGTACAGATGCTGGACTGGTTGGTCGCACTGGGGCTTTACTTTCAGACAGGGCTTATTTTTCCTATGATGGTCCCTGGCGAATTCTCTCAGAGCCACAGGTTTTTAGTTTTAAGTGTTGAGACATTTTTTTTCACATGGAAATCTTATGGGAATTTCCACATACACTACAGACGGGTACCCAGGGGGCAGAGCTACAGCCCCCTCATGGTACCCCTGGGGGCCGCAGCTGCCATGGGGAGCACAGCCCTCCTGGTCCTCATGACAACTGCAGATTCCCATTGCACAGATGGGGAAACCGAGGCTCTGAGGGCTTCCACTTCCACACGGCCACATTGCTAGGAAGCGACAGAGGCAGGCCCAGAATCCCCACCTGCCTGATTCCGGAACCTGAGCTTGGGGTCCTGGAGGGTTGACTAGCGCTGGGCAGTGATGTCTGGGTGTATGCACACGGCTGGTCCCTTGTCCAGCAGGGACTTGGCTTGAGGAAGACAGAGCCCGTGCTTGGGTCCTACTCAGTTCCCAAGGTCTGCCTCTGAGACTGGTTTCCAGAATCCCTGGGCAACCCAAGGCTGTGCTGCCAAGTGCTCCACAGAGCCCCGAGCTTGCTCCGTGGGCAGGTGGAAGCTGCAGGCCAGGCCTGCTTTTAGACAGATGGGAGGTGGGCTTGGTCAAGGTGGATTAAGGGCTTGATTGAAAAGAGCTTTTGCTAAATCAATCAGCTGTATATTATTTCATAAATTACCGTTTCACATGCAATATTATGTTCATGTAATATTGATCACAAAGCCAGCTGTAAGGTACTTTCTTTTATTGGGAGTGGGGACAGATTTCCTGCTTGGCACTAGGTTGTTTCAGTCCATGTTAAGTTCCTTCTGCAGAGATGTGCTTGTAGCCGGGGATGAAGCCTGGCTGTGAGCTTCTCTTTCTAATCGGAGGTTGTGGTGCTCCACACAGCTCTTCTGGGGATGCCTGTCCTCGGGGAAGAAGTGTACGCTAGCCAACGCCTCAGTGACTGGCCTCAGTGGTGGGAGAGGCCCCTAAACACCCTAGGCCCCTCCGAGGTCCATGGAGAGGCCTCTGGGCCCTGGAGGTGGGGGGGTGTCTGAGGCCACCCAGGATGAGGGCAGACAAAGCCAAGAGCCTGGGGGCCACCAGGTGCATCGTGTGGGCATCCGGGGACTTGCAGGGGGCATGGAGATGGGGAGGGCTTTGTGCCTGTCTGTGAGAAGGCGCTGTGTCCTGGGCTCCTGGCTGTGAATCTCAGCCCAGGAGTTGGGCAGCCCATTCGTGGACACACTGATAACAAGAGACCCAGAGCTTCCCTGCTGAGCCTGTGCCTTGGGGGAGTGTGCCTGCCAGGGGCCACTGAGGGCGCTGGCCCCCCTCATCCCGCTGCAGGCAGTTCCTCTCCCAAAGCCTCCCATTTGGAATATAGGTCAGTTTTTGATGGTCCATTTGCTCTGTTTTAAGTATGGGCTGCTTGGAAAAAGCAGCTGAAGAAAATGGAGGAAAATATGTTAATTTATTGTGGATCGTTTGTTCAGTGTTTACTGCTGGGGGAAGAGGAGAGGATTTCGGTATGATAATTGGGGGATTAATGTATTATTTTCCATGCCGACTAGTTAAATGTTGCTCATTGATTCACCAGCAACCATGTGGGACCTAGGCATGCAGGCCTCACCCTCTTGGTTTGTCCAGATGGCATGGCATGGACCCTCACAGTGGGTGTCCCTGGCCAATCCCCCGTGGCTGGGTGCAGGCCGCTCGCTCTCCAGTCTTTCTGGCCTTGCAGGCCATTTGAGGAGTCAGGGCAGGGCCTGCCAGAGGCTGCCGGGCAGGCTGCATGCTCTGGCTGGCTCCTGAGTCGGGGATGGGAGAGATGTTCCTGCAGAGAAGTCAGTGAGGGCAGGAGTGACCGCACTCGCTCAGGCAGGCGCTCAGCACCGAGGCTTGTGAGGCGGGGCAGTGTGGTCCCGGCACTGCGTGGGCGGCTCCTGGCAGTGCCTTCTGATGAGCTCTAGAGGCTGACCATGCTTGATTTTCCCACTGTTGTGGCTTTCGAACCTCACTCCTGCTCAGTTCCTGTGAAACCCCAAAAGCAGTGCAGTCCAGTGTGTCTCAGACAAGGCCTGGAAGGTGGGCTGGTGAGGGCTGCAGTGAGGGAGCCTCCCCTGGCACAGGGCATCCCCCTCAGTCTGCTGGACCCTCAGAGAGCAGTGGGTTCGGGCCTCAGAGCTGTCCTGTATGGGCAGCTTTTGTCTAGGTTGCCTCGCCAGCCTTAGGACTCCCTCTGTGTCTGGGCTTCCTGTAGCAGCTTCCTCTCCTGTCCTGCTCCCGCAGAGCCTTGGTCTTAGGAGTCCTCTTGCTTCTGAGCAGGGACTTGCTCCGGTGGGGATGCCGCTTCGAGTGCCTCAGTCTCTGTGTCTAGTGACACAGGGGGGCACAGGCCTGCAGAGCTGGGTAGCCTCCCTGCCACTGCGTTGGCCTCTTTCTTGTCTCACATGTATGCTGTCTCTGGGGAGGGATTCTGGGAACACAAGCCCCCACACAGTGCCTGAGTGTGCTCACAGCCACAGGCTTGCCAGCCTCTCTCATTTGAATGGTTTTACTGAAAGTGCTCCAGTGCTTCTGGGAAGTGGTGGAGAAGGGGGTGGGCAGCTTGAGAGACAGTGATGCTGACGCAGGAGTCCTGGAGGGGTGGGTCCAGGGAGCAGAGGGAGAGGGCAGCAGGCATGCTGTGTGCCCCACGTATGCGGTGACAGGTGTGGCTGGGCCTCTGCTATAGCCCTGTGAGGTGTTAACAAGGGCAGGAGTGACTGCGCTTGCTTAGGCAGGCCCTGTGGGGTGGGGCGGGCTGCCTTGTCGGGGGTGGGTTTGGGCCACAGGGAAGTGGCAGGAGTGAGGACTAGAAAGAGCCATTGCAGGGGGGTACCTGCTGGGCTACACACAGCATCTGGAGCCCAGGGCAGACCCCTGACTCAGAGTTTGCAGGTGGGGCCTGGGCCTTGACATTTGTAAACCTGCCCAGATAGTTCTGGTGCACAGACAGCTGAGGGTCCTGGCCACAGGGGAAGGTGTGGGTTGGGGTGGGGCAGGGCTTCATGAAGGGGTTAGGGATGCAGGGAAGTCCCCAAGGAGCCCAGGACTTGGCCTTGGGGGCCCTTGCCATTCAAGCCTCTGGTTCTGTGGGGTAACAGTAGTCATCCCATCTCACCATTTTGTGAGCCTAGACAGGCTGATCACATACCGGGTGTTTCAGAAGCTGCTTCTGGAAGGAGGGGAGCCAATGTAGACAGGAGGAGGTGTGTGCACAGATAAGGGGCAGAGGACGAGGATGCAGATGAGAGACAGACTGGGCACTATGGGAGGGGCCACCTGAAGCTGAGCGCAGCAGGGAGTGGGGGGCGGGACAAAGAGAAAACCTGGGAGTCTGTGTGGAGCCTGCCAGAAGGCGGTGAGCTGAGGTGCAGATGTGCCTGTTCAGGTGCAGCTGCAGGTCCATGTGCAGGTGGGTGCAAGTGTAGATGCAGGTGCAGGTGCGTGGGTAGGTGCAGTGTAGATGCAGGTGTGGGTGTAGATGCAGGTGCAGTTGTAGATGCAGGTGTGAGTGTGGGGGTAGGCACAGGTATAGATGCAGGTGTGGGTGTGGGGGTAGGCACAGGTGTAGATGCAGGTGCAGGTGTGTGGGTAGATACAGGTAGTTGAAGGTGCAGGTGTGGGGTAGGCACAGGTATAGATACAGGTGCAGATGTGTGGGTAGATACAGGTGCAGATGTGGGTGTGGGTGTAGGTACAGGTGTAGATGCGGGTGCAGGTGTGTGGGTAGATACAGGTGTAGGTGCGGGTGTGGGTGTAGGTACAGGTGTAGATGCAGATGTGGGTGCAGATGTGGGTGTGGGTGTAGGTACAGGTGTAGATGCGGGTGCAGGTGTGTGGGTAGATACAGGTAGTTGAAGGTGCAGGTGTGGGGTAGGCACAGGTATAGATACAGGTGCAGGTGTGTGGGTAGATACAGGTGTAGGTGCGGGTGTGGGTGTAGGTGCAGGTGTAGATGCAGATGTGGGTGCAGGTGTGGGTGTGGAGAGAAGTTGCTGGTCACTAGCGTGTGGCATGGAAGGGAGGTGGCTGCACTGCCCCATCTTAGGGTGACATGTGGGAATGTTCCCTGCAAAGTGTGGTGGAGAATGCCCAGGGCTAGTTCTGCAGTTGGAGAGAGGCACAGGGTGGACCCAGCGGGTACACAGAGTGGCTGGGGTACAGGAGGGAGGCCACTGAGTCTGCTTGCCGGCTTTAAGGTGAGAGGGACCAGAGCGTGACCATGTTAGGGTCTGGCCTCCCCTTCCCATCTGCTGTCTTCCCAAGTCTCCTCTCCATGCCCATCTCTGTCCCCAGGCCTCCAGCCCTCCCTGTGGAGTATGGGTGGATGAGCAGAGCTGGATTGGGGGAGTGGCTGGTCTCTTCCAAGGGAGAAGTCATAACCTCACTGCCACCCTCTCTGCTCCACATCCTCTGCTTGCCACCCAGGCCGGGAGTTTGTGCGGGCCATGGGCTGCAGGCCAAGAATGCTGGGCTGAGTGCCTGTTTCTCTGTGCCCCTAGCCAGCCCCCGGCCTCCCCCAGCACGCAGGAAGCCATTCAGGGAATGCTGTCCATGGCCAACCTGCAGGCCTCCGACTCCTGCCTGCAGACCACGTGGGGCGCTGGCCAGGCCAAGGGGAGCTCGCTGGCGGCTCATGGTGCCCGGAAGAATGGGAGTGGCAGTGGCAAGAGTGCAGGCAAGCGACTGCTAAAGAGGGCTGCCAAGAACAGCGTGGACCTGGATGACTATGAGGAAGAGCAGGACCACTTGGACGCCTGCTTCAAGGACTCAGACTACGGTGAGTATCACTCCTGCGTGGGGCAGGGTCCACTCTCAGCCCTAGGCCTGGCTGAGAATGGAGACAGTAGCATAAACACGGAGCTCTCCAAGTTACAGCGGCTTCAGCTCAGCAAAACCCTTGGCCTCTGCCTGCTGTCCCTGGGAGACCCTCCTGTGAGCGAGGCTGGCCCTGGCCCACATCTGGCAGACAGACTTGGGCTTAGTGGTGGGGCTTGCCCTAGTTTGACAAACAGAATGACAGCAAAGTGAACTCCTGTTTTCTGCGCTCCGTGGAGGTGTGTGGCGCCGGGCGCCTGCTTGCCTTCTCCTGAACCTTGGGGTCCTGGGCTTTCCTTGACAGGCCTCAGAGGTTGAAGGACCACAACCTGCAGTAAGTGCAGGATGGCACTTGGCTTGTGAGGGTCACAGGTCACCGCGTTACAGTGTTTGGGCAGCTCCAGGCACAGGTCGTGCCTTGCAGGGCTCCTTTCACCAAGACTTGCAAGGCATGGCTGGGGCCGCCAGAGCCGACCCAGTTCCGTGGATGTTACACGATTTCCTTTTTCATAGCAGCAGAGACTTTTCACCAAACAGAGCCTTTACTGGAGCCTCAAAGTGCTTCTCGCAGGAGCCGAGATGCCCTAGTTTGATTGTGGGGCCCCATCCTTCCCTGGTCCCCTACTCTCTGCTGCAGCTTCCTCCAGGTGGGGCCTCTGGGGATTTCAAGCTCTGTGAACAGATGTACGGAGGGCAGCCATTAGAAGCCAGGGGCTCGCAGGCACCTGGGCCAGACTGGGCAGATGAGGCTGGTCAGGTAGATGCAGGCGCCCTCTTGTCTGATGAGTCCCTGCCCCCTGGATAATCTCTGGGTTACCTGTGCCTATGTCTGGGGTGTCGTCACCATGGGCAACTTCCATCACAGCTGACAGTGGCACAGCCTAGCAGACCTGAGCATAGGCCCTGGGGTCACCAGTGAGGAAGGTCTGTGGCCACCTGCAGCCCCTTCCCCCCATGGCCCTGCCCTGCACTCAGCGGACCCCACCTTCCCTCTGCCTTCCTCTAGTTTACCCCTCACTGGAGTCAGACGAAGACAACCCCGTCTTCAAGTCCCGGTCGAAAAAAAGGAAAGGCTCAGACGATGCTCCCTACAGCCCAACAGGTAGTGCTGGGACAGGGGTGGGGGGTCCACCCGACACCTAGTGTGGCAGCTGTGACTTTGTCTGTGGTCCCTCCAGCCCCTGTGAATGTGGGCTCAGCTCTATGCCTGTCCTGTCCTGACAGCTGGGCAGCCCATCTCACTGGGCATGGTCAGCTGCCTGCAGGAGTGCCATGGGTTTCACTTCTGCTTTGCTTCTGGGGGTCTGGGAGCCCAGATGTGCTTCAACGCAGCCCCCACTCAAAAGCCCTCACTCCCCTGGCCAGCCCTTCTCTGGTTTCTTCCTCAATGGGCAGCTCTGTGAGGGGGCACCCCCTTGATGGTGGCTGAGAGACACCTGCTGGGGCAGCCAGTGGGGTGAGACCACCTTCCACATTACCCTCACCCGCCTGCCCAGTCTTTCTGATCTTGCTGGGCCTCCTGGGCTGTGCCCCCTGGGCTGTGCCCCATGCAGATCCCACTGTAGCATGTTTCCCCTTGGGTGGGGCAGCTGACTCTGCCCTGTTGTGAAATGGCTTCACATCCGGGGAGCCCTGTGCTCAGGCCTGCCTGGCCAGGGGGACAGGCTGGGGTGGGGGCAGGGGAGCCCCAAACCAGGAGGGGTGGGTAGGCCATGGCCTACAGCTTGATGAGGCTGGCCCTTCTCTTCCACAGCAAGGGTTGGGCCATCGGTGCCGAGACAGGACAGGCCTGTGCGTGAGGGTACACGGGTCGCCTCCATCGAGACTGGGCTGGCGGCCGCTGCAGCTAAGCTTTCCCAGCAGGTGAGGAGGGGCAAAGGAGAGCGACACATGGCAGCCACGTCCCTGCTACCCCCACCTGGGCTCAGGCTCCCCAAGGCACCTGTTTCTCTACCCCAGGCACAGACCCCCTGAGCCAGGGGTGGTCAGAGGCTTGGGGACATTTGATTAGAGAGTGCCCTATTCCCTCAGGCCCTAAATTCCCCATGTGGGGTCCGGGGGAGCTAGGAATTGACATATGGGGCCTTGACACTGGACAGCTCCATTACTGCCAAGGCTGGGCTGCTCTTTGGTGCGACAGCAGCTTGGAGAGAGACCCCCTTCCCCGTTTCCCTCCTTCCCTCCTTTCCCCCTTCCCTCCTTCATCCCCTCTCCCTCCCCTCCCTT
>NW_016107507.1:3093140-3151426 GCF_001604975.1 Cebus imitator | reverse complement strand
CCACCTTCAGCTTGTTCCAACTCAGAAACAGAGGGTCCTAGAGCCCCACATACCCTCCAAACCAGGCCTGATCTCATCTGGGTGCCCAAGGAAGTTAATTAGGATCAAAGTGAATATTCTTCCAGCACTAGGAGATGCCTATGGCCGCTGAGCTGGGTGATGGGGTGGGAGCGCCATCCTACAAGCTCAACTGCCAGGTTAACTGACTCTGACGGGGAGGCCAGGCAGCTGCTGAGGATGCTGGTGCCCTGTTCCCATGAGTCCTGTGTCCCAGGCGGCCCAGAGTCAGGCCTCAGACCCCTGCCACCCAGCCCTGCTGTTCTTGAGTGCCCCCAGCAAGGCCGTGCGGGCAGCTCCCTGCTTTGATGGCCCACTGGCCGTGCATCTGAGGCTGCCCTGCGTATTTTGTTCAAAGGAGGAGCAGAAAAGCAGGAAAAAAAAGAGTGCCAAGAGGAAGCTGACTCCTAACACCGCCTCCCCTTCCACCTCCACCTCCGTCTCTGCCGGCACCACCTCCACCTCCACCACTCCAGCCTCCACCACCCCAGCCTCCACTACTCCGGCCTCCACCACCCCGGCCTCCACCAGCACAGCCAGCAGCCAGGCCTCGCAGGAGGGCAGCTCTCCAGAGCCCCCGTCTGAATCGCATAGCAGCAGCCTGGCTGACCATGAGTACACAGCCGCCGGCGCCTTCACCGGGGCCCAGGCTGGCCGCACCTCCCAGCCCATGGCCCCCGGGGTCTTTCTCACACAGAGGCGGCCCTCTGCGTCGTCTCCGAACAACAGCACCGCTGCCAAAGGTACTGCCTGCTGGAGGGCCGCAGCCCCTGCCCAGCCTGCCTCCCTGGGCAGCCCCAGACTGCAGACTCAGCCCCTGATAGAGGGCAGCACATTGGGAGGGGCTCCTAGGCCCCGGGTGGCAGGGTGCTGCGGCCCAAGTGAGTTGTGTGGTCATGTGAGCGTGTCGCATGGCACAGGACATGTGCACGTTCATGCCCCTGCTCAGTGGGCGTGCGCAGCCCCCTATCTGCCTGCACCCTGGCTGTGGGGCCATTCAGCTGTGGAGACTGGGTGATGTGGCACAGGGTGCTGGCAGTGGCTCCTGGCCTTGTTACTGGGGGTGGGGCCCAGGCATCCTCACATCCTCCTCGTATGCCATCCCCAAGTTCCCCAAGTCCATGCCCATCCTACCTTCCAAGGGCCCTTGAGGACACGGCCTCTGAGGCGGAGGCTTTGCCAGTGATCCCGGACACCTGAGGGGTGCTGAGCCCGGAGCTGGGCCTCATAGGCCCATTTTGCTCCCACAGGGGAGCTGCAGGCTGCCCCTTGGTGTCAGCAGGACCCTCCCCCACACTGGTGCATGTGCCCTTGCCATCTAGCTCACCTTCCTTTTTTGTGTCCCCTCCCCCACTCCTCTAGGAAAACGTACAAAAAAGGGCATGGCAACTGCCAAGCAGAGGCTTGGGAAAATTTTGAAAATTCATCGGAACGGGAAACTGCTCCTTTAAGGTGTGGAAAGCCAGGATCCTTCTGCTCCGCTCAGGACTCCGGAGCCCCGCGAAAACATATGCCTCCTGGGAGGGTGCCGAGCTGCCTCACCAGGGAGGGCCTTGCCTCTTCCTGGCTGCCATCTCCCCAACGAGCGTCTGTCCCTTGAGCTGGCGGAGCAAGCCCAGCGCGGCCCCTCGATTTGAAAATGGACGTCTTTTCTCAAGTTGCTAAGAGTGACCTGTCCCAGAAGAGTGGCCCTGCAAGTTTGAGGACCATTCATTCCACTTTTAAGGACAGCTTCCAGGCCCCCCTGAGCGTGGGTGTGATTGCAGGTCCTCTGCAGCTCTGCTGAGAGCATGAGTCCTTCAAGGAAGGCAGAGTGAGCCAATGCTCACCGGCCCCAGAGTCAGAGCTGGCCCCAGGCTGGCAGCCTCCAGGGTCTTAAAAAAGGCAAAGAACACAGAAAGAGGAGGAGCAAGTAGGATGTCTGTTGTTCCCCCTTCTCTTCCTGAGTGATTCTCAGCCAAGTCCAGACAGTGCTTAGTGGGCAAGGAAGGGTCTGCCCCGAGCTCCCTGGTTGGCAGGTGGCAGCAAGATGGTGGGTGTCCGGCCTGAATGCCCAGAAGCATTTCTCGGGGGCAGCTAAGACTGGCAGCCGGGTTGGTGTGTTAGCAGGCAGGGGAGCCATTGTGGGGTCCCCATGAAAGGGCAAGGGCTCAGCCACACCTTGGGGCCTGGGAGGCCCAGGCTAAGCCATGTGGCGGGGACCATCTTGTCCTGCCGCCACACTCCGGAGAAGCACTTCTCAGCCAAGGCACCCATGCCCTGGGACTGGTGGGGCAGGGACAGCGGCCAGGCAGCCCGAGGACTTTCGGTCGGCACTTGTCTGTTCTCCCGTGTCGGCGTGTGGTGTCACCTGCATGGGTCGTACCTGGGTGGTGTGTCCGCCATTGACACGGAGGGGCTGGATTTGTTTCTCAGGCAATCCTGTATTTTAATTTTAGATGTATTTCCTGAAGCATATTTTTCATAGAATGTAGCGTGTAAATAGCTTTTTAAATAACTTCTTTTTTATAAGAGTAAAAGTATCTTTAGGAATTTCTTTCTATAGAGTTCTTCATTAACATTTATACGAGTTTTTTGCTGAGTCTGATGAACAGTTGGGTTCTGATGCTTTTTCCTTTTCCTTCTTTCCTTTTACTATTAACTATTATTTTTTTCTTTTAGGAACTAAGGTATTGCCTGAAAAACAAGTGATGTCTGTGCAGCCTTACACTCTGTCTTTACAGAAGCAAATAGTACACAAAAGATCTATTTCAGACACATTTTGAAGATGAATCTTCAACTTTAATACCAGCTCTTTGTTTCCCTTCTGTATGATGAGGGGATTGGGGGATACAGTTATTTTACTAGCACCTTGTGAAGTGTTTCCGTGTTTTGTGATGCTGTAATTTATTAATGTTTGTAGCTTTTTATATTTGTACATTTCTTATGAGCTTTGTTTATATACCCATTACCTGGATGTTTTGTCCACGGGGAGAGGCAGCTTGGTGGAGGCCTTATCCACTCCACTCCCACTTGTCCTGTTTGGAGGGACGCAGCCCCCAGGGCCTGAGGCTGGGAGAGGGGGAGTCTCTCGGGGCCCCAGGCTTACTCAGAACCGGTGTTTTTAAAGTTTCCTTTACCCTGTCCTTGTTGAACATTTATATTATCTAACCTGGACATCAAGCTGTTCTCTCTCTCTTTTTTTTAATTTTATTATTATTATTTTGGCAACATGTACATTTCTAACAAAGTTTATCGTGGCTATTAAAGTGTTTTATTTCCCAATTCATATTACTCTTGTATCAAGTCCATGAGGTCTAAGGCAAACTTAGATCAAAGTTTTAAAAAAGTAAAAATATTTCAGGTTTTGTACAGAACCATGTCTGTGTCATTTCTGCCCCGACTGCAGCTGTTTGCGCCGGCAGCAAGCGTGTTGGGGAGGCTCCGGCTGCCTGTGTTCCTCACGGGAAGCCTTAGGTTGCCAGGCCAAGTCACATGCAGCGCCCCAGGCTGGCTGGCAGGAGTGGGCAGAAGAGACCCTCCGGGAGTGCGGGGATGGCAGCAGCCTTTGAGACCCTGGCTCTGCCAGTTCCAGCCCTGAGGATGTCCTCAGGAAGCCTCTAGAAGCTTCTTCTGGACTCACAGATGTGGGGTTTGGCTGAGTCCATTGGGCACACACACATGCACCCCAGCACCGATGCACACCCAGAAGCATTCGGTCCCTTGCACAGTCCAGCCTAACTCTGATATTATTGCAGTGAACCAGCAGGTACAACCCTTCCCTGACAGACACTTAAATGCCAAGGGCCATGTGGCCCCAAGTGTGCCCCTGGCTGTGTCTCCTCCCCTAACCTTGGGGTCAGTGCTGACTGCCCTGTGACAGTGAAGTTGGGAGGGTGAGGTCATTGTCACAGATGGATAAACAGAGTCCCAGCCTGCATCCTGGCCACCGGGTCTCCTCCCTCCACAGGGCAGGCTGAGGCTGAAGAGGGCCAACCCTGGGGACCTGGCGAGTCCAGCCATGGAGATGTCCACAGAACCCCCAGGAGGAGTGCAGTTCACTCCTGCAGATGCTGGCTGGGCCAAGGCCCCTCCTTCACTTGGGCCTCCATCACCGCACCCATTGGCCGCCACCAGGAGCCTCATTCCCACTTCTGGGGCTCTTTCTGCCTTGTTTGGGCATCTTACATCCCATGATGTGCACAGGCCAGGACTGAGATCAGGGCCACCAGTGTTGTCTCAAGACTGGAAGATCCATGGCCTCCAACACGGCAGGTCCTTGTCTCACTGACAGCTGCAGGGTTGGAGGGGAGGAGAGGGTCCAAGGACTCAGACAGCCAAGACCCTCCAGCCCCTCCCCAAGCCCTGACCCACCTTCCCTAGGAACCCCAAGGCAGACTTGAAGCCCTCCTTGGATGGGACTTGAGTGCTTCAGAAATATCCTTTGCTCACTGTCATTTCCAGCCCCTTTGCCACAGGTGGTTGTGTGACTGGTTCTGCCATCTCCCCACCAGGCTGTGAAGGTGAAGCATTTGGGCACAGGAGTGCCACCAGCCTGGTGGGCAGTGGCCGAGTTCTTGAGTTCCCACTTGGAAGGGAGCTGCTGACCAGCAGTGGACTTTGTGGTCATGCCTCCAAGATTCGGGCCTGTCTGTCCCTGCACCCTACCCTGCTCTGGGGAGCACGGTCAGAGCCCAGTGCAGTGAACACATGAAAGCAAACTGCCCCCAATCCCACCCTCCAAAGCTTGCTGGGTTCCACAGTTGTTGGTTGAGTGGCTAGTGTGTGTCCGGCAGTGTGTGGAGAATCTGCTCCAGTTTTCACCAAGACTGACAACCTGAGGCGGGCATTGTTGTCAGCCAGTTCTGCCCAGGAGTCCACCAAGGCCCCTGCTGCTCACAGTGGAGTGGGACCCACACCTGCTGCTTGGACCACAGGACCACAGGATCACAGAACCACAGGAACACAGGAACACAGGACCATAGGAACACAGGACCATAGGACCACAGGACCACAGGAACACAAGACCACAGGACCACAGGAACACAGGAACACAGGAACACAGGAACATAAGACCACAGGACCACAGGAACATAAGACCACAGGAACACAGGAACACAGGACCACAGGAACATAAGACCACAGGACCACAGGAACATAAGACCACAGGAACACAGGAACACAGGACCACAGGAATACAAGACCATAGGAACATAGGAACACAGGACCACAGGACCACAGGACCTCAGGACCACAGGACCACAGGAACACAAGACCACAGGAACACAGAACCACAGGACCACAGGACCTCAGGACCACAGAACCACAGGAACACAGGACCACAGAACCACAGGACCATAGGAACACAGGACCACAAAATCACAGGAACGCAGAACCACAGGACCACAGGAACACAGGACCACAAGACCATAGGAACACAGAACCACAGAAACACAGGACCACAGGAACACAGGACCACAGGAACATAGGACCACAGGACCACAGGACAGTGTGTGGGGGAGACATGCCTCCAGCTGGGAAGGGCAGTCTGCAGGGGCCCCTGGAGCTGACCCATGGGAGGTGATGTTTCTAGCAACGTGAGCAGAGGCAGAGGCAGGCAGCCAGACCCTGGGATTGTCAGACATAAGCCCCGTGGGCTGAACAGAAAGGAGGGTCTGCGGTGGCTCAGAGCAGTGCCCCGGGGACACCTTCACAGTGGAGGGATGCAGCAGGCCCTTGGGTGGGGGCCTGCAGTTCAGGAGCAGGTGGGGTGGGCTCTCCAGGACTGCAGCCTGCTGCTGGTGGGGCAGAGGCAAGGGACTCTCCCCTCCCCCTGCCATGTGCCCCTCATCACCATACCTGGTGGGGAGCTCAGCACCTCGGGCAGCTCAGTCTATTCTGCAGGGCTCTGCCTATCTAGGTGCCCAGGTCCTTTGTTTGGCCCCTGCTGGCCCCAGAGCCAGTCCCTGAACCTTCAGTTGGCAAAATAGGCTTCAATTTGAGAACCTTTGGAGCCATACCCAGAATAACCACTAGGGGGCAGGGCAGGGCTGGGAACAAGGAGGACAAGTGTGTGTAGTGCCTGGGGCTGGGGCAGGTGCTGGGACTTAAGGGCTAATGGCAAGTGTGATGGTAACTAAGGGGAAAAACCATTACAGGCATGTTGTGAGAGCTGGGAAGGTGACAGTGAAAATCAGCTTAGCTGGTCAAGTGGTTGATGCACGTGTGCTGTGTTACCTAGTTTATGCTCCACAGTCGCCCCAAGGGAGGTCTGAGCGTCTCTATTTTACTGAGGAAACTGAGACACAGAGCCTCTCAGCTGCTAGAGCAGGAATTTAAGTCCAAGCAGGTCAGCTCCAGGGCCTTGGGCTTATACGAGAGACCTGCAGAGAGACGGCAGGGTGGGACTCGGAGTTCATCTAAGGGGCACCAGTGGCGTCCCCACGGTGGCTCTCCCTCCACGGGTTGCAAAGAGGCCCACCCTTTTCCCCTAGATGGGCAGGTCTCTGTCCCCTGCCTGCCCCAGCCTAGCCTGAGCTCTGTGCCTGTCCCAGACTCTCCACAGCCCTGGGCAAGGAGCCTGATGGGTGGATGGTGACACTGAGGCAGGTCTTGTCTGTGACATATGATCCTTGTTCACAGTATCAAGAGGCTGGAGGGTAGTGTGGAAGGGAGGGTTGAGAGGGCTGACTGACCAGGGTTAAAAAACAGAGAGCTGTTGCTGATTGTAAAATCCAAGCTGTGTTCCAGGCCTCATGAAAGCAGTCTCCTTAATAATAATTCCCAGTGGTGCCGGTGATAGACGCAGTCAGACATCTGGATTCAACACCAAAGGTCTTGTCCAGTGACTCCGTGGCCAGTGTGGTCACAGTTCCTGAGCACCTACTGTGTCCTGTGCAGGGCACTACAAGCTTTCCTCTGGCTGGTTGACCACTTAGCACGCTCCCGAAGCCTTGACCCATGGAGGGGACAGGGCTGGGTCATGGGCTGGGCAGGCTTAGACGGTTCGAGAGAAGAGTGTGAGCAGAGGGTTGGGACAGGAGCCAGGTGCTGAGGAAGAGCTAGGAGGCAGGGGGGTGATGAGAGGGGACTGAGAGCCAGCAGAGCCAGGGTTAGCAGGAGGCTTCATCCCCTTAAGCCCCCTTGGCAGATCCTTGCCCAGCCTGGCCGTGTGGCCTTGGGGGCAGCCTCAGTCTCCTCATCTCCAGAGTGGGTATGATGGTGCTCACCCCACATAGAGGGGCTCCAGGGCCCCTGCCTCCCTGAGCGCCCCCCAACTCTTCCCAACAGCCCCCTTGGGGCACACCCCCACCCTTCTGCAAGCCTGTTCAGAAGGTCTGGCTCACTGTGTGACCTGGGGCAGGTTGCTTTCTTTCACTGGGCCTCTGCCTTCCTGATGGCAAGGCTGCCTCCACCGGGAGGAGCAGGGGACGTCCCCACTGGAGCTGAGGCCAGGGAGAGTTGGTCCCCCGGGCTTTGATGTCTGCCCTCTAGGCCTTATCAAGGGCAGTAATGGCCTGCAGCGCTGCCTTGGGTGGCCAGGCCTGGCCTGAGAACTTCTGTGGGTGGACCTGGCACCCAAGCGCAGTAGGAGGTACAGGGGAGGCCCTGGGCCTTGGGGCGTGTGTGCTGGGCTGGCCTGTACCGATGCTTAAATGCTTACTCATTTCTAGTTTTCAGTTCTTTCTCATATTTTGGAGTAAATTTCTTTTTTGGCCGCAACTTAAAGTTTTTGTCCACAGAGCCCTGTGGCTAGAGGGACTGGCTGTGGTGAGGGGGGTGCTAGGTGGGGTGCCCGCAGGGGACCACCTGGGCTGTGGATGCCCGACAGATACCCCCCGGCAAACCTGGGCCGCCCTGGTGAGCCACCCACTTCCATTGAAGCCTCTTCCAGGCTGAGTCCCACCGCCGCCTCATCCAAACAACCCCAGCGATGCCACCTCGGCAGAAAAATGATGCTGTTCCATTAACATCTGACACGGATTTGCAAGCCCCAAACAGACGAGCGAGCTGTAAACACCCGGCACTGGCTGGGCCCTTGCCCGGCCTCCAAGTAGGATCCTTGTCATTAATCGTCCTCCTGCCGGCCTGGCTGGGCCCTGGGCCCCACTGTCCAGCCAGTGCTCTTCCAAGATCGGAATCCTCGCCCCCTGCAAACTGTATTTACCAAACAATGCATGTGCTGGCTTTGCAGGCGAGAGCAGAAAGAGAGGGTGCGCCCCACTTCTGGTGCTGATGGGGGAGGGTGGAGGTCCTAGTGCGGCCCTTGCCCACTGTGTGACCTGGGGCCTCGACTTCCTGCCTGTAAAATACAGCAATACCCCTGGTCTCCCGAGGGGCTTGTGAGAATGAGCCCCGAGGGCCTGGTATTCCACGATTCCACCTGCCTGGCTTGCTTGTGGGGACAAGTCTCTCCGGCTGCCTGGCTGGGATGGGTGGGCTGCTGAGGGGGCCGGCAGCTCCACAGAGCCCTCCTGTCCACACACCTGCCTGTGTTTCTGCTCACTGTGGCCGATTTAACAGGTGTGTGAGGCTGCCTCCATGGTGTTACCTGTGTCTTTTTACCCGGAAGACGAAGGATTTTGTCCATGTGTTGTCTAGAATCAGGGGTACCACGTGTGTATACCAATATGAGGTTTTGTCTGCTTGTCAAAGGGAAATCTAATACAAATGTACAGTGACCCAGATATTTGACAGAGGAAGTTTCAGTTTGCGATGTGCCCAGGAGTACATTTGTATTTCCTTCCTTCATTCTTGGGCTCCTTTCTGTTAGAGTTTAGGAAAACTGCATGTCTTTGCCTCCTGGGGCCATCGGCATCTCTGCTCCCTGGGCTGGCAGGGCTCCCAGTGGGGACAATCATCTTACCTTCGGGTGCCATCGGGATGACAGAGGTAAGCCACCTTTGCTCCGTGCCACACTCACAGGTGGATCCACATGATGTTTACTGGGATCATTGTCATTGCTCAAAAAAGCCATTTATTTCACCTTTACATCTGGGGGAAAGACAGTCCTGTTTCCTTGTTATTTACTTTTTAAACCACTCAGCCCTGCTCCACTGGAATGTATTGTGATTAGCTGCAGAACACTGGGATCACCCTGACGTATTCGCCATTGGTGTCCGGGTATTTGTGGTACACAAATATGCAGAAATTACTTTCTCTGTGGATGGGTTTTTCCTGGTGTAATTAATCAATGTCTGGACTCTGTGCTCCTCCAGGGTTTCCAGGTGCAATGCTGGAATATGTCCCCAGTCTACCAGGACCTTCTTGTCCTCCTCGGATTGATGAGCTGCAAACCCATGAAACAAGCATGAAGGCTGCTGGTGACCTCAGGCTGCATCCACTCTCCCTGCTCAGGGAGGAGGGGGCTGTGCTCTCCTGATCAAACCCTTAACTCACTGCAGACATTCTCTGGGCTTCGCTCTCACTTGACTCTGGGGTGGGGCGGGGGAGGGGCACGCAGTCTCCCAGGACTCCTACACCCGCTCTGCCCATCTAGGTCTCCTGATTCCTGTCTTTATTGCCCCAAATTCAGCTTTGAGCCACCATTTCCTCTTGTCACTTTCCAGCTCAACCACCATGTGTGGCTCCCCAGTAACCGTTACGGGATCCCGACACTCTGTGTCCTCTGTGCTCTTGTACTGCAACTCTCACGGCCCCAGCAGGGCCTCCTCTGGGCAACCATCAGGCCTCCCCAGGCCCTTTTCACCTGTGAGGACTGTCTCCATCTGACCCCATGTTGGCTGGTGCTGGGGCCACAGTGGTGAGCCGGCTGTGGTCCTGCCCTTGGGGAGCCCAGCTCCTGGGAAGGTAAGGGCCTCAGTGGTCAATGGGTAGCAATGTGAATGGAGTGGCCAGGGATCCTGGAGGGGAAAAGGATTGGAGAGCCAGGTGAGGAGGGACACACAGGGAATTTTAGAAGAGGAAGTGGCAGAATCGAGTTTGACGAGAAGAGACTGTGATTCCAGGTAGGGGAAAGAGGGTGTTAGAGGAAGGGGCTCCAAGCAGAGTACCCATGCGTGCACAGTAGGGGCCAGAGTGAGAGCAGGGAAGGACAGGGGGCGGGTCTGGCGGCTGGCCAGGCTACTGGACAAGTGCGGTTTGTACAGGGCGGGGGCTGGGCCCCAGGCTGCTCAGGGTCCTGAGGCAGGTGGGGGTGGGGGAAGGAGCTGCATTGAGCTTGGCCCTGCAGGTGTGGATTAGGATGGACAATATATCCGGGTGGCCCTTCTGGGTCTGGGTTTATTGCTGTTTCCTCCTGTGAGACCCCAGTGATTAATGGTTGGAAGGTGCACAGGCACAAGCAGTCAGGGGCATGGTCAGGCAGCAGGGGCCGGGTCTGCCACTTCCACCACAGTGAGCATGGCTGGCCTACTGAGATGGGCCAGGGGCTCCTGGAAGCCCAGATGGCAGAAGGCAAGTCTTGGGATCGCCCAACCACAGCCCATGCCAGACAAGTGGCTGCTGGCCCTCCATCCCATACTCCTTGGAGGGATGCTCATGTCTTTCTGGGTGCTCGGCCCAAACTTGGCTAGACTCTGAATTGAAAGCTGCCTTTCTGGGCCAGCCTTAGGGGTGGGGGCTGGAGAAAAGATTTCCCCTCTGGCCTCAGTCTTAGCACTGGGTCTGGGACTATAAATCAAACCAGAGGGAAGTGGGAACCCAGCTCTGGGGCTGTCGGCTATTGCCTATGGCCCCTAACCCCTGGCAGTACAATGGGCAACTGAGGCCAAGTGCCATCAGTGTTCTCATGGCCCATCCAAAAGCAATCACACTTCAGGTTTGTGGGAGAGACAGATCCTCCCCAACTAGGAAGCCCTGTGGAAGTCCAGGTAATGAGAGCATTGATATTTGAGCAAGATGCTTCAGGGTGGATTACTGACTTAGAAGCTCCCTCTAGAAGCAGAAGTGGGAACAGATGGTAAAGGGCTGAGAGACCAAGAAGAAGGATGGTGGTAACAAGTGCTGAGCTGGGGCCAAGGCCAGAGTCCTAAAGAGGACAGCACAGATTTGAGAGCCACCTGTCCTCCTATACATCCTGGGAGGCTTGGAGAAAATGCCTAGCTCAGAGAAATGGAGCCAGCTGAGGAACAGACCTTCCATTCCCCAGAGCGGGACCATCCAATAGAGCACTCTGCAGTGATAGAAATGTTCATGTCGTGAAATTCATAAATCAGTGTGACTGAGTTATGAATTTAAATTTTTTCTTCTTTTTTCAAAAGTGAGAGAATCTGTGGGACAAAATTTTAAATGTTATTTAATTTTAAATTAATCGTGAAAAATCAAAGAAATAGAAAATAGAAAAGCAAAAGAGAAAATCAATGAAACAAAAAATTGGTTCTATGTAAAGATCAATAACATTGATAAACCTCTAGCTAGAAAGATTAAGCAAAAAAATGAAGAAGGTACAAATTACTATTATCACAAACAGAAGAGTGGCCATTACTACAGATCCTGTAGGCATTAAAAGAATAACAATTTATATTAAAAATTGTTATTCTTTTAATTTTTAATACAAATAATTTATATTAAAAATTATTCTTTTGTTATAAAAAAGAACAATAATAAGAGTATTGTCAAATTTATACAAATAAGTTTGATGAATTAGGTGACATGGAAAAATTCCTTGGAAAGCACAAATAACTAAAACTGATGCAAAAAGAAATAGAAAATCTGATTAGCTCTCTGCATATAAAATTTTTTGAATTCATAATTAAACAGTCTTCCAACATTTTATAAAGATATGGTATATAAACTCTTTCGGAAAATAGAAGATGAGGCAAAACCTCTCATTTTACAAGGCCAGAACTACCCTGATATAAAAACTATAGAAATTAAAAAGAAATTACAAAGAAAACTATACACTCACATTTCTTATGTATGCAGTCACAGATTCTCCACAAAATATTAGAAAACTAAATCCAGCAGTATATACAAAGGCTAATACATCATGTTGAAGTGATGTAAATTTCATATCAATCAATGTAACAACTAAGAGAATAAAGAAGGAAACCATGTGACTAAAAGTCACTTGATGAAACTGAGTACCCATTCAAGACAAAAGTTTCCAGAAATGTAGAACTAGAAGGCAATGTCCTCAGCCTGATAAAGGGCATCGATGCATCATTTATGGTAAGGAGACTGAACACTTTCCCCCAAGAACAGAATTGAAGTAAAAATATCCACTCTTAGCACTTGTATTCAGCTTTGTATTTAGCTGTGTAATAAGGCAAAAAAAAAATAAATAAATTTAAAAATACAGTTTAGATGACACTCACAGATGGCATTCTTATATTTGCACAAATTCCTCAAGAATCTACTAAGAGCTACTGGAACTGTTTTGAGCAAAGACCTGGAGCATGAATCAGATTTGTGTGTAATGGCCAAAGGAAGAGACAAAGAAAGTAATAAGACTGGAAAGACTGGCAAAAGCCAGTTTATCAAGGTTACAGAACACAAGATCAATACTAAAAAGTCTACTGGGCATGGTGCAGTGGCTCATGCCTGTAAATCCCAGCACTTTGGTAGGCCCAGCCAGGTGGACCTTTTGAGGTCAGGAGTTTGATATCAGCCTGGCCAACATGGTGAAACCCCGTCTCTATTAGAAATACAAAACTTAGCCAGGTGTGGTAGTACATGCCTGTAATCCCAGCTACTCAGGAGGCTGAGGCAGGAGAATTGCCTGAACCCAGGAGACGGAGGTTGCAGTGAGCTGAGATTGTGCCACTGCACTCCAGCCTGGGTAACAGAGTGAGACTCCATCTGAAAAAAAAAAAAAAGTCGATTGTATTTCTATATTGTATTTCTAGCAATGAACAAATGGAAAATTTTACAATAGCATGATAAAGATGAAATATTTAGTGATAAAGTTAACAAAAATATTTGCAAAGCTTATACCCTAAAAACTACCAAACTGTTGAGAGAAATTAAAGAAGACTTAAAATAGAGAGATAAAATGTGTTTATGAACTGGAAGAGTCACTATTTTTAAGATTTTATTTCCCCTAAAACCAATCTACTCATTTGTTGCAATTTCAGTCTTAGCAATGTTTTTGATAGAAACTGACGTAGAACTACAAAGGACCTAGAACATCCAAAACAAATAATTTTCAAAAAGAACAAACTTGGAGGACTATGCTGGTTGATTTCAAGAGTCAATATAAAGTTTTAAAGACTTCTTATTAGCTAGGTAAACAAAACAGTGTGGTAGATAAAAATTGAACTGAATGGAATATTCAGAAATTAATTCACATACATATGGTTAATTGAGTTTTAACAAATGTATGAAGGCATCCCAGTATGGAAAAGGAATGTCTGTTCAACAAATGGTACGGGAAAACTAGACATCTGCCTAGGGGCAAAAAAGTGAACCTTGACTCTTAACTCATATCATACACAAAAACGAAGACCAAAGGGATTCAAGACCTAAACTTAAAGCAATACATTTTCTAGAAGAAAACATAGGAGAAAATCTTAATAAACTTGTATAGGCAAAGACTTCTTAAACTGAACACAAAAAGAACAAAACATAAAAATTGGCAAGTTGGACTTCAAAATAAATTTTTTTGTAAGTTTCTAATAAAAAAATTAAAAGGTAAGCCACAGGAAAGCTATAAACCTACAGATAGAAGATAAATGAATCTCAAATAGGATAAACCTAAAGAAATCCACACCAACCAAGACATATTACATTTAAACTTACAAAAATTACAAAGACAATATATATATATATATATATATATATTTTTTAGTCAGAGAAATGGCACATTCTCTACAAAGGAGCACCATTTCAAATAACAGCAGATTCCTTATCTGAAACCATGGAGTTCAGAAGGAAGTGGCGCAACAATTTTCATGTGAAAGAAAAGAGCTGTCAACCCCAAATCCTATATTTAGTGAAACTATCTTTCATGAGTGCAGAGGAAATAAAGACACTCTCAGATCATCAAACACTGACAGAATTTTTTGCTAAAACATCCACTCTTTAAAAAATGGCAAAGGAAGAAAATAATAACAAGAATACCTTTAAAAAGGAAAGAACAACAACAGAATAGATAAAAATTAAAAAGGCAAAAATAGAAGTAAATGAAATAGTTAAAAACAGAAGTAAATTATTCACAAAAGTTTCTTAATTATATTTTGTGGTTGAAACAGAATTAATAGTACCCTCAGATTCAGTGCTCAATATATGAAGAGGAAATGATTAGGAACATTCTATTTTGAAAGTTGAGAGTATAAAGGAAGTCTAAGTGGAAGTAAGATTTCTAGAATTACTCAGATTGGTAAAACATTTGCACCACTAGATTGCAATAAATAATGTATGTACATGGTAATACCTAGAACAATCACTAAGCACACTATACAGAGCTATATTATTTAAAATCATTAAAAATAAATCAGAAAGTAACTCTCAAAAATGTTCAAGTAATGCACAAAAAAAAAAAAAAAAAAAAGAAAAGAAATAGCGGAATAAAAAGTCAAATGGAACAAATAGAAAATAATAATAAAGTAACAGACGTAAGCCCTAACATGTCAATAATTGCTATAAATGTAAATGGTCTAAATACATCAATTAAAAGCCAGAGACTGGCAGTGTGAATAAAACATGCCATGCTTCAACTATAGGCTGTCATCAAAAGACTCACTTCAAACATAATTATATAGATAAGTGAAAGTAAAAGGATGGAAAGAGAGATAGGCATTGCAAGCACTAATTTAAGAAAAAAGAATAAGTGGCTACATTAATATCATATAAAGTAGAATTTAGAGCAAAGATAATAACTGGGAACAAAGAAGGGCATAATGATAGAAGCATCATTTGAAGAGGAAGATAGAGAAATCCTAATTTTTACACACTAAAAAACAGAGCATCAAAGCACGTGAAGAAAAAACTCATAAAGCTGAAAGGAGAGAGAAATCCACAATTATGGTAAAGACTTAAACAAGTAGCTCTTAGCAACTGAAAGAAAAGCCACTGAACGACAGAAGAATGCACATTCTTTTCAAATAGCCATGACACTTACCAAGATAGGCTATATCTTGGGCCATAAAAAAAAGCTTAACAAATCTAAAAAAAATTGAAATTATACAAGAAATGTTCTCTGACCATTTTGATTTAATCAATGGTCAGTGATTTAATCAGCGATCACTTAGAAATCAATAAGGTAAACACAAAAGGAACATCTCCAAACACTTGGAAAGTAAACAACACACTTCTAAATAATCTATGGGGACAAAAAGGAGGTCTCAAAAAAGTCAATAATAAATAGAACTGAGTAAAAATTAAAATACATATCAGAATTTGTGGTCTGCAGCAAAAGCCATGCTGAGGGAAATTTATAGCACTAAATGCTTATATGAAATAGGAAAGTTCTCAAACTATAATCTGTATTTCTAATAGACTGAATGTTTGTGTCTCTTGAAAATTCATATGCTGAACCTGTAACTCTCAATGTGATGATATTAGGAGGTGTGGTCATTGTGAGCTGATTAGTTCAGGAGGGTAGGACCCTCATGAATGTGACTTGTGCCCTTATAAAATAAAACAGAGAGTTCTCTTGCCTCTTTCCATCATGTGAGGATACAATGAGAAGCTGGCAGTCTATGAATTAGGAAGTGGGACCTCACCAGACACTGAATCTGCCAGCACCTTGATCTTGGACTTCCCTGCCTCCAGAGCTGTGAGAAATAAATGTTTCTTGTTTCAGCTACTCTGTCTATGGTATTTTTGTTATAGGACCCTGAAAAGACTAAGACAACATTCATACCTTAAGAAATCAGAAGAAGAATGGCAAAATATCTCCACAGCAATCTGAAGGAAGGAGATAATTAAGATAAGGCAGAAACTGGTGCAATTGGAAACAGAGAGGCAATATATAAAATTAATTTTTAAAAATTATTAAAATTGATAATCTAGAAAAACTAAAATTAACAAAGAGAAGACTTAAATCACCAACACCAGGAAGATCCAAATCAATACCAAGAGGGAATATCCTATCTGACTCTGCAACCATTTAAAATGTAATAGGGAATACTGTAAACAACTCTATGCTCATAAATTTGATAACTTAGAAGAAATGGACCAATTTCTCAAATATCACAAGTAACCAAAATTCAACCAAGATGAATAAGACAAACTGTATAGTCCTATTGCCATTAAATAACTCAAATAGATAATTTAAAATCTCTAAAAGAAGAAATCTTCAGGCTAAGATGGTTCAATGGAAAATTCTAGTAAATACTTAATAAAGAATTAGCACCATTTCTACATAATTCATTCTATGAAGACAGCATTATCCTGATACCAAAACCAGACAGAGACATTATAAGAAAAGAAAATGACAGACCAATATCTCTCATGAACTTAGATTTGAAACATCCTCAGTGAAATACAAGGAAATAAAATCCAGCAGTATAAAACAAATTACACTATGATCAAGTAGGATTTATTCCAGAAACATAAGGCTGGTTCAATATTTAAAAATCAATCACCTCTCGCCTGTAGTCTCAGCTACCTGGGAGGCTGAGGCAGGAGAATTGCTTGAACCTGGGAGGTGGAGCTTGCAGTGAGCCAAGATCATGCCACTGCACTCCAGCCTGGCCAGCCTGGCGCCTGGCGACAAAGCAAGATTCTGTCTAAAAAAAAAAAAAAAAAAAATCCATACTGCCCAAAGTGATCCGTAGATATAAAGTTATTTTCATCCAAATCCCAATGGCATTTTTTAAACAGATAGAACAATCCTAAAACACATATGTAATTTTAGAAAACTGCTAACAGCTAAAGCAGTCTTGAGAAGAAAGAACAAAGCTGGAGCACTGCAGTCCCAAACTTCAAACTATATTACAAAGCTGGAGGGAGAAGATGGAGCAAGATGTCTGAAGACAAGCCTTCATCTATCATCTCTACTTGGGAACACCAAATTGATCAAGTATCTACATTAAAAATTAGCTTCATAATAACCAAAAATCAGATAAGCAATCACAGTATGTGGCTTTAACTTCATTATCACTGAAAAATATACCAAAGAGGGTAGGAATTGAATTATATTGAATTCAGTCTTGAATTGCTAAATTTCCACATTCTTTAGCAGTGACAGCATGGCATGGAGATAGAATCTGTAATTTTGGGAAATGGAGAGCACAGTGATTGTGAGACATTGCATTGGTATTTAGTACTGCCCAGTCATAGCAAAAACAATGCTGGGCAGAACTCAGTCTGTGCCCATGGAGGGAGCATTTAGACAAGCCTTGGTCAGAGGGGAATCATTGGAATCTGCATTCCATCAAGCCTCAGCACTGTGGGCTGAAAGTCTCTGGTATTTGAAATAAACTTGAAAGGCAGTTTAAGTGAGAAAAACTGCAATGCCTGGTCAATTTCTGGTGCTGTTTTAGGGTCAAAACCAGTGGTCTTGGGGCTATCCAACTTAGTGAGACAACAGGCAGGGTGGCCAAGGAAGTGCTTGTGCCACACTTCCTATAACCCCAAGCAACACAGCATGCAACTCAAATTGGGACTCCTTTCTTCTACTTGAGGAGAGGAGAAAAGAGAGAAAAGATTTTGTCTTTCAACTTGGTTACCAGCTCAGGCACATGAGGACAGGATATGGGGCAGGGTCCTGAGGCACCCATTCCAGGCCCTCACTCTTGAATGACATTTGTAGTGACACTCCGGGCCAGAAGTCTACCGGAAGGCCTTTAAAGGAAGGATCTAGTATTGAAAGAATTCATCACCTGCTGATTAAGGAGCCCTTAGGCCCAGAATAATCAGCAGTGGTATCCAGGTACTACTTGCTGTGGGATTTGTGTGAGACAAGAAGACTCTTCATTTGCTTGGGAGAAAGTGAAGGAAGAGAACAAGAGGCTCTGCATAGTAATTCAAAGAATTCTTCAGGATCTCATATGAGACCACCAAATTGTTACCTCTTTGAGTCTGCAAGATCCATGGTGTTACTGGGCTTTGGGTGGCTCCTAAGAGAAATACAGCTACAGTGACCAAAAATAAGATCACAACAGTCAAGTACCTTCAAATACCTGGAAAGCCTTCACAAGAACTGGCAGACACAAGCCCAGACTGTGACAACTAGAATAAACACCTTACTCTTCAGTGCCCAGACACTGATTAACATCCGCAAGCATCAGACCATCCAGGAAAACATAACCTCACCAAACAAAACTAAATAAGGCAGCAGTACCAAACCCTGGAGGGACAGTGCTGTGTGATCTTTCCGATAGAGAGTTCAAAATAGCTTTTTGAGAAAAGGCAACAAAATTCAGTATAACAGAGAGAAAGAATTCAGAATCCTTTCAGATAAATTTAGCAAAGAGATGGAAATAATTTAAAAGAATCAGATAGACATTCTGGAAAATGAATTCGAGACTCTGATGAATTCATCAGAGTCTCTTAATAGCAGAATTCATCAATCAGAAGAAAGAATTAGTTTAAAAACAGGCTATTTGAAAATACATAATCACAGAAGACAGAAGAAAAAAAATAAAAAAGAATAAAGCATGCCTATAAGATCTAGAAAACAGCCTCAAAAGGGCAAAGATAAGAGCTGCTGGCTTTGAAGAAGAGATAGAAATATGGGTAGGAAAGTTTATTCAAAGGGATAATAACATAGAACTTTCCAAACCTAGAGAAGGATGTAAATATTCAAATATCAGAAGGTTTCAGAAAACCAAGGAGTTTTAATATGAATAAAATTACGTGAAGACATCAAATAAGCAAACTCCCAAAGCTCAAGGATAAAGAAATAGTTCTAAAAGCAACAAGAGAAAAGAAACAAACAAAATACAATGGAGTTCCAATATGTCTTGCAGCAAACTTCTCAATGGAATTTTAAAAAATTGAAATTATATCAAGTATATCTTCTTCTCTGACTACAATGAAATAAAACTGGAAATCATTAAGAAGATAAATTTTGGGAAATATACAAACACATGAAAATTCAATAATATGCTCATCAGTGACCAGTGGGTCAATAAAGTAAGAAGAAAATTAAAGCATTTCTTGAAACAAATGATGGAAACACAACCTATGAAAACCTTTAAGTTACAGCAAAAGCAGTACTAAGAAGTTTGTAGGTGTAAAAGCCTACATCAACAAAGTAGAAAAACTTTAAACAACATAATGATGCACCTTAAAGGACAAAAACAGCAAGAGTAAGCAAAATTTAAAATTCATAGAGAAAAGAAACTATTAAGTGGGTGTTAATGAGAACACATGGACACAGAGAGGGCAGCATCACACACTGGGGCCTGTTGGGGGGGTGGGGGCTAGTGGAGGTATAGCATATACTTATGTAGCAATCCTGCACTATCTGTACATGTACCCTCGAACTCGAAGTATAATTTTAAAAAAGAAATAAAGAAAATGCAAAAGATTAATGAACTGAAAAGGATGTTTTTGGGAAACATAAACAAAATTGACAAATCTTTAGCCAGACTAATAAAAAAGAGAGAAGACCCAAATAAAGTGAGAGATCATAAAGGAGGTATTATAATTGGTACTGCAGAAATTCAAAGGATCATTAGAGGGCCAATAAATTAGAAAATCTAGAAAAAAATGCATGAATTCCTACATACATACAACTGCAAAGATTGAACTATGAAGAAATCCAAAACCTGAACAGAGAAATATAACAAGTAACAAGATCAGAGCTATAATAAAAAGTCTCCCAGCAAAGAAAAGCCTGGGACCTGATGGAATCACTGGTAAATTCTTCCAATGATTGAAAGAAAGTTAATACCAAACCTACTTGAATTATTCTGAAAAATAGAGTAGAAAGGAATACTTCCAAACTCATTCTACAAGGCCAGTGTTACCCTGATATAAAACCAAACAAGACCTCATGAAAAAAAAGAAAACTACAGGCCAATGTCACTGATGAATATTGATGCAAAAATCTTCCACAGAATACTAGCAAATTGAAGTCAACAACATATTAAAAAATTTATTCAACATGACCAAGTGGGATTTACTCCAGGGATGCAAGAATGTTTCAACATACAAAAATCAATCAATGTGGTACATCATATTAAAAGAATGAAGGACAAAAACCATATGATTATTTTAATTGATGCTGAAAAAGCATTTGTTAAAATTCAACATTCTCTTATAATAACAGCTCTAAAAAAATTGGGTATAGAAAAATGATACCTCAACACGATAAAAGCCATGTATCACAGGCCCGTCATACTGAATGAGATAAAACTGAAAGCTTTTCCTTTACAATCTGGAAAACAACAAGGATGTCCACTTTCACCATTGTTATGCAACATAGTATGGAAAGACAAGACAAAAATATAAAGGACATCAAAATTAGGAAAGTAAAAGTCAAATTTTCTTTGTTTGCAGACAACATGATCTTTATTTTAAAACTTATAGAGACTGCACCCAAAAATTATAGATTTGATAAATGAAACCAGTAAGTTTGCAGGATATAAAATCAACATACTAAAATCAGGAGCATTTCTATATGCCAACAGTGAGCAATCTGAAAAAGAAATCAATAAAGTGATTCCATTTCATAATAGCTTCAAACCAAATAAAATACCTAGAAACTAACTTACCCAAGGATATGAAAGATCTCCACAAGGAAAACTATAAAACATAGAAAGGGACAAAAAATTGGAAGGTATCTCATTATCATCAATTGGAAGGATAAATATTGTAAAAATGTCCATTCTAAAGATTCAATGTAATATCTATTAAAATACCAATGATAGTCTTTACAAAAAATAGTAAAACACCATCCTAAAATTTATATGTAATCACAAAAGACTCAGAATGTTTAAAACTATTTTAAACTGAAAGAATAAAACTGGAGGAATCTTATTATACTACAGATTATACTACAGAGATATTGTAACCAAAATAGCATCATACTGGCATAAAACCAGACCCATAGATCAGTGGAACAGAATAGAAAACCCAGAAACAAATTCATGCATCTACAGTGAGCTCATTTTTTATAAAGGTATCAAGAACATACAGTGGTGAAAGGACAGTCTCTTCAATAAATGGTGCTGGGAAAACTGGATATGTATATGCAGAAGAATGAACCTCGATTCTTATCTCTTGCTTGTAAAGATCAAATCATAATGAATTAAAGACTTAAATTTAAGACCTCAAACTATGAAATGACTGCAAGAAGACATTGGAGAAACTCGTCAAGACATTGATCTGGGCAAAGATTTCTAGAGTAATATCCCATAAGCCCAGGCAACCAAAGTAAAAATGAACAAATAAGATTACATGAAGTTAAAAATCTTCTGCATAATAAAAGAAACAATCAACAAAGTGAGATACAGTCCACAGAATGGGAGAAAATATTTGCAAACTATCTGTCTGGCAAGGGATTAATAGAATCTATAAGGAGCTCAAACAAACCAATGAGAGAAAAATCTAATAATCTGGTTAAAATTGGGCAAAGATTTAAATAGGCATTTCTGAAAAGAAATATATATACTTATTATGTACTGACAAAAAATTTTAAAAATTAAAAATATACTAAAAAGCTAAAGTAATTAAAAGAGTATGGAACTGACATAAAGACAGTCATAGTGACCAGTGGAAACAAATAGGAAATTAAGAAGTAAACCCATTCATATACAGTCAAGTGATCTTTGACAATTGCCAAGAATACACAATGGGGAAAGAATATCCTTTTCAACAAATGGCATTGGGAAACTGAATGTCCCCATGCAAAAAAAGAAAATAAAACTGGACCCTTAACTTACACCATATACAAAAATCAACTCAAAATGAACTAAAAACTTAAAAGTAAGACCTGAATCCATAAAACTCTTTGAGAAAAAGATAGGAGAGTACTTTTGACATTTGTCTTTGCAGTAATTTCTTGCACATAACACCAAATGCATAAGAAAAAAAGCAAATCTAGACAAGTAAGACTACCTCAAACTAAGCACCTTCTCCACAGTAAAAAGAGAATGAAAAGGCAACCTACAGAATGGGAAAAATATTTTAAGTTCATATATCTGATAAGGGGTTATATCTAAAACACACACACCCCAATTAAACACCCCCCCCCAAAAAAAAAAAACAAAGATGCATGGAAAAACTTTTGGAAGTGAGGGATGTTTATTGCCTTTACTGTGGTGGTGGTTTCATGGGTGTATGCATATGTTCAAATCTACCAAATTATATACATTAAATATATATGAGGTATTTTTTTTAACAACACCACACATTAAAGCTGTTTTTAAAAAACTCATCTGTAAAAAATTCGGTTAGATATGGAAAAAAGATAAAAGAGACATTTCAGTGAAGAAACATTCCAAATGGCAAATAAAAGAAGGAAAGATGCTCAGTGATATTAACCACAAGGGACATGTGAGTTAAAACCACAATGAGAATTCACACTATCTACATATTAAAATGGCAGAAATTTAAAAATATATAGTAACAATACCAAATGCTCGTAAAGATGTGGACTAAATGGATTACTCATACCTAATTATTTGTGGGAATGTAACATTGTACAGTGTGCATAGCATTTTGGCAGCTTCTTTAAAAACTAAACATTCCACTAGTATATAACTGAGAAACTGCAAGCCTGTGTATTTTTATCAGGGATATGAACACTTATGCTTCTGCAACACCTTGTAGAGAAATATTTACAGCAATTTTACTCATAATAGCCAAAATGTGGAAATATTAATGTGTGAATAGATTTTGTTCACTGATATCAAAAAGTATCACTAGGTAATAAAAAGTAATGACCTATGGTTGTACAAACAAGCGTAGATGAATCTCTAGAGAACTAAGCTGAGTGAAAGAAGACAATCTCAAAAAATTACACATTGTTTGATTTTATTTATATAACTTTTTTGAAATGACTAAATCACAGACCTGGATAACATAGTAGTCATTTCCAGGATTAAACATGTTGGAAAAGGAGGTAGATAAGTCTATAAAATGGAAGCATTCTTCTATAGCTGAAAGTGCTTTGTATTTTAACTATAAAAATGTCAATATACTGGCTATATATAAAATCTGCACTATAGTTTTTCAATTTGTTGCCATTGGGGGAAATTGGCTGAAGGATAGAAATGCTTTGTTTGCTTTATTTCTTCAACTGTATTTTAACATAAAGCTAACTCAACATATAAAGATTAATTTAGAAAAATATTAAGAACAACTGCTCATCAAAATACACCATAAAGAAAGCTACAAAACAAAACTATCTGGTATAAGAGGCTTGCAATGCTAATAACTGACAAAGTATTGATCTCAAAATATATAACATATTTCTTCTACTCATCAATCAGCAAAAGGCAAACAACTGAATAGAAAATCGACTTGGACATAAATAGTCAATTCACTAAAGAAACACCAAAGTCTAGTAAAATGAATAGATGCCTAGGTTCATTAGTAGTAACAATGCTATTTAATAATAAAACATGGTAGCTTTACCTCACCAAATTGTCAAAACAATGTTTTTCATTATTAAGTGTTGGTAAGGATGTAAAGAAAGATGCACATACACCATATGTAGGAGTACAGTTTGCTAGCAACACTATGGAAAACAAATTTGTACTGCATGATAAATTTAAATATGCACATATCCTACAAGTCCAAAATTCCACTCATAGATAAATATTCTAGAGAAATGCTTGCACATATTGCCAGGAAATATAGCCATGTTTATAGCATCATTGCAAGTAAAAAGAAAATTAAAAACAAAATCAGACAACTTCTATCTATCGACGGTAAAACTAAGAATAAATTGCGATACATTCTTAAACAATTGAGTGCTATATTACTCTGAAAATAATTGAACTGTACACAACCTGGATGGATCTCAAAATCACACTGTTGATTGAAATAAAAATACTAGCAGAATATATACAGTATAATTTCACTTTAAAAAATCAGACTAAACTAAATGATGTATTGTTTAGGAGCACATACAGATATAGTAAAGCTGCGAAGAGAAGTCAGAGAACAACTTACACAAAATTCAGAAAGCAGAGGAAAATCATGAGGGAAAAAATTGACATTTTTAATACTTATCTTAGTTTTACCATTATTTCTTAAACTGTCTCAATTATTAAAGTTTTAGAATATTTGTAAAAATATAAATTGCAATCAGCATTTTTGAATGGGTGCAGAGTATTAAAACTTGACATTTCTTGTATCTTTTCATATTTTTGCTGTGAGATTTATTTAGATTTTCCAGCAAATCATTTTTCTATAACCATGTGTGCATTTCTATTAATCAAAAGTTCATCATCTTAACAATCTGTCTTTTCCTTTGTGACTACAACAGATGAAATATGTTCTGACTGAATCACAGTAGTGAAATGCTCTCTGCATGAAAATCTAACGTATTTTCTATGGGGCTGTAATTCATTACCTAAAAAACAACTTCATGATATGTGGAGTGGAGAAGTACAATATATGCTAATATTATCTTGGAAGATTTGAAACATTGATATACTCTTTCAAAACTTTAATTTCTTTTAATTTATAGCAAATCATTTTGTAAAATCAAAATTTCAAGGACCAATGCATTAACTAGAACTTGGAAGAGAATTGTGCACAGGGTATAAAGTATCTAAGCATAGAAAAAGAAGGAGTGTTTTGGGGGTCTGTGTGTGGCTGGCTTTTCGTGTACTTCTGTTAATTTTGTTTTGTTTGCTTATTTGTTTTGCGGTTTTCTTGTCCATTGGTGTACAAGCTTCTCAGTAAATATGTTGCGAGGTTTATTTGGTTGGTTTATTTCTTGGATAACTCTAAAATGTTTCTTTTCGTGAATAATGTCAACAGCAAAGTAGGAGATTTGAAATATGTTTACTTGTTTTTAATCAGGAAATTGCATATTGTCACTCTGATCTTTCAAAACCTCTCTCAATGGTAGCTGCAAATCAGCATAAATATTAAATCCAGATTCTGTGATTACCTCCTCCAGTTTGTAAGAAATTAGCCCAAGCTCATGTAGTGTTAATAAATAGTAGTAGCAGGGAGGAGTGGGAGCCTTGTTTAAAATGCTTGTTTCCTCTAAGAATAGAAAGAACATGTGGATTGGAGATACAAATTTTCATTTGCTCTTTTAGATACACATTTTCTATTCTTTGTGCTGAGATTTGTTAGATATTGTAAAACTACTGAGGGAAACTCCAACTCACTCTATTTTTATAAAATAGGTTGCATGTTCACTAAACTTACATTCCTCAAAAAGAGTTTAACTTTATTAAAATATGCCCATTAATTTTTTGCTTCATTTCTGACTTAAATCCATACTATACTCATCCTTCAAAGTAAAAGTTTTAACAATGATTATCCTCCTGCCAGCCTCTTAACTGTAACATTTCTAAGCACTCTTCTTTTCTCAAATATAGTTGATTTACCTAACTTCAAGTAGTATTTTTTAACTTTCTTCTTATCTATCCAAATATTTGATTATTGAGATTTTTTTCTAACCATCCAGAAGTGACTATTGTCTCTTTCTGAACCTTTACATCAAGTTTGGAAAGATAGGGAGGTGCTCAGACTTCAGCATAATTTGATATAGCCCTCAGTCCTTCTTTTCTACTCCAATATTCAGTTTTACCAGAACCACAATCTTGCAGTCACCAAAACTATTTGTTGTTTACTCATCTTTCTTTCAGTTGTCTCAAGAAGCCAGGAAATTTCCAGGTCATCTTCATCTCCCACAATCCCATTTCTAGATGCTTCCATATTCTAGGAGGAACCTCCCACCCCCAGTACCCCACTCTCTATGATCCCTCTCTGGGTTATTTTCCCTCTAACATGTACCACTCTTTGGCATACAATTATTTGTTTTCCCACTGCACCCCCTCTGAAATATAAGCTCCCTTAATCCAGAGATCTTTTTTCCTCCTTTTCTCTCACTGAAGACAATTCCAAACAGACTTAGATACTAAAGAAATATTCGTTAGATGAAGGCATAGATGAATGAATGTATGAAATAGAAATATTGTGTTTCTTTGGCACAGATTTGGAATTAGAATTTCTTTTCTTTTAGCCTAACATGAGAAGATACTTTTCATCTTATTATCTTTGTTAGGATGTTTAATCCTATTAGTTTGCTCCCTGATTGTAAGACTACTTACAACTTGGATTAGAACAGTTCTTTGTAATTGTCTTTTACCAAATGGAATTTTCTTTTGACAATTCTAACAACAATGAAAAGGTGTAGGGTAGAGCCTACATTGCATGTATCCTTATGAATATGCCCTATTGGGTAAGAGATGAGTGGGTGGAAATGAAAACTGGAGTATTTGTCAGAAATAAAATCCCACCCTCTTATGTTCATATAATAGCTATGTTTTATGTTTAATTATGACGCTCTAGAACAATGAAGAGTTTTCTACTTTGAGAGATAAAGTAGTGCAGAGAGGTTTAATAAACACTCAAGAATGATTAGGCAGCTGGTAACAGGTCTATGACTAGAATCTGTTTTTTGGTCCATAGTTCTATGGCACTATTTATCTCTAAATAGACTCACAACTTAAATACTCTCTCCTTGAATCCCTCTTGACACCTGCACACTTTCATGTGTCTCAAAACAAAATCTTCTTTGGATCAAAAACAATATTCCAAGTAGGATTGCTTAGTTATGGTTCACATCTTGTGTTCTTCAGCCAGCTTGGATTAGAACATAAACCTTTCATGTTCCCAGACAGAGCTTTCTACGTCTGATGATATCCAACAATCCTGACACATCTGTGAATCTGGCTTTCTGTTCAGTTGGTTCACTCTTCCCCTGGGGTCTAGGCTGAACTAACTCTCAACTATTTTCAGTGTTCAGTTTCACTGAGAAGGCTATTCTCTTGTTTTCCTTACCTATCAACTCACTTTTGAACCTGCTGATTTTCTAATTCTCATAGCTTTGTGGCACTCTAGTGCATGGGAATGCCAAGCAACAGCATATTGTATAGTTATATAAAACTTTCTGTTTTCCAGGCTTATCCTTGTTAAAGCCTGATATCTACATCTCATCATACCTTTCCAACTCGACTGTGATATTTCATCAATCAAATGTGATTTGGGAGAGACAGACTAGGGGCTCTTCTTCAGATAGTTCAAAATTGCACTTCCATGTCACCTGTGCTAAAACACCTATTCCAGAAAAAACTAATTTCTCATTTACAAATTGGCTCATGTTAATCTATTGTTTCTTATAAAACTTTTTGTTTGTTTTTGATTTATGGGCCAAAATTTGGAGAATGAGAAGAACTAATATAAAATGCTAACAGTAGCATTAATGCTAGGGCTTTTGTATACCTTTTAGTACAATAGTAAATGAAGAATATGCCAAAACAAGGATCAATGTATGAAGATTAATGAAGCCCCAAATTCTATGTAGGTGAGGATTTGGGATAAATATTCTTTGTTCTCTCATCTGGAAATAGAATCTCTGAAAAAAGGAATAATGATATTGTTCATTAAGAATCTACAATAGATTTTCATTGGCCATTGTGCATATAGACACCTCCCCACAACAAGTTACCATAGCTAACATAGCGTACTCGAAATTCCCCATACATTATATTATTCAGAGTTGGGTGCAGAGATTGAGGATAGCTTAAAGTCATGTTTGAATAGCATGGTATTTTCGTTTTCTGTGTAAAATCAATAATTACATTGAGATATTTTATCTAAAATAACCATAAATTTTAGAAAGCATTATTATTAAAGAAAAATCTATCATAGTTATAAACTATGTGCATATGCCTAATTATATATTCCTTTCAAATTGGTGGAACTCACCATTCCTACTGAATTAACTCTTCTCCATTGCCTTTCTCCTGAAGCATATTGTCTATGTACTTCCCCAGCTTTGAACACCACGAAGTTAATCTTATAATTAAAATTGTTTCCAAGTACTTTGATGTGCTGAGTGTAAAGGCTCGCTTACCCTTGTTACGTATTACATAGCTATTTTTATCATCTTTATTTTACTAACGAGGCAGTTGGAGTTTGGGGTGTATGTTCTAGCCACCTTCATGTGGAAATAATGGGCATGGGTAAAAGAGGAATCTATATGCATAGAAAGTGACAAGACACATGTTGACTTTGTAGTGCTATATTCCAAAAGGGACTGTTGAACTCTTCTTACATTAAAAAATAAAAATTAACAAAAATTAAGAAAAACAATAGTCGGCTCCTCAATTTATATATTGTGAGTTCTTTATAAGTGGTTGATGTTGATGATGATGATGATGATAAATGATGGAATTAAGGCTGTGCAATGCAGTAACTCAAATGTGCACATGGGTTTATATCTGGATATGATGTATAATTGTGCATTTTATTCATCTATCATCTATACAGTTATATATAGTTATTTATTATATTGATTCAGACTACTGTGTTTGAAGCTTAGACTGAAGGACTCAGAATTTAAACTTATCGTAACAGAGGCAATGCGAATGGTTTAATGCTTGTGTAATATGTATCAATTTGACTAAAACAAGGGTTCTTTCTTTGAAAATATCAATATACATGAACCATGTTTTCAGGCATTTATTTCTGTCTATTCAGTATGTGAAGTGGCAGTGTTAGGTTGTATACCATAAGAAACTGTTAGAATAATCCCAATGTCAAACATTGTATTATTAGTAACCTCACAGGTGTTCTGTGGCTTACTTATGAAAGTAAAAATTAAGATAAGATTTTGAATGTAAGACTTATTCATTGTGAAAATTATAGGCCGTCTAACATATCTGGATTTACAGCTCAAAATGAGTAGAAGAAGAATGACCCAGAATGTTGCCATTCTGGTAATCAATGGAAATTTGTCTAAATTTGACTTAAATTTTGTCATGCCTTGTTGAAACTGAGTAATAAGTCAGATAATTAGGGAACCTCGTTAATTTTCTTGAAGACTCAGGTATCATTTTGCTATCTTTAAATAATAACCTGATGCTTACATCTTATTTTAGATGAGGAAGATTTTGCTTGTGTATAGCCAAAAGAGCTGAGAAATAATTAAGATAACCTCAGTATTCTCATGCCATTCTTATCCCACTTGATTTTCTCCATTAGAAGAACTGTAAGGAGGCTGGGTGCAGTGGCTCACATCTGTCATCCCAGCACTTTGGGTGGCCAAGGCAGGTGGATCACGAGGTCAAGAGATCAAGACCATCCTGGCCAACATAGTGAAATCTCGTCTCTACTAAAATATAAAAATTAGCTGGGGGTGGTGGCGTGTGTCTGTAGTCCCAGCTACTTGGGAGGCTGAGTCAGAAGAATTGCTTGAACCCGGAAGGCGGAGGTTGCAGTGAGCCAAGAGCGCACCACGGCACTCCAGCCTGGCACTTGGCAACAGAGTGAGACTCTGTCTCAAAAAAAAAAAAAAAAAAAAAAAAAAAAAAAAAAAAAAAAAAAAAAAAAAAAAAAAGAGAGAACTATAAGGATAAGGCATTCCACACGAAATCTCAGAAAATATGTGTACTGTACATATAGCCAGTGATACTTTGTCTAAGCAGCTCATGTTTGAGCAGTTTGGTCTAATAGTGAGAGATTAAGTTAAAGAATGAGATACATCTAGACTCCAGTCCTAGCCCACACAGTTATTACCTAGATAGAGTTTGGGACACTTATATTCTTTTACCCTTAGTTGTTTTTCCCAGAAATGGGGCTAAATATATCCATATTTAGGATGTTTTTAAGGATAATGAATACATCCTAATTCTCAAAAATCAGGTAGATTGTTACTAGATGTATGTATTACTATAAGTTAGATTTTGATTTACTTTGCTTGTCAGTCTTATTTATTGCTAATACACAGTTTTAAATGGTTTATGAATTTTTCTATGTTGGGTTCCATACACACTGTGCATTTCAATGACAACAGATGGTATTTATTAGAGACTAAATGAACAAAGCCATTCTCATTTGGTAATTAATAGATGGACCCCAAATACACTAATCATCTTCAAGTGATTGAGTTTAAATAGATAATCATGACCAAACTGCTATATTGAAATGAGCCTTAGCTATGCTATTATCTTCATTTTCAACTTATGTATACTGGACATTTTGTGACAAATTTAACTTCCACTAATAGCTATCCAAATGTAGCTCAGTAAATCAACCTCTTACTTGGTGCTAAACAGGTGTTATGATAAATGATTTACATACTTTATCTCATTTAATTCTCAGAAAAAGACTTTGTGAGAAAGACATGGCAAGATAAGATCTTGACATATTTATCTTCATGCTTTGCTTATTTGCAGAATTTCTAGCCTCTTCCAGCCTGGTATCCAGAGGCGTTGTTATCTCAGGAATGCAATGAAAAAGGAACTATTGGTGTTCATGTATTTAAAAAATTATAATTGGGCTCTTAAGAATCAAAAAGTAGTCCACAAATGAAGTTTGTAAAAAAAAAAAAATTGAAAATAAAATTCCAAAGAGAACATGAGTAAAACCCTCATTTTCTCATCCCCTCCTTCAACCTTTAGAAAATGAGGGTTGAAAAACTAGAATAGTTAGGAGAAATAAGCATGAAGAACACTGGAGGTTCATTTTCTTTCTCTTTGAGAATCTTAGTAAAAATCCAGCTCAGCAGATTTGAATTAATTCAGTGGAAGCACTGGCAGATTGTAGTTGCTTGTTTCAGAGGCTTCACCTTTCAAATAAGGACAGTTCCTCAACTAGGAAAATTCTGTTATTACCTAGTCTTCCAGGAGTTCCTTTCCCTTGTCCTTATCAATATGCAGAGCATTAATATAGTCCCACACTAGGATTCTTTTTCATGTTTTTTTTTTCATAGTATCACTATTACAGATGAATCTCACTGAGGCATACGTCTCTTTTTGAATAAAGAATAAGAGTGATGGTTAGTATGTGGCTACTTTTCTCCCTGTATACTTTTCTCCAGGAAACTCTAGTCCCTATTAATTCCACTTAGCCATAAACATTTGTCTGTGTGCTTTTTTCTCAACAGAGAGGGAAAGAAAAAGAGCTTAACTTTGGAGAAGGTAGTGTTAGCATAAGGATCTAAAGAACTGGGGTGTTGTTAAACAGAATAGAGGGAATCACCTAAAGAGGTGTCTAGGGAGTGCTTGGAAACTGATCAACTGTCTGACTACCAGCCCTTGCTCTTTGAACCTGATTCAGCTGTCCTCATTCTCAGGCTGGAACATTCTAAAACCACTAGTATATCATGTGTGCCCCTGGGTCATTATGTTGTTGAGCTCAAGTGTGCGTTGTTGAGCTCATCTGCATTGTTCAGTGTTCACATATACTTCATGTCTAAATTGAGCTCCTTGATCACCAGAGAACAGTAGTGATGTATGGAATGGAAAAGGTTCCAACATAGTTGCTTTGGTAGTGACACACATATGGGAATCTATCTCCCACTGCTTATTGTTTAACTATTATAACAATTCCATTTTTAACCAGAAAAAGAAAAGAAAAATAGAAGATTAGAAAGCTGAAATAACTTGACTATGGGCTTGTGCATAGGATTCATCAGAGATAAGATTTAAATTTACCTCTGTGGAGTTTGAGGAAGTAATTAGAAGAAAACTGCATTTTAAAAAGACAACAAATAGCAATGCATATAGACTGAATGTTTCCTAAAGAAAGTTGTAAACCTAAAGCTTCATCACTTAGTGAAGTAACCCACTGCTTATCCTTGGTCTTTTTCCAACATATCATAGATTATGATGAACAATAGTACAGAATTGTCTTTTACAATATGTATTTTACAGGGGCCTACTTATCTACGAGCTTCCTAGATAGTCTGATGGACCACTAGGCTTATGCAGTATATCATTAGATTTAGTTAGCTAAAGTGGACAGCAAGAAGTTGTAGTTACATATAACATTCCAAGGTAGCATTATTTCACACAAAAAAAGTTATTCAAGATTTCTGTTGTCAGTGAAATTTTTAAAAAACGTCATAAAAAGAACTTAAATATATATGGAGAGGCTATGATTCATATAAAATTAAGCAACAATTTATTAGTTATTATTTTTTTTTTGAGACAGAGTTTTACTCTGCCACCCAGGCTAGAGTGCAGTGGTGCGATCTTGGCTTACTGCAACCTTCGCCTTCAGGGTTCAAGTGATTCTCCTGCCTCAGCTTCCAGAGGACCTGGGATCACAGATATGTACCATCAAGCCCAGCTACTTGGCCTCCCAAAGCGCTGGGATTACAAGCATGAGCCACCGCACTCAGCCAACTAAACTTTTTTATTTTTTAAAGAGTTGCAAAGCATATGAGTATCATTGACTGTTAACTGTCAGGTCCAAAGTGAAAACCCGAGATGAGGGGATGAAGAGAAACAGAGACTTTGGTCGTTGTCATTAAAGCGAAAGAAATGGAAAGAATTCACAGCAGAGAATGAGAGAAAGAAGGTGAAAACTGACAATACACAGGTACATTCACTGTGGGTGCTTACGGGTACATACCTCTCTGAGAACTAAGACTATGTATCTAATCTTGTACCTCTACTCTGCAAGGGCTGGGGAGAAAAAGTTACTCAAGGTTGTTCTTTCCATGGTGTCTGAACACAAGAAAAATCTGGCAGTAGGGTTACTGTGTGTAGTAAGTATGTAAGAAAGCCCAGGCAACTGTTTAATTTGAGGCTTCATGTACATATCACCAAAACAATTAATCATTTTGGCAATTGAGAATGAAAAATGTCAAATCACTTGTAGGATGCTGTGGTGATTGAACATGTACTTTTTTTAACTCAATAAAATTTATTCTCTGTAAAATCTGGGACATTCTCTAACAAGATACAACACGTGGTTTGAACTAGCTAGAACGTAGTGGCCTAGGAGTCAAAAGCTAGAACGTAGAATGTCACCCATAGCATCATTGATTCCTCTTCTTGCAATTTGGGGTTCTGTTAGTTTGAAGATACATTTTATAATGGGGACCTTAGCTCAGTTCAAGAGAAGAATGCTTTCACAGGTATATAAAAACGTTTTCTCTGAATTAGACACTGAGAAAGCCAGCAGTCATTTTGGACTTCTCCTACCACTGAGTCAAGAGGCAAGGAAGAAACTCTGCTAGACGTTGTGATAGATTCAAATTACCAAGAGCAAATTTCATGCCTACTCTAGAATCAAGGCAGATGTCTGGGACTAAGTCATTCCTCTGGGATTCTCTTTAAAGTTTGTCTATATTCAAATGTAAAAATTAATGAAAACAAATGCAACCCTACTAAAGTCAAGACCACTCAGTATTAGCTCTTCTTGTTAGAAAAGCTTAGGTCAGCCCACCAACTAAAAAAACTTAAACAGCTGTGGTGCTACTGGAGGGCAGCAGGAACATAGAATAAATAAGGAAAAACAAGACTGTGAAAAGAAAACCTGTAGATTTGTGACCAATTACAGAAACAGGATGGTTCTGTTTCTGTAACAGCTCTGCATATTTTTTTCACTTATCATTAAAAATAGATGTATATGCAATATATATGATGTAATAATATTAGTCTATAATATTAACAAAGTTTAATCAAAGTTCAGTTACATAGGGGGAGTAGTTCAAGAGACCTGTTATAAAAAATGACTACAGTTAATAGCAATGTATTGTAATATTTGACAATTGCTAAAATAATAGATTTTAAATGTTCCTACCACACACAAAAAATGTTAAGTATGTGAGGGAAAGTACATGTTAAATAGCTTGATATAGCAATTCCATACTGTGCATGTGTGTGCGTGTATATATATATATATATATATATATATAATTTTGACATATATCAAATATATTTGATATATATTTTCATTACATATAACTATATAACATATTTTATAAGTATTAGTGTTTTGTCCCCTCTTTGCTCCTCTGTTATTTAATGTAAAAATTATTAGTGGTAGTTAATTTTACAATTTTGTTTTATGTTACAGAATAAAAAGATAAGACAGTGAATGAATATGAAAAAGAATTTATTTCCTGGAGTCAGTTATGATGAGACTTTGAATTTCTTCCTTTTGGGGCAAGAGTGAGAGTGACTTTGCATTCAGTGTAATTGCTTCTTGTTAGGCAGAGGCAAGCATTTGCTTTTCTTGTGTGGAAGTTCTAACGTGTGGAAGAATGTATATGAATGCTGGGAAGCCAAAAGGGTGAATGTGCCAAATATTTACCTATGGTCTCTTAACTCCAAATCTACTCTTCCATCTTCTGTTTTGTGATAGTGGGGCTGGCAGTTCGCAAACTTCATTTCCCCGACTCTTTGGCCAGCTGATAGTCTGTGTAATTATGCCAATAAGACATATTAGAGGGATCCTGGAAGGACGAATGAAGGGAGAGAGTATTTTCTACCTGTTTTCCAGGCACCATCAGTCTCACTTTAGTATCAGCCATGGCCCCAGCCTCCTGCTTCCATCATTATCTCAGCATCAGTGTCAGCAGGGCTCCTTGGCGGCAGGAGCAGTCATTGAGCAGACTCATCTGTGGTCTAAGTACTGCATTTCAGGGCACCATCTCCAAGCTTCTTATTTATGGTAAATCCTCCTCTTCTGTTTTTTCCCTCAGTCCTAGTACATAGCTGCTGCCTGCAATTAGTTTTTTGTGTGTAGTAAACGCAGAAGTAACATTTTTTTCTCTTTAAAGTCTCTGATATTGATGGTAATAATTCTCTGTTTTCAAATTCCCACTGGTTAAACTACTTCCTAATGGATATAAAACAATGTAGACTCTCTCTATATATATATGTGCACGTGTGTGTGTGTGTGTGTGTGTGTGTGCAGGTGTGTATCTTCACACATAATCTCCCCCAAATGCATGATTGTAGTCAAATGAAAACATTCAGAGAGCTTGGTCCTAGACCAGTATCCATGTATCTTGTGAAGTAAAGTGACTGGCACATTGGGGAGACAGTGCAAATATGAACTAAAAAATGTAGACCTATCATCAGCTTTTATTGATCACTCATTATTTATCCAAAGAGTATTTTCTTACATAAATTAGAGCTACAGCCTTTACCTTAACAGAGCTTATTGTGTTACTTTATATATTCATCTGGACATATTTGTAAAAGGAACAGATGTAAGAATGCTATTTTAATAAAATTAATTTTTACAATTCCATAAAATAAGTAATTTATGTGAAAAATAAAAAATCAGGTTTAGTACTATATATATATTCATGTTCTATATTGTTACAAAAAATATTTAATGCTTTTCCATAGCTGTAATATCTATATCAATGGATGGCAGAAACATGACTTTAGAATTCCATAGAAGCTATTAGAACAGTAGGGCTTCAGATGTGCTATTTATTCCTGCTAAGGGATATACCAGTTCTTGAAGAATTCTTTTCTATATACAGGATTCAGAATATTATTATAATCTTAAAAGTACCTTTTTCACATTACTAAGATTCAAGACCAAGAATATTTTCCTTAAGAGTGATATTGAGAGAATATTCTCCAAACAATAATTTATATCCATTTTAATCTATTTCTAGAAGATAAAATAATATCTGTAATAAGCTTTAAATTATTGCATTAGAAGGAAGATATAGGCAGTAAAGCAGCTAAACGTGTATGGGCATGCTTATTTTCCCAGAGAAAGACTGACAGAAGATTGAGAAGGGCAAGTATCTTGAAATCAATTGAGTTGGCTGATCAGTTCCCTTGGAAAAGTAATATTTCTAAAAAAGGTAATAAACTAACATTAAACTAACACAATAATAAAATACAAGCCATGTTTTACCTAATTTTGAAGATCAAATGAGATAACTTATTTGAAAGCACTTTATAAATTGTCAAGTGATCCCAGCCTTCTGTTAATTTTAGTTTTGTTCCCACTTTAAAAATGTATCTTTATTGTATATATTTAAGGTATACAATATGTTGTTTTGATAAATATATAAATACATATAGACATGCTTACTACAGTTAAGAAAATTAGCTTATATACTTCCATAGTTGCCTTTGTTTTGGTATGCGAGGTAAGAGCACCTAAAATCTACCCTTTTAGAAAAATTTCAGTATAAAATAGCGTATTATTAATGATACTCCTCAGGCTACATATTAGATTGCTATACTTATTCATCCTACATAACTTCAAGTCTGTACTCTCACCTCCTCCTCATTTTCTACCAACCCTCTGCCCCGGCAACCACGTGCTACTCTATTTCTACATATTCAACATTATTTTAAATTCCACAGATATGATCATGCAGTATTTTACTTTTGGTGTCTGGCTTATTTCTTTTACCCTAATGACCTCCTGGTTCAACCATGTTCCTGCTTTACTATTGAAAGTGATATACAGATTCAATGCAGTCCTTATGAAAATTACAATGGCATTTTTTACAGAAACAGAAAAAAAATTCAAATTCATACAGAACCATAAAAGACCCTAAATCTTGAGAAGGAAAATTATAATTGGAAACATTACAGTTTCCGGTTTCAAAGTAAATTACATAGTTGTCATCAGCAGAATATGACACTGACATAAAAATGGACACATAGGCCAATAGAATAGCATACTGAGCCCAGAAATAAACCCAAGCATATACAATCAACAGATCTTTGACAAGGTTATCAAGAAGAAATAATAGGTAATACATGCTGTTGGGAAAACTAAATACGTATAAGCAAAATAATGACATATATGTCATAATTACCTTATATCATATACAAAAATCAACTCCAAATGAATTATGACTTAAACATAAGACCTGAACCTGCAAAGCTCCTAGAGGAAAACATAAGGAAAAACTGTTTGATATTGGCCTTGGCAATAGTTTTTGGGTATCATATTAAAAGCTAAGAGAACACACAGAAAAATAAATAAGTGGAACTACATCAAACTGAATAGATTCTGCAAAGCAAAGGAAACAACAAAATGATAAGGCAGCTTCCTGAGTGAGAGAAAAACTTTGCAAATCATATATCTGATAAAAGGTTAATATTCAAAATATATAAGGAACTCCAACAACTCAACAGCAAAAAACAAAAACAAACAAACAAACAAAAAAAACCAAAACCACAAAAAACAAATATCCCAATTAAGTGGGCTAAGAACAGAAATAGACATTTTCTCAAAGAAGACTTCAAATTGACAAATATATGAATAACCATTCAATATCATTAATTATCAGAGAAATGCAAATCAAAACCAGAATGAAATATTACCTCACACTTGTTAGGATGGCTGTTATTAAAAAGACAAGGGATAACAAGTGTTGGTGAGAGTGTGGAGAAACGAGAACCTTGCACATCTTCAGTGGGAATATTACCTGGTATGCCCACTATGGAGAACAGTATGGAGGCTTTTCAAAAAATTAAAAATCAGATCTATCATATAATTCAGCAAACTTTCTTCTGGGTCTGTGCCCAAAGGAAATAAAGTCAGCACTTCATAGAAATACCTGCGGTCCCATGTTCAATGCAGTGTTACTCACAGTAACGTAGACTCAACCTGTGTTCACTGATGGATGAATGGATAAAGAAATTATATATATATAAGCAATAAAATATTCATTTTTTAAAAAAATAGGAGATCCTGCCATTTGTGACAACATAGAAGGACATTATACTAAGTGAAATAAGCCCAACACAGAAATAATAGAAAAACTTTATCTTCTTAACTCATTTTATTTATTACTATCAAAGCTCAAACCATTTCTTGAAGTTTTTTTACTTTTATTATTTCCCTCTTTTCCTTCTCCCAGTCACCTTAACCCTCATATTCTACGTTGAACTAGAAATTGTCCAATTTCCTCTATTTTTTCATTCTGCCCTCCTTCACCCTGCTCTGTGCCAGAGAGGCTAATGTGTATAGATTGAATCCGTGATAACCCTTGCTTTCTGGCTTCAGGTTAGGTTCTTCTGGAGGAGGCCCAGGCAGCATACAGAAGAATGAGATTTTGCTCTCTTCCTGAGAGATCACTGAGTTGTGTCCCTTGACCAAATGCCAGTGCTCCTGGGGCAGCCCTCTCTCTTCAGCTTTACCGAGTTCCAGTATTGGCAGCATCCCCTCTCTCTTCAGGACTTCTGGGTAGCAATCCACCCCTATTTTTGCAGGCTCTGGGATCTAATCTTTTCGGTGATTTTCCTAAACTATGACCACACCTTTGTAAAGAGTTTCTTTATTAAGCTTTCTGTCATCTACTCTGAATGTGCCATATACTATCTGCTTTTTGTTGGGGCCTGCCCTGATTAATGTATTCTTTTTAATTTATAACTTAAATCTTTTTTTTTTCCTCCATCTCTGATTGAAACATATTAGTCATCACCTCTAGTGTTGAAGAAGTTTCCTTGATGAATTTCTTGTCTGTGTTCCTATGCTCCCAAAGGCCCTCTGCAACACTGCTTCCACAGTGGCAATTCACATATTGTTAATGGGTTGTTTGACTTTCCTTTGGGTTGGAATATACCAGTGGGTTAAGAGAACTTAGAATTTAAAAAGTTAAGGCTCAGACTCAGATTTGCTAATAAATGAAGTGGCTTTGGGCCAGTATCTTTTGTTTTCTAGGTTCTAGTTTTCTGATATAATTTAATACCTATTTTATAGCTCCTTTTATGGGAAAAATAGGGAATGCATACGTACAGCTTAGTGCAGTTCTTGCATCTTGTAAGCGCTTAATAAATGTTATCTATTTGTATTTTTTATAAAATCTTTTTAAGTGTCCCCCACCATTTGCAGAAGAAAAGACAAACTCCTTTGTTTGACGCTTAAGGCCCTCTGTACTTTGACCCTAATTATTAAGTCTCATATCTCACTGCTATCTTACACATTGCATGAAGCTCAGCCAAGTTGAACTCCTAGCAAATTCCGTACATCCTCTTTACCAGGACTTCTGTCTAAACTTTGTGCATATCATTCACTTTCTTGTCATGCCCTTAATGGTTCCAAGCCACTCACACTTCAGTTTACCTGATATTACAGTCAGTGTCCAAACATCAGTTCAAATACTACCTCTATTAGAAAGCTCTCCTTGATTTCCCCAGGTAGATGAAAAATATTGCCTGTTCACCTTGCAGACTCCTGAGTTAGAATTTACACCCATGTTATGATTCCCTGTTTGCTAGACAGTGAGTTCTGTTGAGAAGAGAGACAGTGATATTTCAACTTTGATTTATTGGTACCATGGATACTGGGCACCTTTTAGATGTTTGACAAATGTTTGTTTAATGAATGTATTGTGCCCCAAACATAATTTTGTACTGTTCATAATTTAAGTCATCTTCAGATGATTTGGAAGTAATAGTTAACTTGAAATTCAGAGCCTATCTTTCTTTGCATCTGTTATGCAGTTTCACAGCATAGCTAATGTGTTACCGCATTGTATCACAGTATCTCCAATATGATGCCCACATCAACTCTATTTGTGTTAATACCTGGGAGCTGATCTAGAAGCTGAATCTGCCAAGAAAACTGACATGCATATGTTCAGTGCCTTATTTTATCATAACCTCTAAAATTACACATTGAGAAAATTCTTGCTGACTAAATATTAACATCAAGTAATGTCAGCTGGAGTAAATTAAAGTGAAAACATGACAACAAAAACATGCAGATAGCAAGAAGATAGAAAATATCATTTTGTGGGAGATATTAAATAATTGAGCTTACCTTCCTCAAGAAGCTATCATCATAGAAAGATGAGAATTATAATAAATGATCTTTAATATGTATTAAATCTTATACTCTTAAACTATATAATATGCATTTGAGAATAATTTCTTTGGGATGTTGCAATAATTCTTTCAATTTATCACTGAGTGTAATAAAGCAATAATTTAAGTGGCAGCTTATTTAATATACACAAATTATCTGATATTTTATTACTAGTAATGTTTTTAGAAGGAAACTCTAATTCTTAGTAAACTCTTCATTGTCACTCCAAATGATATAAACACCATAATTATTTTTAAATGTGTATTTTATTTTATAGATATCTTTTTGAAATTTGAACTGAATATTTAAAGTTATTTGGTGGAAATATTTAAAATTAGTTTGTGTGTGGCTTTAACACGGGGCTTATGAATAAATTATTTTTAGAATTTTTCTATAGATGAGGAAATTTAATGTTATTTCAATAGCTGCTTTTGTTGTTTTTATGCATTTGAATAAATGTTGTAATTGTGATTGTGCTCTTAAGAAAGCATCATAGAGGATATTCTTAGAAAAAAGCAAACAGGTTATAACATTGTAGAAACATTTCTAATAACACTCTTTTCTTACAGAAATTTTCCACTAATGTGCTTTTATTAGGAACTCAGTTTAGAGAACAATGGTAATATATTTGGTTTAATAGCATATAATTATTTCAATAGAGGGATGCAAAATCCAATGTGTAGCAAAGGTAGGGAGGGGGGTAGTCTAAGTGGGTGATAACAGAGGCAAGGATAGAGCTGCAAAGAGAATGGCATCCATGTATGAGCAGATGAGGGTGCTGTTCATCCCCAGAGGAGACAGCCAGGGACTCAACCAGTTTGTGAAAGGAGAATCTTCTCACATTGTTATGTCAAATTATCACCTCGTGCTTTCTTAACTCTTTGACCTTCTAGTGTGCTCTGAGCTCTCCTGCTAGCTTCTGTGTTTTTTCTATGTGCACACTTCAGTTTATTAATTTAACAAAAACTGAGAACACATAACATGTCAGACATTAAGTCAGATTCTAGAGGTTCATATGCAGAAAAGAAACATTCTTGTCACTCAGAGCAATGATAGTTTAAAGGGGAACAAGTGCCTAACTGGATAATGATAGTGTAATGTGAACATTGCCATAATGGAAAATGATTCATTAAAACAGAAGCTAACACATACTATGTGCTTGCTATTATACTAATTAAAAATATTGTTTGTTGTTTCACCTTTATTTACACTATTTCATCTTTACTACAGAGCTAAAAACAATTATCTAGTATTAGAAAAAAATGAAACCGAGCTCATCAGGTGATTGAAACAATGTAATAGTTATCAAAGGATTATATTGTTTATAGTTGGACTCAACTGCATCCAAATTATCAGAGTTCTTAAAATGTGGATTCCTGGGCTCTAACAGCTAATCTACTGAATTCACATTTCTGAGGAAGGGTCTAGGGAATTTGTCTCTTCTTATACATTTTTTTTTCCTCTAATGAGAGCAATTTTCAAGGCTAAAGTAAAAATTTTGTTACAAAATTTAAACTCTCTCTCTTGCTATTTATGTGTGTACATGTATGTATGTGTATACATATAAAGTCTGAAAACTACTGAAACAGGTGATTATGTGTATTATGGAATATAATTAGGGTGTTTCTTAAAAATATGTCTTTTCTAGGCTTCTAAAATATAAAACTACATATAATAGAAAGCAGATATAAAGAAATTCAGTCATAACCACCAGATGGATTCTATTAGTAAACAATGCACACTGCATTGCATCTTGTCCCAGTTACCAGGTTATTATCTCAGATTTAGATTTAGCATTTTAGTACTTCCATGATAACTACCTTTGGAAGATACTCATAATTTTAAATTCCATTTTCAATTAAAATTTCTGTCTTTCATTAAATATATTTTTATGGAAGGATACATGAAAAATCCAGTTGAATCCTCTGTCAAGCTGTCATGTCTTTTCATGTATATAAATACATTTGCAAAGGCTTATGCATCCATCAATTTCTATTTTCTCTCAAAGCTTTAAGGCAAGTTAAGGCTTATGAAATAAAATAGATAAAATAAGCAAAAATTTGGTAACAAAAATGAGGTCAATAAAATATCATACAGAGTGTTAATACAGAAATACGAGTGAGGTTCCTTGAGTCAAGAATAATATAACAAAATTAAAAATAGAATATATGTACATATACACACGCACACATGTATATATGAGGCTAAAGAGGAAAATCAATGTCAATAAAAGAAAGAGAAAGAATATCTGTAATTACTCTTCAAGTATATATTATAATCTTCAGGCTGATTTACTTCCATTATCTGATTCACACTTGTTTCTTTCCTTGTTACAGGATTATTTGCTAGACTTAGTGATTCTGTAAAATACTGTATTTGTACAAATACAAGACTTTTTCAAAATGACAAATTCTCCAATGTCCAATGCTTTCTGGCTGAGTTTTTAGAGATATCGATGGTTGGGGTGTGTGTGTGTGTGTGTGTGTGTGTGTGTGTGTGTGTGTGTGTGTGTGTGTGTGTTTTCCTCTTCTCCCTACTGTGTGCCAAGAAAGTATCAACACTTTGAACTCATTGACTGTCGGCCATCACTGCAACCAGACTACAGCTAGATGAATTTTCAGATTACTACAAAATATAAAAAACAGAATGGGTTAGTAAAGACAAAGGAAAAATAACTATAAGCTGTTTACATGAAACACATTTAAAGCAAAGTGCTATAAAGATGAAAACAAAGGAGTTAACAAAGAATCTCCAGATATATTCATACAGGAAGAAAGTGGGAGTTGATGTATTACTACAGAGAAGGTAGTTTTCAAAATTAATAGAGCTAAACAGAATTCCAGAAAGCACTAGATTATGACAAAAGATAGAAATATGTATATGTGTGTATATATATATATATGTGTGTGTGTGTGTATATATATATATATATATATATATATATACACATATATATGTTCAAATCCTGCAAGCCACACACAATTTAGCAGGAAAATAACAGGACAAAACCTATTAGAAATGCAAGGACTTGATGAAACTACAATTATTCTAGAAGATTTCAATATACTTTTTATATTTGGACGTGACTGCTACAGACAAACATAAGTGAAAGGATAAAGGAGTTGTGTAATGTAATGAATAAAATAGATTCTCTGAATACATTTAGAGTCTCTTTTACCAACAGAGACTAGGACTATTTTATGATGTCTATGTAACTATTGAATATTAATAGTTAAATGTTGATTAACTATATGGCCACCTTAATAATCTTTTTAAAGTAGATGTTTCCCAAAATATATATGTCTATCACAATATAAGAAAATACATGTAAATAATAAATGTTATAACCAAATGCAGGTCTGCCCACTCACCACTCGCAGAGTCCAGTGGCAACTACCATACCTCCAGAGTCCAGAGGTATGGTAGAAAGAAAGTAACGTTTTAAACAACACTAGCAAGGGAGAAATGACCAGATTTTCTTCCAGAGCAAGCACTTCACATTTTAGAGTAGCGAGGAGAGCTTAAAAAGAGGAACTTGCAACAGGGGAGGCATTCAGGCAGGCTGCTGAGTACAGGCTGGAAGTGCCTTGTTCTGGTGGTTATATCCAGCCATACTCCACCTGGAGTGTGGGCTGGAGTCATCTCAACAATGACTGCGTTGTTCACTAACGGCCTTGAGGTAATCTCTGGACTTTTGTAGCTGAGTTTCTATGCTTGATCTGTTTCAAGATTAGTTCCTGGAACTTCTCAGTAAGTACGTAATTATGCAGAAGCATACAGTTGGGCAAATGCTCATAGTGTAAGGCAGTGCATGGTGAGAAAGGGAGGGAAATGGTGTTTCAAAGTACAAGGCTATATTTTAAGACTAAGGAGAAGAAAAACAGGTTTCTGCAGTAAGCTTCAAGGTTACATCTTGAGACTAGGGAAAAAAGAAAAAAAGTTTTAAAATGTATTTTCGGGCTAGACTATTCAGTTAAACAAGGGTATTTCACTATCAGGAAACCTATGCAATCCATTATATCAACAGATTGAAAGATAAAAACAGCATATGATTATAATCAATAAATGATGAAAATGAATTTGGTAAAATTCAGTCGCCATTTAAAAAATGTATATATATTGTGCCATTTCAATTAGGTTACAAATTAGATTTGTAATAAAACTGAGCAAATTATATATAATTTATATAAATTTGTAAGTTGCCAAAAATAACTAAGAAAGCTTCTCAAATAACAGATAAGAGAGATATAACAACAGAAAATATCACAAAAAACTGTAAAGCCACTGTAATGAAATCAAGGGAGCATTAGTTTAGGATTAGAGATACAGAAAAGAAAATTCAGAAATAGATCCCAGGACATACATATTTACTAAATGATAAGGCAAGCATGTCAACTGAGTGGGAAAATAAGAGATTATTTCATAAAGAGTGTTAGCACAACTAGAAATCTGGAAAAATGCTGGTATCTGGGAATTTTAAAGTCCTGTAAAATATAAAACAAAAAAAATAGATATTAACAATTTTTCAAGAACATATAGAAAATTTTATATACAATATAGAGATAAGATAATTTTTGGTTTAGAATTGAAAATTTAGAATATATATGGGAAAAGAAAAATTGATTCCATCTTCTTTAGAAAGTCAAGAGCACTTAGGATGTATCAAGGATTAGTTTTTTAAAAGTGCTTTACTTGTATAAATTCTTATAACAAATACATAAAGTGATTATCATCTTTGTCTTATAGACAAGGATGCATAGGTCACACTATAGCTAGGAACTTCTCAAAAGCAAAAAAAAAAATAAATAAAAATAAAAACAAAATATATTAGTGAAGTCAATAGGCTAATCACAAATTTGTGGGACATTGCTCATACCACAAAATCAGATAGAGGGTTATTATATGTGTAATACAAAAAGCTTGTACACATTGTTAAACTTTTAAAAAGGTGGGGAAAGCAAGTAGCACAATAGACATAAAGGACATAAATACGCACTACACAGAATAACAAATCCAAGTGGTTAGCTAATGTAAACAGAAAAGCTTGAATGTGTAAGTAATGGGATTTTCCAGTTAAGATAACAATGAAATATCAATTATACCTACCCAAATGTTCAATATTAATAAGATTTTTTTCCAGAGTTGAGCTTTTGAAAAGTCAGACCTCATATTTGTTTACCATTAATAAATTCATACAAAGAGATATAGGCGTGCAGAATACTCAATAGAAAACTATTGTGTAAATACATCTGGTATGTGTTTATACAGATTTGAAAACACTGCCTGAAAAAAAATCAGTGTGGGTAATAATTCCACAACTGTTTGTGGCAGCTTTCTTATTCTGCTGGGTGCTAGCCCATCCACTGTACACTCACTTTGCCACTTAATCTTCTCCACAAACTTTTTAGGTAGGGACTGTTACAGCTCCCATTTTTCCTATGGTAGAACTGAAGTAGAGAGATGTTAGTGAAGTTGTCTGATGTCACAAGGCTCATAAGCAATGGACTTAGGATTTGAACCCTGTTCCCTCTGACTTGTAGATGCCAAGTTATACTTCATGATGTGATAGAAACTGCCTAAAACTAAGTACTCTTTTTTAGATACTGTACTCCTAAATAATCTACTTTTTTTTTCCAGTTACTATTAAAGTTTTGATCTTATGTGGAATGTCAAAAATAGTTTGATAAAAAGAATAATCACTATCTTTTAAATAGTCATTTCTACAGTGTTGATGAATATTAATTCTAAAGAGAGAGTTCCCAGTGATATCTATTGTTTGGCTGTCTGAAAAAAAATATTCCTTCCAAACAGAATGCAGTAAGTCAATAATAAAACAAGGCTTTTTGTTTTTAGGTAGAATTTAAGATTATATCAAGAAGATAAAGAGTATAAAATGACTGTAGCAGCTTCTACATTTAGTAAAACCAGAGTTTTCAAGGTCACCAACATTGAGATTACTAATATTTGAGATTACTTAGATAACTCAGAAAAAAAATCTTTTAATTATGGTTTTAAAATGTTTGGTTTGCCAGAATGAAGTATCTTGGATGATCACAACAATTTTGGAAAGCCTGAATTTCCAAAATACTGAAAATATAATATTTCTTAATTTGGACTAAATCGTGTGTTGAACAAAATTTCTTAGGCTAATTTAAAATAACAATAATAAAAAGAAAAAACCCACTAAAGCGTATGAAGCATGGTGAGGACAAGGGCAAACAGATTAAGGCTGCCCAGGAAGCAGCCTGTTCAAATGAAGAATGCCAGAATGGCAAAATAGTCACCAAGCAATTATTTCAGAGGGACATGTTTATTAATTGTTTTTAAAATGCAGATCCAGTAATAATTTCAAGCTGTCTCCAATAAAGCTTAAACTCAATAAAAATACATTATAATTTTCAAAATGCTATGTTTTAAATAAATGCAAAAGTCACAAAAAGAGCCCCAGGCTAAGCGTAAAAATTGCAGCTGTAGAAATTAATTTACATGAAAGAGCCATCATGCTTCCTTTAGAAATAACTTGCTAGGAGAAAACACAGCACATCCCCAATATTCATAAAGAAACTCAAGAATTCAGGCAGGAGGCATTGACAGCTGCAATTCATTTATTTTTCAAACGCCTGGACATGGTATAGCATGCCTGCTAGATATGAGGTAGGCTAGTAAAAGCAAAACAAAAGTTGATGAAAGAAACAGCCAGAAGGCCTTTAACACCTTTTCACAAACCTACTGTTAGATGTTCTTAAATTTTAAATCAAAATCAGATCAGTGGAAATTAATTTTATGTCATTAAATTATTTGAATAAATATTTCCTGTGGTGTAGCCACATCACCAAATAAAACCCTTACAAAGATAATTTTTAAATTTTAATTAATTATATAAAAGAAAGAACTAATTTCATGATACATTTGCAAAAACATTGTAAAGTGTGACTGCCTTAGGCCCAGTTCTTTAATTCCATTTAAAAGTTATTAACTGAGATCCTACTATTTTGTAGGGCTGTAGTTGAATGTCTAATCAGAGCAAACTGTAGTGCACACCTCAAATTGTTCGATTTTGTCTTCATTCTTTTATTTTATTTTATCTTTATTTTATATATATATATTTTGTTGTGTTTTAGGTTTTGGGATACATGTGAAGAACATGCAAGATTGTTGCATAGGTACTTACATGGCAGTGTGGTTTGCTGCCTTTCTCCCCATCGCCTACACCTGAGCTTTCTCACCATGTCCATTCTCTCAAAGAAATTGGCTCTTGTGCTAAGAGCCTGACAACTCTCTCTAGAAGAGCTTCCTTTAAGGGCAGGCGGGTTAACTTAGGAAGCTATGTTGAATGGCTCTTGAGGTCCAAATAGTAATATATTTACAGTTCAAGAATAGTTCTGATGCATATTTTTAAAAAACTTTAAAAAATTCTAATACTATATTATTTCTTATAGTCTTCTTATACTCACATGGTGTTAGATGTTATTTAATTTTTGATTAATTTTTCATATCTTTTAAAAGTTCTTGAGGTATTGCTACAACATACCCACAAATATAATATGTAAAACGTATTTATATATAGTATATATATTAATATATATACACACACATATATATACATAAATATATATTTTCTTATACATATTTATATATATTTAAAAAGTGTCAGTACTTAATGAGTGGTTTTTTTTCTGGTATTTCTGTATTCTTAAAACCTGGATTTGAGGTCATCTTTATTTGTTCTGAAATTTCAATTGATATATTCAGCAAAGTTATCTATGTGACAGATATTCTAAGGCATCACATATATGAGAATGAATTTTGTCTTCTCTCATGAATAACAACTTGGCTACATATAAAGTATTTTGTGAAGAAAAGAAAACTTAGCTTCCCCATATCTTTATTATTTCTTCTTCTCTTCATTGTTAAGTTTCTTAAATACACGTGAGTTACTTACCTCCCTCTCCCTTCTCGTTGCGCCAAATCTGCCTTGTTTTTTCACTCTTCCATGGAGCCTGCAATCTTGATCATCACAAATGATGTCTCATTAGCAAATTTCCTTCTTGTTTGTTCAAGCATTGTTATCCATATATATCTCAAGTTTTATGTGTTCATATTTCAATAATCATGTCCATTTGGATGATCACTATTATGCCAAATTCAACTTGTAAAATGCAGATATCCTTACTTCCCAAAACAAATATTCTTTTCTCTACTAATGATACAAACGCCTTTCAATTACCCAGGATTAAGCCTGAATTATTCTATGCTATATGCCCCATCACAACAAATCCTTTATCAAGACCTGCTTCAAAAATCATCTTTTGAAAGTGTTCATTCCCCCCTGTTCCAATAATATATAGATCAGGTTCTAAATCACTTCAGGCACAGGGTTTGAAAATGTGCCTGAGCAAGTGTTTTATCTCTACTTTCTCTCTAGCACTCTAAGATGAATTCACATATGACTAAACTGCATAAAATTTTATTCAAAATAATTTATTTTGGAAAAAACCTGCCCTGGCTTCTAATTTGCTATAAAATAATACAGTCAAAGATTCCTTATCTGGAAACAAGAAACTCATCAGCATCTGAGTTTAACCTACCTCACCAAGTGGATATTTCAGTTCTTCCCTTTCCCACAAGTCTAGTCTATTCTTCTCACTTCACAGTATCTTAGGCACTATATATTAGCCTATTTATTATGGTACATTTTAGATCTGGTAAATTTCTAAATTTATCTGAAGTTATTGACTTTTAACACATGATGTAGTTTGGCTCTGTGTCTCCACCCAAATCTCATCTCAAATTATAATCCCCATAATGTCCATTTGTCTAGGGAGGAAAGAGGTGGGAGGCTGCTGACTGGATCATGGAGGTGGTTTCCCTCAGGCTGCTCTCTTGATAGTGAGTGAGTTCTCATGACAGCTGATCATTTTATAAAGCAGATTTCCCTGCTGTTGCTCTTATTCTGTCTCTGGCCTGCCACCATGTAGGGCATGCCTGCTTCCCTTTCCATTATAATTGTAAGTTTCCTGAGGCCTCTCCAGCCGTGGAGAACTGTGAGCCAATTAAACCTCCTTTGTTTGTATATTACCCAGTCTCAGGTAGGATCTTTATAGCAGTGTAAAAATGGACTAATACAACACACAATTGAATTCCCACATTGTTTGTAAAGCTTTTCCTAACCACTTTACTTCATGGTGAAAAAATCTGACACACTACATTGCATTAGTGATTATTCTACTTATTTGGTGCTTAAAACACATAGTTTTGTGATTTTAGTAGCATATGTATATGCATGAATACATTGATGATGTGTACGTTGCACATATTATTACATTGTTTATATAATTTAATATCATAAACATGTTTTAAGCTTCTTTAGGAAAGTGCTGTGTATGAAATATCTACATAGCTATCATTTTTATTAGAACAGAGCCTTGCCCATAGTTGATGCTAAATACATGCCTGCTTATAAATACACTGAAATATACAAAAAGTGAAAACTTGAGGCTGTCAGACAGTATAGTTGATAAATTTGGAAGAACGGTTTATGAATGGCCCTCTAAGATGCAAGAACAACATATAAGGAAGAAATTTCCTTGAATTTCTATCAATATAAATCCTAATCTTATAGAAAATAATTCCATAGCAGAAAGTTTAGGGTTTTTTTCTTTTATATTGACTAATTTCAGCAGGAGGAGAAGTTTCTAAATTCCTCATGCGTATTTGAAAAAATAAATTAGGTGTTTTTTTTTTTTTTCTGAGGCATTGATTCTAGCTTCAATAAATAAAACTGATTTTAAAAGTTATGCTGATTATTCTTAGCATTGTGGTTGTCAGTACATCTTAGAGTGACCTCTTTCAAAGTCACTGAGAGATTTGTCATTATTGCTGGAGCTTCTGTCTCTGGGGATAATTTTGAAACTCAGACACACACACACACACACACACACACACTATATATGTATATATACACACACACATATAAATATAATGTGCATATACTATAAAAATTTAGACGTTGAAGGAGCCTCACACATCATGTATTCCAGTACATACAATATTGAGGAACATAAATATATCACCTTCAGTAGAAAATTAAGTTCTATTTGCTCATTGGGTTATATTTTAACAAAACCTTTTAAAGCTCAACAGATTTGCTGGAATAACCAGGTCACTGACGAATGAAGAAGAGCATGCATCTAAACCACTCTTAAGTGTATCTTCCCCGCACTGCCACCTGTAGAAACAAGGTGCTGCAGGTTTTTAAGTCTTCCTACTCCACAGGACATGGTATAACGCAGAGTACTCCCAATAATTATGTTTTAGTAAAACAAGATTCCCAAAAGTGCTGAATCCAGATTTGTAAACTTTTCCCATCTACGTTAGTCGGGGAATGTCCACTCAGTATGAACCATTTTCTATAAAAATTATTGAAGGGCTTCTTTAGTTGAGGGTTGTAAGTCAAGAGCAACATAAAATTTTTAAATGTTTTAACATTATTTTCGATTCAGGAGCGCATGTGCAGGTTTGTTATACAGGCAAATTGCAATATCATGGTGGTTTGGAGCACAGATTGTTTCATCACCCAGGTAATTAGCGTGGTACCCAATGGGTAGTTTTTCTATCCTCATCCTCCTCCCTTCCTTCATCCTCAGGCAGGCCCTGGTGTCTGTTGTACCCTTCTTTGTGTCCATGGGTATTCAGTGTTTAGCTCCCACTTATAAGTGAGAACATTCAGTATTTGGATTTCTGTTACTGCATTCGTTTGCTTAGGATAATGCCCCCCAACTCCAGCCATGTTGCTGCAAAGGACGTGATCTCATTCTTTAATGTGGCTGCATAGTTTTCATGTGTATAAGTACCACATTTTCTTTATCCAGTCTGGCATTTAGGTTGATAACAGCAAAGCATATTTTCGTTAAAAAGAAAACAAATTGTGTGTGTGTGTGTGTGTGTGTGTGTGTGTGTGTATGTGTGTGTGTATAAACTTTTTTTTTGAGACGAAGTCTCACTCTGTCACTGGGCTGGAGTGGAGTGCAGTGGTGCAATCTTGGCTCACTGCAACCACCGCCTCCCACGTTCAAGTGATTCTTCTGCCTCAGCCTCCTGAGTAGCTGGGACTATGGGTGCAAGCCACTACACCTGGCTAATTTGTTGTATTTTTTAGTAGAAACGGGGCAGAGTTTCACTGTGTTAGCCAGGATGGTCTTGATCTTCAGATCCGCCCGCCTCGGCCTCCAAAACTGCGGTATCACAGATGTGAGCCACTGTGCCTGGCCTAAATTCTTTATAAGCGATATATTGACTTCTATGCCTTCACACTAATGAACTCTTGAAGTGTTTCTGAATAACTTGTATTTATTCTCTTGGTTTATGTTGCTCTTCTGTTTCTGTGGGGACAAGTGTATAACAAGTGATATTCTGGCTTTCTCTCTCTCTCTTTCTCTCTCTCCCTCTCTCTCTCTCTCACACACACAGACACACACACACACACACACACACACACACGTACCCGTTTTTCGCAAATTTTATTTTTGTTCATACAGTTTCTTATTGTTCATTATGAGTCCTGAAATTTTATCCATGTTTTGGCACGTAGCCCTTTCTTATTTCTAACTGATAGGAAAATTCTGGCTGTCTGATTGACTTACTGTTAATCAGAATGATTTGTCTCTGTATTTAGGAGAAAATGGAGTTTCTTGTTTTCTCTAAACTTGGAATTCAGTGTTATGGTCTGTAAACTGCACTGTTCATTCCCCAATCGGTCCTGAATCTTTCGTTGGAAAAACTAACTTCCTAATTAAGATCTTGTTTAAAAACTGATCTCCTTTTCTCCCATCTCTTTGGGGAAATATTGGCTTCTGTAACTAAATATGCCATTGAGCATCCTATTTGGCTGTAGCTTTAGACTATTAGATACAGGATTCGATCACTCTGTTCCTAATGTCAGGAAGGCTATGAACAGTTGTTCAGTTGTAGTCTCCCAAACTTTCCAGACTTCAAAGACTTTAAAACATATGGGATGCTTCAAAATTAAATTTGATACCTATCAGTCTGCAAACATGATATTTATAACTTTCAGGTTGTGATCTCAGGTTGTTTTGAATATAAAGGTGAATAAATATATTCAAACCAAATATAGGCAAACAGTGTGTGTTTAAAGAACCTCAATGAAAAGTTTTATGTATAAAGAAGAAACAGAACACAGGGTCTAGACAGTACTGTGTTAATGTGATAACGTCTCAACTGACAGGCTGCTTCTGTTGTATACAGAAGTCAAAAGGCTTTGTTTAAACATGAGTCCACCAATATTTGGTCTTTCTGGCTCACTGCTGAATAGTAGGGTGAGTTTCCCCAAGCCATGGGGTTAGGCAGTAGCTCTGGTGCTCCATACCAAGGTTGCCCTCCGTGATGCTGGTAATTGTGTTTGTCGGTGTGAAAACATAGAGCCGTACATACTAATGAGACTAAGAGCCACATATGCCATAGCCCATAGCCAAATGCTTGGAAACATTTAATGTTCTAGGCATGGTGCCAGGCGTCAGAGATACAAAGATGAATGACACCAGGCCTCACCCCCAGAGGACTTTAGAGGTTATTGGAGAAGAAAGATGTATGACAAGAAAATTGAAAGGAAGGCACTAAATGCTATTAACTGGACATAAACAAATCACCAAAACAGAGGATAAAGCTGTTATCTTTGCCTGATGATAATGAAATTGTGAAATTATTTTCTGAATCAGTGACCAGACAGAGGGAACCCAATCACTTTATGCATGATCAACTATTTACAAATATGGGTGTGAAAAAGATGTTAGGGGCTGTGAATAACGATTTTGAGAAGGCTCCACCAAAATTACACCTTCAGAGTGAGCAAAATATGTACTAGATGGATGTTCCAGATAGGAGCCACTGATAGGGTTCCTACTACGTGAATGAAATAAATGGTATCTAAAGAGTTGGCATAAACATATGAGCTGGCTGAGGTTATAGGTTTTATAAAGTATGTCTATATACAAATTTTTGTCTATATTTCTCCATACCTTTTATCTTTCATCAATTTTAGTTTCTGGTTAATTGTAGATTAAAAGCCTGTATCTCCCTTTGTTTTCGGGTGGTCATTTTCCATGGAAAATATTAGCTGTTTCTAGCAGCAGTAACCATGGGGAACCAAGAGCTTGGATATTAAAGCATTAGTGAAATTAAAAGATAAGATTGGGGAGGGAATCATGGAGGAGTGAAAATTTTAAAAGGCTTAGTTATTTGCATTTCCTTCATGGTAAAAATGAAATTATTTTGTTAACATGTACTTAGATAATTTTACATTCTTATAGTGTATATTTAAATTTGGATTAAAAAAACAACCTACATCATAAGATTTTGCATCATCTGAAAGAATATTTTAATTGGTCCATCTGGCATTTGAAATAATACGGTACTTATTATAAAGCAGGTGTTAGACACTTCTGAATATTCTGTCCTTAATTAAAGCTTAAAGTATGTAAGATTACATTTTCTATTTTAAACTTTAAAAATCTAAAGTTAGTAGACATGAATAACAAAATGTATGGAATCATATGATCTTAAAGATTCAATAACTAATAATTAGATACTATTTATTGAACTTTAATTCCTGACATATTTTTGTTTTGAACTTGAGAAATGTAACAGTGGGTATCAGTAGTTGGAAATTATTTGTGTTTGAACTTTGTTCACTCTAATTAAGAAAATTTGATGTACTCTTGAGTGTCATAGTTCAGAAAACACTTTAGAAATAAAAGCTTACCATATATTTGACTCTGGTTTTTAGGTACCATTTTTCAAAAGAAAATGAATCTATTGTTTGATACCTCATAGTAAAAATGTAGTAAAAATATGTGGCCTGAATTAATAAACAGATTTATAAAAGATTATCTTGGGTTCCTTTATATTCTGTCACAGTTTGAAAGAGTTTTTAAAAGAATTTGGTGATCATTTAGACTCCATACTATCTCTGCAAAAATAAACATCAGCTTAGTGAGTCCTCCTTATAATCCATATGTAGAAAATCATAAAATTTGAGAAAGATAATAGTAATGTTATTTAGGTACATACAGGTAAGAAGCAATAGATTAAGAATGTCTGCAAATCACATCAAGGAAGATTTAAATCTCCAGTGGAAGAATCTAGGATTATTTTTGGCCAACTCTTCTCAAAATTTCTATTAATGTTTACACAATTCCCATCAATCACCAGTTAAAGGCTGTTTCCAGGGGATGCGATTCTCTAGGACTTCTGGCCTGCTGTATGCTGGGATAGATTAATCTTCTATGGCTTCAGAAAAAAGGACCCTGAGAAACAGAAATGCAGATAATAGGATTCAGAAGCCCTGAGGTGGACATAGAAGTGGTAGCATGCGAAGGCTTAATCAGAGTTCTATCAGTGTCTGCTACATACATGTAATATGTAATATAATATCAGATATGCCACGTCTTATGAAATCATATTAAAATATATGTACACATACTAACAGACTTACTGCTTATATAAAAAGATAGATGATAACTAAGTTAAAAAATAAGAATAATAAAAATACATGCATATTGAAAAACCAAAAATATGTCTATAGAGTAGTACCACTTACAAATTTAGCTGCAAGAACAGATGAGATTGTATGTTTTTGGTGCTAGTGGTTCTCAGAAGGTTTTCCAGGGCACTTTGGTGGCCTGCCAAGTCTTCATGGGTGTGCACTGTTTTTGATAAATATATAAAGCTTATTGCTGCTAAAATTGAGTACTGTATATTTTCTGTTGTACAAACTCCAACAAGCTAAAAATTGAGAGATGAGACACAGCATACTATGAAGCCAGACACTTCAAAATGTGTTTATTAAAACATGTGCTAATTTTTTTTTGGGAAAAGAAAGACTTTTACTGGAGTCTGACACCATGAAAGATGAGCGAGTTTATTAACTAGGCAACTGGGGATAGTTTTAGAGGTACCAGGAGACATTGTTGCACTGTAGTAATGATATTATTTTAGTTATTGCTGACATTTTTGTGTGGTTTGAATCCCTTTATCACTTTATGTTTGTCACCAGAACTAATGATATCCTAAATTGCACAAGTTTGAAAGTTTGGTAAATATTAGCCAAGGTGAGGAATGTGTTGTGATAATCCACCTTTAAGTTATTGCAATATTTTTGTCAATAATTTTGAAAATGTGTTTGTTATTATTGACTATATGGTAATTAAAGAAGACATTTTCTTAACTTACTATTGATTATACCAACAGACACAGAGATTTCAATAAGACATACTCATTACAAATGAGTTATAAAATTGCAGCCATATAGGACTTAACAGTATCAAAAGAGTGCTGTCATTTTATGAGTGTCTTTTTTAATGTTCAAAATAATTTTAGTAAATATTTTCCTGGTGAAGTTATTTGGACAAGGAAATGGTCCAAATTCTTGAAGTCAAATGACCCTCCTAAGGGAGACAGTGTTTTCTCTATACATATTCTTTCCTTTATCTTCGGTTAATCACCCCAAGCTTAGCTACATGTGTGGTTACACAGTAAATAATTTGTATTTCCAGTCTCCCTTGCAACTAGATTTCCTATTTGTTCTCATCATTGGTATCCAAACAGAAGAAAAGGTGCATTTAACTTTCAGGAAATATACTTAAAATGAGGAGAAATGTCCTTCTTCTGTCTTTTCTTCTTTGTGGCTGTAATACAGATATGACAGCTGCAGCTGAAGAAGCTAGTGTGGACTGTAAGGTTGAAGCCATTATTTAAAGAAAGCAGACAAATTAGAGAAAATAACATAGGCCTCTCTTATTGATAATTATGGAGTATAGACACCAACTCTTTCCTGAATATAATTGTGTATGAACATATAAGCATTTATTCTTAGACAATAGTATTTTCATGGGTTTTTTTAATTACTAAGTCGGGCTTAATTTTAAGAGGAAAAACTCCACTTCCGTTTTGCAATTATTTTCTACATATAGTTGTATTCTTGGGATGGTGGTATAAACCTGCCTTAAAGAAGATGGTTCGATTTTGAAAATTATCAAATTATATCTGTAATACAAATACATGTCAAGGCCTATCCTTTTCATGGGAGTGGTCATGGAGACTCAATATTTCATCAACTAAATCATAAAGATCTCCTTTCAACTTGAATAGATACATCAGAACACCTCCCATGGAAAAGCAAAGAACTTAGTATGAAAGAATAGTTGTTCACTGTTGGGGCCCATATGTCTACAAAGCAAAGAAATAGGTTTAAAAAAAATTCTGGACTTAATCTCAATACTTGATCAATTGGACCTAATAGACATCTACAGAACACCCAATGATCACAGAATATACATCCTTCTCATTGGCACATAGAACATATTGATTTATCAGAAAGCAAGTATCAATATATTCAGAAAAACTAAAATCATACCAAGCATACCCTTGGACCACAGTGCAATTAAAATAGAAATCAGTTTCAAGAAGCACTCTCAAAACTGCACATATTTATGGAAATCAAACAACCTGTTCCTGAATAATTCATGAGTAAACATCAAAATTAAGGTAGAAATTTAAAAAATAAAATTAATAAAAATACAGACATAACTTACCCAAATCCAAGATGTAGCTAAAGCAGTTTAAGAGCAAAGTTTATAGTGCTAAATGCCTTCATTGAGATGTTAGAAAGATGTCAAATCTAGCTTTGCAGTTAAAATAACTAGAAGAAGAACAAAACAATTCCAATACTAGCAGAATAAAATAAATAACTAGAATTTTAGAAGAACTTAATGAAATTGAGATACAAAAACTCATAAAAAAAGAATGAAACCAAGTTTGTTCTTTGCAGAAATAAACAAGATTGATAGGCTGCTAGCTAGATTAATAAAAAAAGAGAGATCAAAATAAGTAAATCAGAAATTATAAACATAATATTACAACTGATCCCACATAAATACAAAGATCCTCAGAAAATGCTGTGAACAACTCTGTGCACACAAATTAGAAAATATAGAGGAAATGGATAAATTCCTAGAAACACACAGTTTCCCCATATTGAATCAATAAAAGGTTGAAATTCTGAATAGACTAATATGGAGCTCTGAAATTGATTCAGTAATAAAATACCTACCAACCGAAAAAATCCCTGGACCAGATAGATTCACAGCTGAATTCTATCAGATGTACAAATAAGAACTGGTACCAATCCTACTGAACCTGTTCCAAAAAATTAAGGAAGAGGGGCTCTTCCCTAACTCATTCTGTGAAGCTAGCATCAGCCTCAAACCAAAATCTGGCAGAGACACAGCAGAAAAAAGAAAACTTCATGCCAATATCTCAAAAATCCTCAACAAAATACTTGCAAATTGAATACAGCAGCATATCAAAAAGTTAATACACTATGATTAACTGGGCTTTATTTATGGGATGGAAGGCTCATTCAACACACAAATCAGTAAATGTGAGTAACTCCTTAAACAGAATTAAAAGTAAAACCATATGATCATCTCAATAGATGCAGAAAAATCTTCCAATAAAATCCAACATTTCTTCATAATTAAAACTTTCAACAAACAAGGCCTCTAAGGAATGTACTTCAAAATAATGAGCCATCTCTGACAAACCCATAGACAACATCATGCTAAACAGGCAAAAGCTGAAAATACTCCCTTTGAGAACTAGAACAAGGCAAGGACATCCACTCTCACCCCTGTTATTCAACATAGCACTGGAAGTCCTAGCCAAGGCAATCAAACGAAAGAAATAAAAAGCATCCAAAGAGAAGAGAAGAAATCAAATTATCTCTGTTCACTGATTATATGACTCTATATCTAGAAAACCCTAAATTACGTACCAAAAGACTCCTAGAGCTGATAAACAATTTTAGTAAGGTTTTTCAGGATACAAATTAATGTACAAAAATCAGTAGTGTTTCTATATACCAATAAACACCCAGGATGAGAGGCTAGTAAAAAACACAATCACATTTACGAAGCCACAAAGAAAAGGAAATAGGAATCTAGCCACCCAAGGAGGTAAAAGAGTTCTACAAGAACTGAAAAACACTGCTGAAAGAAATCAGAGTTGACTCAAATTAGTGGAAAAACTTATCATGCCTCATGCATTGGAAGAGTCAATATTATTAAAATAGCCATACTCTCCAAAGCAATTTACAAATGCAACACTACTCCTATCAAACTACCAATGTCACTCTTGACAGAATTAGAAAAATGGTATTCTAAATTTCATATGGGACTTAGAGCTCAAATAATTAAAACAATTCTAAGCAAAAAGAACGAAACTGGAGGCATCACAATACCCAACTTCAAACTGTATTATAAGGCAATTGTAACTAAAACAGCATGGTAATGGTACAAAAACAGACCCATAGACTAATGGAACAGAATAAAAAACTCAGAAATAAATTTTCACACTTATAACATCTGTTCTTTGACAAGGCTTACAAAAACAAGGAATGGGGCAAGGATTCCCTATTCAATAAATGGTGCTGAGACAGCCAGCTAGCCATATGCAGAAGAATGAAACTGGGCCCTCACCTTTCACCATATGTACATGTTAATTCAAGATGGATTAAAGATTTAAATGTAAGACCTCAAACTGTAAATGTCCTAGAAGAAAGCCTAAGAAATACCATTGTCAACAAA